>NC_133449.1:109408401-109723401 GCF_048565385.1 Saimiri boliviensis
CTTACTAAGAGCAGACATTTTGTTTTAATTTTCTTTATTGTGGTGATATTTATACGTATAACAAATTTCACTAATTTAAAGTATAGAATTAGAAGGGTTTTAATAAATGTATATAGTGGCAAAACCATCATGAAAACCAAGATATAGAAATTATTTCCATCATCCCAAAATGTTCCATACTATCTCTTTGTAGTCAGTTTCTCTCACCATACCCTGGGCTGGCAAATACTAATATTCTTTATATCATTATAGTTGCAGCCTCTTTAGAATTTCATAGAAATGGATTCATATGGTATACATTATTTGTGTCTGGATTCTTCCACTTAGTATGGTACCCTTGAGATTTCTCCATATAGTTGCACATATTACTAGTTCCTTGGTTTTTATCTCTCAGTAGAATTTCTTTGTAGCGATATACCACAATATTTTTATACATTTACCAGCCAATACAAATTTACAACTAATCCAGGTTTTAGTTATTATAAAGAAAGCTGCCATAAATATTTGAATACAAATTTTCATAGACATTTAATTCTCTTGGGTAACCACCTAAGTATGAAGTTGCTGGTTAAAGTTATATGAATATTTAGCTTTATAATTTAAAAAAAGTATATTCCAAAGTTGTTGCAGTTTTTAATTCCCATCATCAATGTGTGGAGCATATGTTCACTTACTCTACAATTTTGCCAATACTCTATTAGTCTAATTTTAAGTCTTCTATTGGATATATATTACTATCTTATTTTAGTTTTTGTTTGCATTTCACAATAACAAATGATACTTTTCTGTTTTTAATTGGTTTGTTTGCTATTTGATATAACCTTTAGTAAAATGTCTGTAAATCTTTGCCATTAGAAGAAGTCAGATGTTTCGCCATTATTAAGTTGTAAGAGTTCTTACAAATTCTGCATATGTAGTCTTTATCATTTTTCCTCCTGCATTTTCTAAAGAACTAATTTTTAATTTTGGTGAAATTTAATATATTATTTTGTATTCTTCATGCTTTCTCTTTCTCATTTTAAAATGTTTTCCCTAATTCAAGGTAACTTGCATTTTATCCTATGTTTTCTTTTTTAAAGTTTCATAGTTTTCAAAGCAACAATTAGTTTTATGATCAGTTTTGAGATAATTTTTACATGAAAGAAGTAAGCATTGTGGTTCAATTCTTCTGCATATAAAGATCCAAATGTTATAACACCATTGTTGAAACAATTATTATTTCCCATTAAATTGCCTCTGTGTCTTTGTTGAAAGTAAATTAACTATAAAAGTGTGGGTCTATTTTTGAACTCTATCCTGTTATATCATCTTGCAGGTGTATACTAATGCAAATAGCACATTCCTTATACTATATGTATGCCACAATATCAGATAGTGAAAATCCTGAAATATGAGAATCAGTCTATTAATGAGCTTTAACTTGTAAACTCTATTTTTTGGTAAATTTTCCTTTAGTATTTTATATATCTCAAGCCATTATAAATAGTACTGTTTTAATTTCATTTCCTATTTGTTCATTGCTAGTATAATGAAATAGAATTGACTTTTTAAAACTTTCTATGCAGTTTTGCTAAATTATAAATTCTAGTATAATTTTTAGATTACTCAAGATTTTAGACATAAATGTTATTTGTAAATAAAAATTTTTAATTGATTTTCAATATTTATACTTTTTTAAAAAAATTTGTACTTTTTAAGAAATTCAATGCAATTGGTATAAAGGGACACCCACTATGTTTGTGATCATAGTTGAAAACAACGAAGTCTTCCACCATTAAGATGACATCAACTTTTGATTTTTCATGGACACCTTTAATACCTTTTGAAGAATGCTCCTATTCTTATTTTGAACTTTGTCAAATCCTTTTTTAATTCATTAAAATAATCATATTTTTAGCCTATGAATGTGGTGAATTAGAATTACATTAATTTTAAATTTTAACCCATTTTTCTTCCTATAATAGGTCATGGTTTATTTTTATACTTTGTTAGATTTAGTTTGCTTATATCTTATTAAAGAATTTTTGTTTGATATTGATGCGAGACATTGGTCTGAAGTTTTTTTGAACTGGCTTTGCCTAAAATCAGCATCAGAGTGATGCTGGTGTCATAAAGGAGTGGAGAATTGTTTGTTCCTCTTCCATAGTCTGGAAGTGTTTGTGTAGAATCAGTATTATTCAGTGCTTACACTTATAGTAGAATTTATCAATAAAACCATGTGAACCACGCCTTTTATTTGTGAAAAAGGTGTAAGCAGAAATTTAATTTATTTAACAGGTATAAGGCTACTCAAGTTACTTATTTCTTCTTGTATGAGGTTGGGTAGTTTGTGTCTTTTAAGAAATTAGGAGTTTAAAAAGGGAGTTGCCTCTTCACTTCCTTTATGACCCCAGTATATTTTATTTCCAATGTCTTGTAAGAAAATTTGAGAATAATTTTTAGATTTCATAATTTTCTATTTGTTTTATCAATTGTTAAGAGAGGAGCATGGAAATCTACACTTCAAGTTGTGGATTTGTCTGTTTCTATGGTCAGTCCTCTCACATTTTGTTTTCTACACTTTGAAGCTGTTATTAGGTTCACACATATTTAGTTTTGTCCTGTTCTGTTGATGAACTAACTTTTTATTTTATCATTTTGAAATATTCTTCTCTATTCCTGCTAATATTCTTAGTTTTTAAATCTACTTTGTGAGACATTAACACAGCCATCCAGCCTTCTCCTTTGTGTTTGCAGAGTATAGCTTTCCTTTTATTTCAACCTATCCGCTAAGGATCGTTTAAAGTAGATGTTTTAATAGACATTATATGGTTTGTTCTTGCTTGTATTAAAAAACTCACATTTGCCTTTTATTTGTGCATTCTCTTTAATATTCTTACCTGTCGATTTTAAGCATACCCTCTCACTACAATCTTTGTTTTTACATTTATTATCTTTCTTTTTTTGCTTCCAAAAGAAAGAAGGAATGAGACTATTTCTCAAAGAAAGAGACTATTTCTCTTCCTCCTTTGGATCAATGCAAACAGAATCTTTCAAATTCAGTTTATCTCTGCTAGTGGCTTTTTAGCTGTAACTATTTTGTTTCTTTTAATGATTTCTCTAGGTTTCATAAGACATATCTGAATACAAAACAGTTTTCCCTCAGGCATTATTGTGCCACTTTGTAGGCAGCGTAAAAACCTACTGGAGTGTAGTTCAGGTTTTACTCACAAGCAAGCAAAGGTGAATACTCAGACAGAACCTCACTGGCTCCCTTCACATGGGTCTCATGCATTCTCACTCTGGGCAGGGTCTCCCTAGTCTATATTTTGTCCTCCCACAGCACTCACCACTGCATCCCCAACTCAGTGAAGTCTTTTAACTTTGACCAGGTGTACCATCCCTGTCCTTTGACCTAAACTCTCCTGTGGACTTAAGCTGGGGCAACTGGAGGGCTTATCACTTTTGTTTCCCTTTTATGGGCGATAATTGTCCTATGCTATGTGTTATACAGTGTCTAAAAATCTCTGTTCCATGTTATATTAACTATGTTTCTGGCTTTTGCTAATCTGATCCTTTAACATTTGCCCTTCATGCACATGCTGGGCATGCCTTGTTATCAACACCCTGATAGTATACCTGAGTCACCTTGCCTTGACCTCCTGCAACCCCTGTCACTCACTTGAGAGGATTCTCTTCCTAGGGGATGAACTTCTCAAACACAAGCTAACCAACTCATAGACCACACTCCAGTTACCTTCTAGATCCCGCTTTCACTCTCTGGTATTATCCACCTGCCCTCACCATCCAGGGCCAGGTACCAGAAAACTAGGGACAATCCCTGTGCCCAAGAGACCCCACTGGAATTATTAAAACCGGCTAATCCTAAACCTGCTTACCTCACCTGGCTCATGCCTTCCTGCAGAAACCACAAAAATGCTCTTGCCTACAGTTCCTCCCTCTCCCTCTGTCCCTGAACAGACGCCATTGCTTCCCCATGTGCCTCCTTCTATAATAGTGAAACGTTTAATTTCATTATTTATCCATTCAGGAGCAGGTTCTTCAGTTTCCATGTAGTTGTGCAGTTTTGAGTAAATTTCTTAATCCTGAATTCTAATTTGATGGCACTGTGGTGTGAGAAACTGTTATCATTTCTGTTTTTTTTATTTTTATTTTTACTTTTTGCATTTTCTGGGGAGTATTTTACTTCCGATTATGCGATTGATTTTAGAATAAGTGATGTGTGGCGCTGAGAAGAATGTATATACTGTTGATTTGTGGTGGATTGTTCTGTAGATGTCTATTCAGTCTGCTTGGTCCAGAGCTGAGTTCAAGTTCCTAAATATCCTTGTTAATTTTCTCTCTGTCGATCTATCTAATATTGCCAGTGGTGTGTTAAAGTCTCCCATTGTGTGGAAGTCTAAGTCTCTTTGTAGGTCTCTAAGAACTTGTTTTATAAATTTGGGTCCTCCTGTATTGGGTGCATGTATATTTAGAATAGTTAGCCCTTCTTGTTGCATGGATCCCTTTACCATTATGTAATGCCCTTCTTTGTCTTTTTTTAGCTTTGTTGGTTTAAAGTCTGTTTTATCAGTGACTACGATTGTTAACTCCTGATTTTTTTTGAAGCTGGAAACCATCATTCTCAGCAAACTAACACAGAAACTGAAAACCAAACCCCACATGTTCCCACTCATAAATGGGAGTTGAACGAGAACACATGGACATGGGGAGGGGAACATAACACACCTGGGCCTGTCCGGAGGTGAGGGAAAAGAAGGGAGAGCATTAGGACAAATACCTAATGTCGGTGTGGCTTAATACCTAGATGACCAGTTGACTGGTACGGCAAACCACCATGGCACATGTATATCTATGTAACAAATCTGCACATCTCGCACATGCATCCCAGAACTTAAAAGTAAAATTTAAAAAACAATAGTGAGGCACAGCTCCTCATCTTGGGAAATGCAATAAATTATCATTTCAATGAGAATTGTTTACTAATGTGTTGGCTTTACTATATTTCAAGTTTTCTATTAATACACTATGTTGTTAAATATGTATATTTGGAGTTTTCTAGTTTCTAAGATGAGAATATAAATTCAGCTCTCCCTCATGACTGATAAAAAGGAAAAAGTATTACATGCCCACCATTTTAAAGTTAAAGAAAACAATGCTCAAGAATTTGTCAACTATCAAAGTCATACAACCTCTAGCCAATCACCAATTAACGCACTGTGTTTTCTCAGTGTTCTTGTTAAAAGGTAACTTATCTACCACAGGTTAGGTCATATTACTGTATTAATTTTCTGAGGCTGCTCTAACAAAATACCACAACCTTGTGATTTATAATAACACACATGTTTCTCTTGCAGTTCTGGATGCCAAAAGTACGGAATTAACATCGCTGGACCAACAGCAAGGTGTGGCGGGGCCCACAGTGCACTTTCCACCTGAAGGCTCTGGGGAAAATCCATTTCTTGCCTCGTTAGGGTTCTGGTGGCAGCTAACATTTCTTTGTTTGCTTTTACCCTTATCTTCAAGGTCAGCAGTTTCAATTCTCTGTCTACTCTGTCTCCTCTGTACGTATATCAAATATCCTGCCTCATTTTTATAACAATATTTGTGATTAAAGTTAAGGCTCACTCTGTAATCCAGAATAATCTTTTCACTTAAAGTTCTTTAACTTAATTGCACTTACAAAGACTCTATTTAAAAGACATTGTCCACAGGTTCCAGGCACTAGGACATGGATCTCTTTTGGGGAAGCTATTTTCAACCTAACAAAATTACCTTGTTTTTATTTTGTTATTCTTTGTTTCTGTCAACACTTCACCTTGCCTGATGTCACCATTAACTACAGAATAAAACTTATTGTCCCTCTGAAAAGGCATAATACTCAGTAGATAATTCTCTAGAGATTTAAGAAGACATGGTAATGACTGAAAATATCAGTAGTTTCCTAATAGACTATATTGAAACGCAATTCAAATTTCTTTAGCATTTATTTCTCTGTTTTCTAAGGTTCAAGTCTGCTACTTCCTACCTTCAGCCCTCTAAGTTGTGAGGAAAAGGGCCAAGGGGAAAACGCAAATTCAGATTAAAAACAATGGCAATAACAAAACTTACATTTCCTTCTCAGATGTGGAAACCACTCCCGGAAGGACAAAACGTCTTAAGACTATCTACTGATGCCGTAAGTTTTCAGTACGATGACAGCCTGGTAATAGTAAGCACTTAAAAAACTAAAATGATAAAGAAATAAAGAATGAAATAATTAAGGAATGAAGGAGTGTGTAAATGACCAAACTGAGACTTCACTACCTTTAAAGTAAAAAGATGATCTGCCATTTACAGGAGTATTTAAGTACTTATGTAACAAAGATTTTACTAAAGAAATGATTCTAGAATGTGATTATGACATTTTCATGGGAAACTCATATTTTACCCACGATATTTTCAAAGTATCTGCAAACAGATTTATGATTTACTTTTAAAAAGAAATATTATTGAGGAGAATGTACAATGCTTCCCAACTAACATTCAGTGTTTATTCAACAAGGTTATAGCCATGTAACAGAAATGTGTACCATTTCGAGTAAATCTAACCATTCTCACCAAAGTTCTAACATTGCCATATTACTAATTGTGCATTTTGATATTTACAGATTCCAGGAACCAGACAAAAATGAAATCAAATATGACACAACTAGTCAATCTATACTGATAATCATTGTGTGATAGAAATATGTTCCTTGACTTATTGTTGTCTGGGGATAGGTTTGGGTGGTTGGCTTTAGGATGTAGTCACTGGCTATGTTGAACAGCCATTTATTGGACACATGATCTTGAACCCGTTGCTTAATCTTTTTATCAGCCTACCCAGTGATGAAAATCTAAGTCTTACGTATCTCAGACAGTTGTTTCTGAAACAAGTGGAGACCAATAGATTATCTGACTTTAAAGAACTAAGTCTTGATTATTTCTGTATCCTACCTACATCCTGGAAATATTTCACAGTACTTGAAAATATTACAGATACTCAACGTGCTGTAAATAGAGATATTCTTAAGGTAAACTAATATAAGGAAAATTTTCACTGACTTCAAAGCAGATTCGAAGAAAAAAAAAAAGAAACAATGATTATCCAATAAATTCCGTAGTGTGAAGGTCCATTCAGTGATAACCAGATAGATGAAGCCTGAGTCTTTGATAAGGAAACAAGACTGAAGACATGAGCAGTTAAGATGCAGATAATAAATTAAGAAGTCAAAAGCCCATGCTGTAAATGGCATATGGAAGAAAAAGGCAGAAATTAGATGACAGCTAGCTGAAGTAGAAACAGGAAAATACAATTAAGGAGTGATACAGAGTTTAGTTATTGGTTATAGCTAATCTGCAAGGGCTGATCTAGTATTTCCATAATCCTATTGGGCTGGACTGAAACAATATGACATCAACATGGCTAATGTCATAAATTACCAACAAATATGAAAATTTGTCTTGCTAGATTATTATCTGAAGGACTAGAGTGATTAGAGTTTTGGAAAGAATGGAAGTATGGCATTCCTTTCAAAGTTCAAGTCTCCACAGGACAAAATGTTTGATGGGACAGTATTATAATAGAAAGTCATACTTCTGCTAAGAGAATTTTCTTTTTTTCCCCCTCTATTCAATCTATTTTACAACTTGAAATAGATAACCCCTTGTAGAAACATTTTGAGTGGCGGGTTTTGTGGTGCTATTGTAAACATGGAAAAAAAAAATTAAAAACCCTACAGCAAATCAGATAGTATTTGGTTAGCACATAATGGCTGTGTAGGTGAGCAAAGAGTGGGAGATCCATAAGTTACCCTATCATTGCAAAAACTAGTATAAAGAGTAAGTTTATTTTCTTCACCAGATGGATTTCAAGTTCAATTCTCTGCAGGATGTGTTTAAAAAATCATGGTGTAATAGCTTGCATTGTATGTGCATTCTGGAGGTGAAAAACTTACCAAGGAAATGAACAGTTTCCAAATTTAACAAATGATTGATTATTAATAGACTATATTTCTAATATTTCTAAAGATAAAAATGTCAAAAATTTTTAGTATTCAATGGCTGAATTAACAGACCATTTTTTCACAATTTTAAAGAAAGACTACTTTTTTCCCAGGAAGCATCAAAAGTTCATGGAAATATATATATAGCAAGGACTTGAAATCAAACCAAATACCCATCAATGATAGACTGGATAAAGAAAATGTGGCACATATATACCATGGAATACTATGCAATAAAAGAAATGAGTTCATGTGCTTCACAGTGACATGGACGAAGCTGGAAATGATCATTCTCAGCAAACTGACACAGGAACAGAAAACCAAACACTGCATGTTCTTACTCATAAGGAGTTGGACAGTGAGACCATATGGACACAGGGAGGAGAGAACATCACATACCGTGGCTTGTCGGGGGTAGGGGGATAGGAGAGGGATAACATTAGGAGCAATAACTGATGTAGATGATGGGTTGATGGGCACAGCAAACCACCATGACAAGTGTATTCCTATGTAGCAAACCTGCACATTCTGCACATACATCACAGAACTTAAAGTATATATAAAAAACAAATACATATACAAATATGTATCTGTGGGCATATATGCATTTGTGTATGAGGGTATGGATAAGCAGATTTTATTAAGTTTCTTGTGACTAGATGATTCTACCTATGCTGAAGCTAATTTATTTTTCTTAGAGATTATTAAGCGAAAAAAATCACCATACCAATTAATATTCTGGGAAGAGGAGTTGAAATTCTTTAACAACTAAAATTTAGTTTTAACAACTCAAGTTTTCTTCTAAAACTAATATTGAGTTATTTATGTTTTTATTAACTCAGTTGAAAACGATGAACATTTTGAAAGTCACATGAGAGACAGCAAAGGTGACCAAGATGTAACCATGAATTTCTCCAAGCTTATCAATTTTGGTGGAATGCTCAAGTGTACATGGAAAGTTGTTTGTGTGAAACAGAACATATGCTATAAAATTTCACAGTTCACAAAGAGTATGGCAACTTTGTAGAATGAGCTGGGAAAAAGGAGCTTTCTAATACAGAGGTCAGATAGAACTGAGTCTTCAGAAACCAGAAAGGTGTTTTCTGACACAACTCAATGGGAATTATGTATCACCTGACAAAACGTTAAACCTGAAAGTCATCACAGGGGAAAAAAATCAGACAAATGTGGATTGTGAGGCATTCTACGAGAAAACTGGCTTAAACTATTTCAAATTGTCAGTGACACAACAAAAAGAAAAAAGATGGAGGAGAGGTGTTTTAACTTAAAATACAACCAAATAGAATGTGTAATTTTTAATCGAATTCTGGCTTGGGGAGAAAAACGTTCTTGGACAATTAAATGAATCTGACTACAAATGGAATATTAATAATAGTACTGAATCAATGTTAGATTTGTTTGTTATAGTATTAGATTTGATTCTCGTAAAGTGAGAGCTGGAGACAAACAGCTTGTACATAAGTCATTTATTTTGAAGGTGATTCCAGAAAGAAGAATTGGAGCACAGAGAGTGAGATAGGGAAGCAGATTCCTTCTATAAATGGTGCAGCTTTAGTGGAACTGTTTAAGGTAGATATCTGGGTATCTTTTCCTCTAGGAATTATCTGAAATTCTCTGCGTAGAATGTGCACCCAAAACGTTAACTAAAAGACCAAGGACTGGGATATTTAAGTAGCTACCTGTGGGTGTTATTTTACCTACATTTCCAAGTGCATTTGCTAAGGTAAGTTCTGATGGGGGAGAAATGTTAGTATATATGGCAAGGTACATAAAATATAGTAAGCTTTCAGTGTAAACAAGAACTATTAACCATTGCAGCAGCTGAAATGAAAACCATGTAGACAAGTTTCTACCTTGTTTTGGGGTAACATGATATAATTTTCTATTTTTATGAGATAAATAAATCTATTGTATCTAGAGCAGGTTTGTACATGTAAGTGGGTGTGTATGTGTTTTGAGGGGGACAAAGAATTAAAGCTTCTCTAGTAAAGTCTTTCGAACCTTTTTTTTTTTTTTTTTTTTTTTTTTTTTTTTTTTTTTTTTTTTTGAGATGGAGTTTCACTCTTGTTGCCCAGGCAGGCTGGAGTACAATGGCGTGATCTCGGCTCACTGCAACCTCTGCCTCGCAGGTTCAAGTGATTCTCCTGCCTCAGCCTTCCAAGTAGCTGGGATTACAGGTGTGCACCACTGTGCCCAGCTAATTTGTATTTTAGTAGAGACAAGATTTCACCATGTTGGTCAGGTTGGAGAGTAAGTTTAAATTGTTTCAAAATCAAATATTAGAAAAAAAAATTAAAAATAGGGCTTTAATGTGGAGTTAAGAAAGGGTATTCTTGGTTCAAGAAAGCCTAATAATGAAAAGACTTAAAAGCTAGTAATTTACAAAGTAGAAAAACATAAAGTTAGACAGGTGGATTGTTTGGAATTAATACTATTACATTTCAGTAGAATTTCAATTTTATTCTATACTTGATGATAACTACTGGATGTTTTCAAGGACAGAAGAAATGAGTTTATATAAGATATTCTTTCTGTCTCTGTCTTTCTGTCTGTGCCAGAAGTTCGTGGAAACTAAGTAGAAGCTACTGAAATAGCCATAAAGTAAAAAATTAGAGTCCTGAACTTGGGCAATAATTCAAGTTAAAATGAAAAATAAAAGCAAACAAAAATCATAAGTCAAATGTTAATAAGAAAAGACAAAGCATAGAAAGTTGATGGCTTCCATCTGATTAGATTTCAAAGTTGTAAAGGAATAGGAAGCAATGGTAACTAAAGCTACCAACATTTTAATTTTTGTGTCATCTGCTACCATTGCAAAATTGGTGATCAGAAATTGATGAATACATGAATAAAATGTATGTTTGATAATAAGAAACAGATTTGCAGCTTCAACAAAAATATGAGAAAAAAGAGGGATTTTCAGGGAAGGAGAAAGTCAATGAGGTGTTGAATTTTAGATAGTTTTTGAGGTGATACCCATATGCTTGAATTTATTTTAGGTTTGGTGTCTTCATAAAGCCTTTTGGATGAGGAACGATGTGCAAGAATAAGAATATAGCAATTAAACAATATTTGTAATGGACCAAGAGATTTGGTAGTGATGTTACCAGAAATGTATTGGATCAGTGAACTGATGACATGACTGGATTTAATTCACAAACCTTTATCGGTACCCAGCAGAAAATTATCTGAATTGAAGAGGCTTTTCCACAAGTGGGATCCAAGACAAAAAAAGAAGCAAGCTCATAAAGTCTGGACATCTATTTTCTCCAAATCTCGTGTAGAAATTTGATGCCCAGTGTTGCAGGTGGGGCCTGATGGGAGGTGTTTGGGTCATGGGGGCAGATATCTGATGAACTTCTTGGTGCTGTCCTCATGGTAACGAGTGACCTCTCACACTACTAGTGCCCATGAGATCTGATTTGTTAAAAACAGCCTGGCACTTTTTGATCCTTTTGCTTCCTCTCTCTTGCTTCCTTCCTCTGGTCTTGTGATGTCAACTCCCCTTCAACCGTGACTGGAAGCTTCCTGACACCCTCGCCAGAAGCAGATGCCAGTGCCACGCTTCTTGCACAACCTGCAGATCCCTGAACTAAATAAATATCCTTTCCTTACAAATTACCCAGTTTTAGGTAATCCTTTCTAGCAACACAAAACAGACTAATGCATAAGCCAATGGGCTAGGAAGAAAGCCAGATAAGTTGGATCAGATTGCAGGTGGATTGGTTTATGTGAATTGCAGTTGCACACACAGGTTTTTGGCAGTTGCTCCCTGTCATACACATACTTTTTACACATAGCGTTGGTACCACTTAAGGAACATACTGGGGGTGGGGTGGCTAGAGAGCAGAGATGATCAGGGAGAGTTTCAGAGAAAGAAAAGTGGGAGAGATATGGGGGAAAGTTGAAGATACTCATGCTACCATTAATCTAAGCAAAATGGAGTTTATTTACATCTAACATGAACATAACAATTACAATTACATGCTTTCCTCTTCTTCCCCCCGCCCCCTCCGCCGAGATGGAGTTTCGCTCTTGTTACCCAGGCTGGAGTGCAATGGCGCCATCTCGGCTCACCGCAACCTCCGCCTCCTGGGTTCAGGCAATTCTCCTGCCTCAGCTTCCTGAGTAGCTGGGATTACAGACACACACCGCCATGCTCAGCTAATTTTTTGTATTTTTAGTAGAGACGGGGTTTCACCATGTTGACCGGGATGGTCTTGATCTCTTGACCTCGTGATCCACCCGCCTCAGCCTCCCAAAGTGCTGGGATTACAGGCTTGAACCACCACGCCCCGCCCGCTTTCCTCTTATTAAAAATAGCAAAGAGCTTTTCCTGATAATGGCCACAATCTGCTGGCAGAACAAAAATAATTAAAACAAGAGAGTGTAACACAAAAACCCAAGGAATCAACAAAAAACAAGCGGGTGTCTAGCACTGAGGAAGATGCCAATAGACGACATTTTCTTCACTATAGTCCTTCCTATGAATGGTGAGAAGATTTCAGAAGAGTTTATGCCATCAAGCTCATTCTCAACTTTAACAGGCTGAATACAGTAGCCTGCTAGCTTGCTGTATAGAATTGTGGTTAAGCAGGTGAGTTGTTAGGTCACTACATTTGTGTCTGATTCCGGAATCATGTACTTAGCAGTGTTTTAGTATCAGCTATGTCATTTGTCATTTAACTTCTATAGACCTGAGTTTACTAATCTATGAAGTGGGAACAACAATAGTACCATAATGGAAAACACCATTATTTCACTTATTCCAAACAAACAAATCAGTGAGTCAGGCATGTTTATTAAAAATGCTTTATTTATATGAAACTAGAATACCAATTGTTATTTTTTTCAGTGTGATAAACTTATAGTTAGCAGAACCAAGTTGTAATACATCTGCTTTATCTCAAATTTCACTTTTTAAATTAACAGATAGCATCCTTTATTAAATAGAAACAATCAGAGGATAGTTGCTTAGGAAGGGAGTAAATAATCAATAAGGATATCAAGGTACACAGCATATATTCAAAGACAGGGCCTTGCACATTGCAATGCAAATATTTTAGTCCTGTTTCAAGGCAGTTTTATGCAGAAACAACTGAACTGTGTTTTATTATCCAGCTGTCATGAAACATGGAAACAGGAATGCATAGCATACCCTCCTCCTGCCCCTAATTTCTAATAAAAATCCCCTTCTGGTCATAATTTTGTTTCTTAAAATAAGTCTGCCAATGAATGGCAGTATTTAATTTTCTAGTCAATTATATATTACTGTATATATAAAAGCACAGATATTCATACCATATATTCATCTCTTCTAAGTATTCTTTTGAGTTAGAAATACTAAATCCATCCACCCTGATTCACTGGAAGGATAATGTTTCTGAGTCAGTAAGGCTTCAGATCAGGCTCTGGAAAGAAATAAAATCCATACTTTTACTCCCTTTGGGGAGGCTGCTTCTCAGCCACATAGTAACTAGATGCATTTTCCTTATTTACTCTTACAGAAGGTATTACCACGTTTCGTGGATGAGTATGTCATGGCTAAGATGGTAAAGAAACTTGCTGTCACTCAGTTATTCAGGTGGAAGGGTTGCACTTTGATCACACCACGTTAGAGCTGAAAGTCCACCTCTACCTGTCACAAGAGGACCTCTAAGAAGGTGGAGATCCTCAAGCTAACTTTGGAGAGGGCATTCATTGCTTTCTCTCTAAGGCAACACTGATAAAGGCAGATGAAAAGGGATCGGTACATAGCCTAATTATTTTGTTATACTTAGAGAATATTCACATGGAATTTAAATTTCTGCCATTATGTCATCTCTTTGGGTTGGATGTGAGAAATAAACAAGGCCATTCTAAAATACCCTACTGATGTGTCTACACTGATGTTAAGTGATCCAATTAAATATGGAGCTCTGAGATGGGCTATAATCTTGGCCAAAGGTCAGATGTTATAGATTTCATGCTAAATGCACTCATCTTCTCACTTTCCTCCCCATAGGCTCTTTCCTCTTCATGCATTCATTTCCTTGAGGTGGTCCTCTACTACCTTGAGCTTCCTCTTGGAACAATGCTTCATTTAGATTATTCATGTTTTGGGTTCTTTTGACTATGCTGAAATGTTCTGCATAGAAATATAAATGAGTATTTTTAGAAATGTGAACTTATTTATAGTGTCTGACACTTTCTAGCTCCTCTTTTACAATTAAGAAATCATGAAACATTCATGGAGAGTCTCAGAAATTCATTAATTAAAACTACTTCTAGTGAGACGACAACCTCCTATATTTCTTAAACACTGAATTGTTTTGTGTTTCAATGATGTTCAACTTGAAAATTGTGACAAGACACCTCTGCAACACCTGTTTCCACATATACCCTAATGCATACATAAGTATTCTTAACCATTCCTTGAATAGTTCCAGTGACAGATCACTCCTAATCATATTAAGCTGTTGATTTCTTCTTGTACTTTTTTGCAATTTGCCATGAGTTTAATTGCAAATGCTCTCTTAAGATGAATATCAGTTTGCTGGATTTAGGCAATAATTTCTGCTTGCCATAGTGTATATAGTTTTTAGTTCAAGATAATTGCATATGTTTATTCTTCTGTTTTATGATCATTGTCACCTGTTTCAACTTAGATGCATCTGCCTACATTCTGTCTGGTCCTTATGCCCCTGTAAGGAAGACTAATGCTGAGATACTAAAAACATACTTAGATTCTGGGCCTAGGGTTGGTGACAGGAGAATGTGAATAACCAAATGGTTCTCACCCATATCACCTGGAGGGCTTGCTCCAGGACGTATTGTTGTGACCCATCCCCGCAGTTTCTTAGGTGATTCAGTAGGTATAGGATACAGCCATAGGATTTCCCTTTCTCAAAAATTCCACAGGGTGCTGGTTCATTGATATAACCAGAATCTTAACAGATCTAAGTAAATAATAGCATTCTAGAAGATGAGTCAAGAAGCTTCATGTTTTAATTTTAATTAAAATTTAAGACTACATGCCAAATCTGATGAAAATGTTAAAACCCTGAAAAAGGAGGTGAATATGAGATCAGGAGTCTGGTAAACCCAAGAGAGCTCAGATAGGAAAAGAGCAGAGAGCAGGCAAAGTGGGCCAGATAAGTAAATCTTTAGGACTCCCATTACTGGAGTTTATTCTTACTTTTAGATGATCAATTAGAAATAACCTGCTTTGCTCCAAGAATGCATTTAAATTCATTAACAGTCATACAATATAGCCAAGCAGGAGAAGTTAAAATCAACTTAAAAAAGTCAATGATAGAAACAACAGCAGCAGCCCAGAGCAAATGAATGAACTTGGTCTCACTGATGTTGACCATGTGTGCCTGAAAGAGTCAGCTGGAGATACGATCCCAGCATGGGCAAGAACACCTTACCTAACTGCTTTCTGTGGAGCTTGGTAGCTTTGGCAGTTGCTGGAAACTATGTATTCACGAGTTTCTCTGCATCTCTGGGGCAGAGGCAAGCGACAGAACTCATGCAGAGTGTGTTAGCTTCACTTGTGTAACTCCTGCAGAAAAACCATCGCAGACTGTTCTGCTCTGTGACAGAAACTATTATCTTTGTGTTTTTCTCTCAGTGCCTATGGCAGTGAGCGTTCTCTGGGCCACTTCTCTTTCTTACATTTCTTGTAGGTGCTGAAAAATGAGAGAAAAAATGTCTTGACTGCTGCTTGCAGAGTAGCTTAAGGAGAATTGCCTTCTAATGTATTTCTCTGGGTCTGACTTCCCACATGATTATAAAACCTCTTGGTGCCCATTATTAGGAATTTACTCAGTGTGAGAAGTAACAGAGTGTCCTAAATGCTCAGGAAATTGGTGGTCCTACTCAGAAAGGTATCAGAGAATGTGGAGGGACAGTGATCTTGAAAGCAGTATAACATTCACATTGCCCAGCTGACATAAAACATTTTATCAAGTAACCTCTAAAGCGTTTACTTTTTTATTCTCCCTGGACAAAACTGAGAAATGGAAGAACGGTCAGTATGGCAGCAGAGATCAAAAGCAAAACATACCAAAATCGATACTGCATGTGAATACTTAGTGGTCCAGTTATCCTTAGAATAGGAACAACTATTAAAAGAACATTTTATAACTGCGTGGTATAAAATGGTATATAGTATACTATGGCATCCATTGTGAGAGGCCAAAATATACCACCCAGAAAGCAATTATTTGATATATTTGAATTGGTCATTTAGAGAAACAGTAAACATAGCTCTGGAAACCTGTCCTTTTGTAAAGGAAATTTACATGTCTCTACTTTTGTAGGGTAAAGAGCAGATGTGAGCTAAAGAGGTAAAAGCTAAAGCAGATGTAACCAGGTATTTTCTCTGAGGCCCCTTTACCTTTCCAGTTATGAATAAAAGTCTGACACT
Source organism: Saimiri boliviensis (assembly GCF_048565385.1). Taxonomy (NCBI): domain Eukaryota; kingdom Metazoa; phylum Chordata; class Mammalia; order Primates; family Cebidae; genus Saimiri; species Saimiri boliviensis. The sequence goes on from NC_133449.1 coordinate 109,424,863, forward strand.
TTCCCAGACAGAGATGACCACAGGCAGTCATCTATAATTCTGAGGGTTGTTACCTGGGATACCTTTTATCTGCATGACAAGACAGCTTTTGCTCACCATGCCTTTCCTCCCATCATCCTCCCATAATTTGTTATCACCTTCAAGGAAGCCTCTATTCCTTTCCTGTTTGGTATAAAAACTTCAGTCATCTTGCCCTTCTTTGAGTCTTACACTTTGTGTGTGGCTTCTGTGTCCATGCACACAATACATTGTGTTTGCTGTTTGCCCTATGGTTAATCTGTCTACTGTCAGTTCACTTGATGATAGACTAACATCACTGAAACTTCAGAGAGAAAAGAGAAAATGTAAAACTTCCCTATAGCTTCTTGTGACTTCAAATGTTTATGGTCTCATATATGTGACTTCTCTTTGCTCAAGAATAATATTTCCCTTCTTTACTATGTAACAGCATCTTTGGGGTACAACAAAATAGATAAACAGATACTTTTGTTTTTTCTATGATGCCATTTTAAGGAAAGGGTAATTTACAAAATTTAGGCCATAAAATGCTCTCTTGTGTTCTCTGTTTTGCCTAGCTTATGTTATCTAAATCATGCTCCTTTCTTGAGTCTTCTGGCAGCTGTTTCACATTTTAAGTGTGAATATTAGAGTGACTACAGATTTTTCTATATTTTTGCTTTTGTAAAATGTAGAATAAAGTCACCAGTCAAGACATGTTTTGAGAAATCATTAGTATTTCTAAAGCACTGTGGTATCTTTGGGAAAAAATAATTATAAGAGGAGAGTGAAATGTTTCAAGATGCTTTAAACTGAGAGTCAGTTGTTATATTTAACCTTGAGTTAGAATGATTGCTAAAAGGACAATTGTTGAGTTGTGAGCCAAAAAATGTATAAAATTATGAACAACATTGAAGTCAACTGTTAAAAAAAATTCCATGCAATTTGGTCATAGATTCAGGATTTATGTCTAATCTACTTCTTCTGAAGCTCTTTTATCCAGGATAGCTACAATTTCAGGGGTTTCCACAATCCATATTCAATTTCAATTATTCACTAAATGAATCAGAGAACTTAGAAAATTGTCAACAATTATTGTTTTATTAGCAGTTTAAAGTCAAGGTGCTAGTAGATCCAAGCTTGGTAGCTCTTGAAGCACTTTTTATAATCCCACTCATTAGAACACCACTCTTATGTCCGAAAGGCCCCACCTCCAAATGCCATCATATTGGGATCAGGATTTCAACATATGAATTTCAGAAAAAAAAAATTGTTCATTGTCTTCTGCTCCCAGCCTCCCAAAATTCATATTCTTCTCACATGCAAAATCTATTCCATTCCAAAAGCCCCCAAAGTTTTAGGTTATCTCACCATAAACTCTAAAGTCTAAGAGTAAAATATCCTCTAGATATCTAAGTCAGATATGATTGAGACTAGAAGTACAATTTGTCCTAACACATGATTCCTTTCCATGCATTATGTTTGGGGATGGCAGGGTGAGGTGGCAGGCAATCCTGTCTTTTCAATTCTTTCAGTCTATTTGACAATCAACACAGAAGAAGAATTCTGTGATGAAATGTAGGTGTTGAAGTGTTCTTCCCATCATCGAGTGAGCAACCAGTTCTGCAGCAGACATTGATTGGATGTTCTTCAATTCAATTCTGCCACTATCTACCTGGAGATAGTGTCAGATCCCACAGGTTTGGGGCTCAGAACCCAAAACATCCCCACCAAAAACCAGGGCCTCCAGAAATTCTGACTGATCAGCTTCAAGTTGGAGTTCTCACAATCCCCTCCTTGAGTTTCATTAATTTGCTGGAGGAGTTCACAGAACTCAAGGAAACACATCGACTAGTTTATTATAAAGAATATTTCAAAGGATACAGATAAAGAGATGCATAGGGCAAGACATAGGAGAAGAGGTATGAAGCTTCCTTCCCCTCCCAGGGCACGTGGCCCTCCAGGACATCACTTTGGAGTTTCTAAGAATTTTAGAAGTTGTATGCCAGGAAAGAGTCTTGAAGATGAACTGTGTATTTCACAATATCAACTGTAAAACCAAACAACTGCATGCTTTCTTACAATGGTGGGATAGGCATAGGGTAGACATTTCCATTTCCAAAGGGAAAAATAAAGAAGAAAGAAGATGTATTGGGTACCAAATAAGTCCCAAATCTAGAAGGACAAACTCCACAAGATGGTAAGGCTTAAGAATAGTCCCCTTTGGCTTCATTTTCAGCTCTCTACGACTACTGGAGAAGGTGGTTCTGATCTCACCTTCAATACTCACTGGAGAAGTGGCCCCAGACCCACAGCTCAGGTTAGTAGGGTCCTGCTTCTCATGTTCTGTCAGTCAAGGCTTGAGCCCCCACAGTTTTGGTTAACATCACCCTCCTGGCTTTAGGCAAAGGTTATCTATCCTGCTGAAAGCAAGGCAATTTCACCCTCCCCACTATTGAAACCCAGAATGCAGCCCAGATAATTTCTGATTTGTCTTCAAGGTCATTCTTCCAATGTTCTGCATAATAGAACATGTCCACAGTTGAATAGCTCTATGGTCCTGCTCTATAAATCCAGGAAGTACAACAACCTCAACAACCTTCCTAGATTTCTTCCAGTCTCCTTCCTCTTTAGTCCAAACTAGCAGTTTTCCTGCTGGGATAGTGGATAATCTAAGTCCATAGTTCACATTCACACTAAACTCCTAATTAAACTGTTGCTTGGTCACAGACTTAGAGTTCTCTTCTGAACACGTTTTCTGACTTTTGGCAATACAGACAGGCTGAGAAATGTCTAAATTGTTAAGTTCTGGTTTTGTTTGCTTAATAATTCCAACTTCAAATCATTTCTCTCTCCTTGCATTTTACTCTAATCAGTCAGGAGGAAGCAAGCTGCTCCTAAAACACATTGCTTAGAAAGTTCTTAAGATAAATATGCAATTTTTCTGCTGGCACATTCTATCTTCCACAGCACTAGAAGACAAATGCAATTCAGATAAATTATTTGCCACATTATAATAAAGATCACCTTTACTTTATTTTCTAATAGCATGTTCCTCATTTATTTCTGGAATATAATCAGGATGGCCTTTACTGTCCACATTTCTACCAGCATTCTGTGCATGACTATTTCTATATTCTCTACAAACACAAAAGCTTTTCCTACAGGTCTCTCTTTCCTTTCTGAGCCCTTTCCAGAATTGCTTTTAAAATTCCTTTCATGACAGTCTCAGCTTCCTCTATCATTTATATTAAAACTCTTTCAGTCTCTACCCATTCCAAGTCCCAAAGCCACTTACACATTTTTAGGTATTGGTTGCAGTAACACCCCATTGCTCAGTAGCAATTTCTCTCTTAGTCAGTTTAGGCTGATATAACAAAGCATCACAGTCTGGGTAAATTAAGCATTATACATCTATTTCTCACAGTTCTGGAGACTGCAAAGTCCAAGAACTTCAAGATCAAGGTGCTGGTGGAACTAGTGTCTGGTGAGGGCCCACTTCCTGGTTTGCAGGCAGCCAACTTCTTCTATTCTCACATGGCAGAAAGAAAGCTAGCTAGCTCTCTTTTTCTCTCCTTAGAAAACTGGTAATCCGATTTGTCAGGGTCCTGCCCTCATGACCTAATTATATCCCAAAGGCTCTATGTCCAAATACTGTTTCATTAGAATTAGGGTTGCAACATATAAACTTTTGGCAACATTAGGCAATGAAATATCTCTATTCACAAAAGGCGTAGGACATCAAATGTATGGGGGTTATTTCCCTACACTAACCAATTTTGCAAAAGTAACTGTTGTCCTACAACTTAACTCAATTCTGAAAATATCTACCTGGAAATTATGAAGTTGAAATATTTCAAATTAAATTGAAATATTAAAATTTTTGCTCTGAAACTAGAGAGCCCATAATTTTTCTAACTAGTTGTACTTTCAACACGGTTAGCCCAGAAATCATTTACACAAGGTTGCATTCTCTGTAAGCTAGCTGGAAGGAGGAGAAAAAAATGTAAGGCATGTTGGAATGACTTGTCCCATGCTAAACTGAATGTGATTTGTCCTCAAAAGAAATGCCAAAAGCAACAAATATCAAAAAGAGACAAATGACATCTTTACTTAAATTATGTTTTGATAAACAAAAATCAAGTTTAAAACACATGTGATTTTATAGCTCAAATCCCATGTTTACTTTTTAAAAATTATTTGTAATTATTACATATTGTTGTTGTCTATTATGCTGTCATATTTAAGTGTTTCCAATGTACTGATCAAAGAGGAGTCAAAATTCAATCAGGAATTCTCCATGGAGAAAACAAATTGTATTTTTGTACAGATACATTATCTGGAGAAAATTCTTAATGTAATATATTATTTCTTGGAAATTTAAGTGCAGACTTTAAAATTCCATATTGGAGTTCCATTAGCCTGCCAATTAAAGTAATAATTAACTCATTATTAGCTTAATGGTACTATAATTATCTGTTACCTCTGATTGTATTATAATTCTTTCAAAGTCAATGCATAATGGTTTTATCTGTGCTCCCTATCAGTAATTTTTCTTTCTATGCCCTTTTTTCCCCTGTAGGTTATGAGTACAACACAGAAAATTTCAATGACTAATTATCTAATCCCTCCCACACCTAGGATAGTCAGTTTTCTACAGCTAGAATACCTCTAATAAGACAACGCAAGAAAATGTGAAAGAAGAATCCTCAGAGTGGTTTTCTATCTGATTATATCTCTTTCCTGACCTGGAGTGGAACTCCACACTTTCTCTTGGGGATTCTCAGCTTCCCAGATGATGTTGCTATGCAGTTTAATCAGCAGTATCATGAATAAAATATGATGGGTTAATAGGCCTCTGTCAACTTTCTGGATATATCTCTCACCTGCTTTTTCAATGTACGAAGCATGTTTACTTGGCTGGTTTGGTAATCTAATACTGGTTTTTGGATAAGAAAAAGAAATGTTAAAAATTGGTTCACCATATTTTTCCCTCTTATTTTTAATTACCACATAAGGATTGTACATAATCAAATACAGAATAGTATTTTGATACATGCATACAGTGTGTAATGATCACATTGGGGTAATCAGCATGTCTGTCACTTCAAGTATTTAAAACTTTTCATAAACATTCAAAACCTTTCTTCTAGCTTTTTGAAAATTTACGCTCAATTATTGTTAATCATACTCACCCAAAAGTGCTACAAAGCACTAGAAATACTTCTTCTCATCTAACTGTAATTGTTTATCCATTAACTAATCTCTTTCAATCCTCCCCAATCCCCAACCTTCCCCAATCTCCCATAATCACAATTCCACTCTCTGCTTATATGAACTCATTTTTTTTTAGCTCTCACATATGAGAGAAAACATGTGACATTTATCTTTCTTTGCCTGACTTACCTCATTTAATATAATATCCTCCAGGCTCATCCATGTTGTTGAGAATGACAGAATTTCATTCTTTCACAGCTGAATAATGTCAATTTTGTATACATAAATATCATTTTATTCATCTGTTGATATATACTTAGTTTATTCCGTATCCTGGCTAATGTGGATAGAGTGGTTCAGCACATCTTAACATAAAGAAAAGCTTCACATAGGTACTTGGGGACAAGGATAAACAGTCAGCAAAGGGTCTAGTCGGCTGTCTCTTAAGAAGCAGTACAGACATTCCCAGTAACTATTTATTGAGTTTAAATGCTTACTGATAAATATTAAACCTATGATTTCACAATAACTTTCCCATTTAGGTATGATTGTTTATTTCAGTATTACAAATGATACTTGGAAAGGTGATATAGTTTCCCCAAAATCCTAGAGCCAGTTATATAGATATCTGAGAAAGAATTAAGAATTTTAGGTTTCTGTCTATATATTGGTATCTACATCATATAAAGATCACACTGAGGAGAATCAAGTCTGTCTAACTTCAATGTCTGTATTTGTTTTTCAAGATTATCTTCCTTTCCTATCTCTTCCAACACACACAAACACACACACACACACACACACACACACTACAATGCATTACTTCAAAGATAAATAATCATAGAGGGACCATTTTCTTTGTAGTCAAGATGGAGACAGTGACATTAGAAGAGTACATTTATTTTTGGCAATTTAGTCATAAATACATAATTGGTACATGGGGCCTTAGACTGGCAAGGGATAGCCAATCTAACGATTTTATTTTATATTTCACAGATCTAGAGACAAATTTCTACCATATTAGGTCCTCAGCAATAAATTTACATATTCTTTGGCTTTGCCCTGATTTGATGTCTTGTTTTTTAAGATAAGAGGATGTTAGCTAATTAATTCAGTTTGCTGGATACCAGGGAGTGTATCATCTTCATATCTGGCCACTGTAACAGGCTACATTATTAAAGACCTAAGGAGATGCACCTGAGGTTGAGCTGACTCTTGGAACACACCAGTTGGGACCATATTTATAGGAAAAATAAAGAATACCTTGATTCATCTGAGATTCCTCCACTTCTAGATATAACTTTATTACAAATTGTCTTGGTGAAGAGTACTCTGGTAGACCTCAGTTCCATACAAGAGGAGATTCAAATGCAAAAAACCTAATAGCATATTTTTAATCATTCTGAGCAACAAAAGTAAAAAGTATTGCTGCTGGACAGAGCCAGTCAGTTCTTACAGGGATGAAATGGTGGCATTTTTGCTAACATCAGTGTTCAGGACCCCAGGCATTAGCAGTTGTGAGAACACTGATGGGTCCCAGCTGTAGGGGTGCCTTCAAATTGCACTGGAGATATAGCTTCTATGTTTAGCATTGACAGCATTTTTTTTAAGTCATTGCGAATACTTAGAAAATAAATGAGAAACAGTTTAGCCAAAAGGAATGGTCTCTGTACAGCAGAAAAGTATAAAGCCGAGACTCACATTTTTGTGTATCTGACTGTAAAATGCATGCCATGCTAAAGGATTTTAGAAAAGCTACCAAACTGCTTTCTCTCAGCATTCTCACCTTTGTATCATCAAATACATAGGGCACTATTGAGGATGATGAAATGTCAGCCACTGGGCTGTGTGCTTTATAAACTAGTGCTCTAAAGGCAGTAGCTATATTATTAATATTAGAATAATAAGTCTTACAGCCTTGAGATAAACTAGAGAAAGGCTAGGATCCCCAAGAATGGAGGGAGCCACAGAATACCAATCTGTGAATATAATTGAGTTGTCATCATTTACTCCAATTTAGATAAGCTAATACCTACCTTTAAATAAATTGTCCATTTCTGCTAAAATAAGAATTTAATCCATTGGGTTTTTCCTAGATGGTATGTCTTCAATGTCTTGTTGTTGTTGTTGTTGTTGTTGTTGTTGTTGTTGTTGTTCTGCTTAATCAGGTCTCAGTTCTGGGTCCTCTAATGTGAGCGAACATTTCTAGTGACTCAAACAAGATATCCCAGTGTCAGTTAGAAACCATGTGGTCTAACAATAGTTAAGTGTCGGATTTTTAATGAAGTGAAATTGTTTCCTCCTGTCCATTAATTGCCAAGTAAAATGGCTGTTGGTTAACCTGAAGTTAATGAAGTAGTACTCATGTTATTACATATGTGCTAATAAAATAGGTATGTCAGTGTAAAACAGAAATACTGTGAAATCTTATAAAACACCATTGATAAGATAGGTTGAATGAATTCCCTCCTTGGAATTAAGTTTCCTGTAAAGTACAACGTCATAGTGCTCATGTGACCTAACAGCTTGTAAAGACAAGTCTGTGATAGAAACGTGTATTAGAAAATGCTGTTGGCGGCTGGTGTTGGATGAACCCAGATTCAGGACGACAGAAGAAAGTTGCACCTTGGTCTCCCACCATGCTGCCCAAGTTCGACCCCAACGAGATCAAAGTCATATACCTGAGGTGCATGGGGGAGTAAAGTCGATGCCACTTCTGCGCTGGCCCCCAATATTGGCCTCCTGGGTCTGTCTCCCAAAAAAGGTTGGTGATGACATTGCCAAGGCAACAGGTGACTGGAAAGGCCTGAGGATTACACTGAAACTGACCATTCAGAACAGATAGGCCTAGATTGAGACCGGGCCTCTGCCCTGATCATCAAAGCCCTTAAGGAACCACCAAGAGACAGAAAGAAACAGAAAAGCATTAAACACAGCAGGAATATCACTTTTGCTTAGATTGTCCACATTGGTTGGCAGATGTGGCACGGATCTTTAGCCAGAGAATTCTCTGGAACCATTAAAGAGATCCTGGGGACTGCCCAGTCTGTGGGCTGTAATGTTGATGGCCACCACCCTCATGACATCATAGATGACATCAATGGTGAGTGGTGCTGTAGAATGCCCAGCTAGTTAAGAAGCACAGAGGAAAATATTTCAATAAGGATCATTTAACAACTGACGGGAAAAAAAAAAAAAAAAGAAAATGCTGTTGGAAGCATATCTTCTGCAAACCACAGGTGGACAGAAATTTTAGATCATCTGTTACAGGGTCATTTGAAAGAAAAAAAAATGAGACATCAGGAAGCAATTAAGTCAACACCAAAGCAAATTTCTGCAGTTGCCCATGGATAAAAACATCAAGTGTTGTACTAACTCTTCCAAAAATTGTTATATTCAATATTTATCAGTGACCTCTGGGTATGTCGATGAGCTAATAGCAATTTCCTTCAGAAAACACTTCACACTTCCAAGTCTAAATGATGTCAGAGAAGCAATACAGATATATCATAAAAAGCTATCATCCTATCAGTTGAAATTACCTCTTCAGGAGAGCAAAAGTACTCAAATGCAATGTTTCATCTGTAAACTCTCTTTTGCCTTATTAAGAAACAGAAGATGAAATATAAAATGTCTTTTTATGGAGTTGATTCTGTATGTGTTCGTGAGTATGTGTAAATAGAAGTTATAGAATTTATCAACTCTAAATTTAAGGCAAAAATTAAACAATTCCCTCTTTCTGTGTAGCCTTTTACAACCTTTTTCCTAATTAGAACAGTCAAACACCTTCCCTTGTATGCTGGATCATCTTGATCTGCTGTCTGGAATTCAAAATTATTTTCTCAACTTCTAGGAGTGCTAAGTGAAGATGTCTGACAGTTGTCAGCACTCACTGAAAGATCAACTGAGTTTAAGAAAAAATCTTGCCCCAATTTATGCCTCCTTTCAAAGGCAGCCAACATCCAAAGACTGTAAGTGTCCATTTCATACTGCTATTAAAAACTGCCTGAGACTGGGTAATGTGTAAAGCAAAGAGAGCTAATTGACTAACAGTTCAGCATGGCTGGGGAGTCCTCAGGAAACTTACAATTATGGCAGAAGGTGAAGGGGAAGCAAGGCACCTTCTTTACAATGTGACAGGAAGGAAAGTTGCAGAGCGAAGAGGGAAGAGCCTGGTGTAAAACTATCATATCTCATGAGAACTCTCTCACTATCAACCGTACAGCATGGGGGAAACTGCCCCCATAATTCAATTACCCTCTACTTGGTTTTCCCTGGACATATGGGGATTATGGAGATTATGGGAATTACAAAATCAAGATGAGATTTTGGGTGGGGACACCATATTAACAACTAATCAAAATGTGGGTATAAAAAGCACCTCCTCACCCCAACTCTAAAGGAACATTCCAGCTCCAGACTTCTCTATGAGTTTGGTCGATGTTGGGGAGGCACTGCAGCTCTCAGCTTTGACCTGATTTGGCTTTTGCACTTCCTTTCCACAGTTGTTAATCTTCAAAACACTCCTTTAGCAAATATTGTGGGTGCTAATCTCCATCTTGTAGGCTGTCTCCTGGGAAAACAACACAAATCTGCAACACCTTATTTGTTCTTTCACAAGAAAGAACAAATGTATGTATATTTATGTTTCTATCACAATAATCCACTGCATTTTTATAATGATTTATGCTTTCTTGTATGTTGACTAGTTTAATTTTCCTAAAGGCCCTGTGAAGTGTAACTATTCTTCTCACATGCCAAATGAAACTTATAAAGGTTGAGAGCTTGTACACTGGCAAAATTCAAACCAAATGTGCTATTATTCTGTGCAGGATAAAATCACTCACATCCCACAATATTTGACATTCTGCACATCCACTTCTCCCCTTGGGAGAAAGACCACACCTTCTCCATTTTTGTATACCCACTGCTGTGTTCAGTACCTGACCAAGATTAGGTTTCTCTCTTTCTGAAATTTGAGAACTTGTGAAAGTTAATAAACTTGTTCAATTGAAAATCTTGCTACTGAAATTATGAAAACTAAACTTTGTTAAGATTAAATAACTACCTCAAGGTCACATACTTGGTAATTTATGGAGTGTTTCAAATTCAGGTCTATAAACTACAGAGATGGAAGAGAGAAAAAGGAGCGGGGGGCAGAAAAAAAAATAAAAATAAATGAGGATAGAAATAATTTATAAATTATATATGTTTGAAAACATATCAAACCAATCTCTAAATCTTTGTACAAAAGAGAATCTTAAATATTTAGTTGACCATAAGCTTCACAGAATCATCACTTCAATTCTTTATCTCCTTTTGCTGAAAACATCCATCTGTCTGGAAAATATGTTTCTTCCCGGATTTCAAGATACAAGTGTTGTGGTCTCCACTGATTGATTAAAGACACCAGAATCCAATTTGCAGGAGAGTTTTACTTCCTTATTAAGTACATATCGCTATTATGCTCACCGTCAAGAATTCTTATCAGGCTTTTAGAGCTTTTCTGCACTGCTTGTGAGGTACTCACAATGTTGGAGATTAACAATAAAGGTATTTTTATGTCTATAGGAGTAGTTATGGCCAACAGTAGAAATGCACTTTCTGTAATAATTAAGACAATTATCCATGAGATCAATTCTAGGTAACATAAAGGTCATTCCCATTGCAGGTTTTCTCAGTGAGGTACCCTATCCACTCTAAGTGGGGATAAGTTATCTAATGGAAAGATTATATATCACAACTGAAGTATCATTTTATGCAGCCTTCACAGAGATAATAAAAGTTGGTCATTCATTAGAGATATTTAGTTTGTGAGTACTGCTACTCTCTCTGCAGTATTTCCTATTCATGTATTCTTATTCTGCATACAGACTTTCAAGTGTGCCTACCTCCTAAAGATAATGACTAAAATGACAACTGAAATTTAAGTTGTACTTAGATTATTCTGAAAGAAGATTTGAGAAAAAAGATACAATTCTGCTCACCAGGTGTTTTCAGCCAACCAAGAATAAGTCTTTCTGAAAAGAAATACTGCATTTGATACTGTGGGTCCTCATATTTAATCCCTAAACACCTCAAAGCATAGTGCTTGAGAATGAACAATTATTGAGAAATCCTTAATACTCTTTGAAAAACAACAATCTACAATATCAAGAGAGTTAAACCTATATTATTACATTGAATGGATTACCAACAAAGAAATTCACTGTTGGTGCACTTAGGAAAGACTCACTGAGCAAGTCAATACGTATCAACAATGTCAAGTTTTATGTACAGTATAGGATTAACAAGTTTATTTTCTTATTAAACTCATATATTATGAGCCTTCAAAATAACAGAAATGATGCTAAGCTTCAGTAATTCACAAATGATAGGAAAGACATTTATTCCCTGCAGATACTCACTCATTCACACACTCATATATTAACCATTTAATTTAGAATGAATGGAGTGACTGCTGTTAGAGGAGGCAGGCATTATTTGGGTGAGCAAGACAAAAAGTATTAGTGCAAATAGAGTTTCATTCTAATAAAGGGGGTATAAATGAAAAAGAAATATATGAAGAAAAAGTGTCTTCTTCATAGTGAATGACAATAGTTTTAATAATTATAACAACAATATCAATATATAGTTGGCTCTCTGTATCCATGGGTTTCCATATCCACAGATTCAACCAATAGTGAATCAAAATTTTTCTTTAAATAATGGATGGTTGCATCTGTACTGATCACGTATACACTTTTTTCTTATCACTATTCTCTAAACATAGAGTGTAACAAATATTTACATTGTTTTAGGTATTATAAGTTATATAAAAATGATTTAGAGTTTACAAGAGGTATACGTGGGTTTTATGCAACGACAATGCCTTGTTATATAAGGGACTTGAACCTTCATGGATTTTGGTATTCTCAGGACGTGTTGGAACTAATATTCACAAATACTGATAGTGAGGATATAATTATAATTAATACTGATTATGTATAAGAAATATCGGCCAGGCGCTGTGGCTCACACTTAATAATCCCAGCACTTTGGGAGGCCAAGGCCAGCAGATCACCTGAGGTTGGGAGTTTGAGACCAGCCTGTCCAACAAGGAGAAACCCCATCTCTACTAAAAATACAAAATTAACCGAGCATGGTGGAACATGCCTGTAATCCCAGCTACTCGGGAGGCTGAGGCAGGAGAATCGTTTGAACCCAGAAGGCAGAGGTTTCAGTGAGCCAAGATCGTGCCATTGCACTCTAGCCTGGGCAAGAAGAGTAAAACTCCATCTCAAAAGTAAAAAACAAATATTAGAAAGGTCGTATAAATAATGAATATACAATGTGATAATTACAATGAACTGTTATTATAAATGTTGTGATGAAGGAAACACGAATGCCTGTGGGACTATAGGAAAGCGAACGAAGAAACTGTGACATTTAACCTGAACCTTTAAGCACGACTTTTTCAAATAAGCAATTATCGCAAGGAGAAATAAATAGCAAGATTAAAACTAAGAGGTCCAGAAAAACTGGAGAGTGAGTAGAAGTCCCAGTAGTTCAGTAAGATCTGTCACTATATCTACTCCTTCACAAACATGTTAACCTCTTTTTGCTCTGCTTTCTATTATGCTCATCTGGTAAATATCCCTACCTACAACACACCTCATGACTGCACTAAGCAGTGATCCTTCCTGCAGAGAAGCACAAGTGTGAGAGTCTTTCTTTAATTTTGTGATTATTAATGCCAAACAAATGCAATATCCCTCAGCAATCCAACTATACATTTCTATTATTTTTTCTCATCCCACTCTCCTTAATTACTTCATATATTTCCATGTCTCCTCCCGAAAGCTCCTATACCAATCTTCTTATTCTAACTCTCAGCTAACCATTTAAGTCATAATCCACTAATAAAATAGAAACAAAGAGAAAGTTCCTCCTACTTGTACCCAGTAAACAACTACCAGGCTCTGTACTGGAATTTGTTGCCCTCCCTTCTGTTTCTTTGAATGGAAGGTCTCTATCAAAAACTTCATAAAAAGCCAACCCCTCCACCATGCTCTGAGTTCTATATTTTCATGGATTCGAAGAGAAACTCATTGTACCAGGTTGGGGGAAAGGCACTGAATATATGCTAAATATCAGGAACTGGGCACTCCTCAGTAATCCAAAGAAACTTATAGTGAAAAAAACATTAGTCAAGTCTAGTTGTGTGGCGGTATGTCTGGGTGTATGTGTGTTCATGCATCTGTGTATTGTAATTAGTTTTCTTAATTTCCTGTATATTATTTTTTAACATCTCAAAATACATTTCTGAATGAAGAGAAGCTTCCGTTCCTGTGCCTAATCAGTTCTTAGGATAGCAACAGGTCCAGCTGGGAGCATATCTTTGATGTGCAAATTAACCAATGCAGAGGCACTGATCTATTTGTCTCCTATATGCCAGGAGGCAATATTCCTGTCTTAATCATCCCATGGCCAGTTGCCAGGCAACTAGAGATTACCCTTAAAGCTCAAAGTCTGCCAAAATTGTTCACACTAGCCAATCCTATCCTTTTCATTCCATCCGTATTGCCTTTTCCACAAAAACTCCAATAACGGCAGTTACTTGAACCTTCCCCTCCAGTGTCTTCTGCCTCTGAACCATCCTGTTATCTTTTCCATGATGCCCTCTGTGTTAGTCTGTTTTGCATTGCTATAAGGAATATCTGAGACTGGATTATTTATAAAGAAAAAAGATTTATTTGGCTCACATTTCTGCAGGCTATACAAGCCTGACACCAGCATTTGCTTAGCTTTTGGTGAGGCCTCAGGAAGCTTTCACTCATGGTAGGAGGCAAAGAAAGAGCAGACACATCACCTGGCAAGACAGAAGGAGCAAGAGAAATGCCAGGCTCCTTTAAACAATCAGATCTTGTGGTAAGTAATAGAGTGAGAGAAGGGCACACAGCCATTCAGGAGGGATTCACCCCAATGACCCAAACATTTCCCACCAGGTCCTATCTCCAAGATCGTGGATCACATTTCAACAAGAGAGTTGAAGTGGATGAACATCCAAACTGTCTCACCCTTCGTGGTGTGGAGTACCTTACCTCTCTAGGACCTGTGAGTTTCATAAGCTTTGTTTTCCTAAGACTCTTCCCTTGTGGTCTCACACCTGATTGCTGACCATTTTATAAAGAGAATACAAAAAATGTATGAAGAGAGATACCAACAAAAAGTTCCAGTGAATGAAAGATTCTTTGAATGGAAGATCTCTATCAAAAACAAATGAATACCAATCATTTTCTCTAATACTAATGTTTATCTCACCCTCAGACCTTTGTACAAATCCCTATTAGAGTAGCTTCACTTATAGAGGCATATTTACCATTATGCTAGTAAAGATGAAGCTTCAGGACCTCTCACATGCATAAGACTTACTAGCACCCAATGGACCCTAGCGTATGTACAATTTAAATTTTGTATTTACAGCTTTGCATTCATCCTTTAAAGGCAATCCCTTAAAGTGCATAAGCCTCAGGTCCTACAAATCAGGATTTTCATATTTATATGATATACATGCTTATGTATCCACAAACCTATAACTTTGATTGAAACCAGATTGCACTGTGATATTGCAATATCTGTCTGTTTCGGTCAGATACTCTCTTGTTATCTGAAATAGAAACATTCTGACTTCACTAGCAAGTGTTGAATACTAGAATTTTTTTTAACAAAATGTAATTGTTAGAAGAAGTTTGCATTTACGAAAAAAATGCAAAGATAAGTACAGACACATTTTCCCTCAACCTCATACCTTATTCTCTGTATTATTAAAATCTTAGAATAATATGGTGTATTTATTACAGTTAATGAACAAATGTTGATTCATTAGTATTAACTGTAGTCCATATCTTATTCAAATTTCCTTTGTTTTTACTTAATATCCTTTTGCTGTTTCTAAATCCTATTTAGGATATAACAACCCATTAATCGTCATGTATCCTTAGGCTTCTCTTGGCTGTGAGAGTTTCTTAGATTTTTTGTATTTGTGATAAACTTGATATTTTTGACGTAGCATTGGCCAAGTATTTTGTGGAACGTCACTCTATTGGGATTTGTTGGATGCTTTTCTCATTAGATTGGGGTTATGGATTTCCTTTGCAGGGGAAAGACCACGGAGATAAATTGCTATTTTCATCCCTTCATATCAAGGGTTCATACTAGCAATGTGACTTATCACTGTTGATGTTGAACTTGATCATCTGGCTGAGACAGTGTTTGTCAGGGTTTTTCACTGTAAAGTTATTCACTCTTACCCCTTTCTGTGCTGTACTTTTTGGAAGAAAGGCACGCTGTGCAGCTCACACCTAGGAGGTATACTTTCTTTCCTTGAGGGTAAAGTAACTACATGCACTATTCTTCTGCATTGCAATTATCTGCATGGAATATTTGTCTCTTTTCCTGCATTTGTTTATTCAGTCATTTATTTACATCAGTATGGGCTCATGAATATTGATTTTAGGCTTTGTGTTATAATATTTCTTTATTTTGTTGCCCAAATTATTTTGTTGCCCAGATTGTTACTGCTTTCAATTGGTGCCTGTGTCCAGGTGGTGTACTCCCAACACTGAGTGTTGTTGGTTGGTTGGTTTTAGCACATCCTTATTTCCTGGCAACAAAAGATGCCTTTTCTTGCATATTCCCTGCCATAATTCTGGAGTCAGCCATTTCTCCAAGGATCTATAACTCCTTTTCTTGGAGAGACCAGAGTTAGTAGAATCTGGGCCCTAGATGTGCTCATTGTTACTGGGATATAGTTTATTTTAGCCCCTCCCTGCTGAGAGAAAAAATGAGATATATGAGTGCATGTTAATTCATATATCCAAATATCTATAAATATTTCAATATGTGCTTGTTCCTATATTCAGCTAAAAATGAGTTTTTATTGACATCTTCAACTTTAATCCATACCACATAGATCATTCAATTATTTCCTCCCTTCCTTGCCTGTAAATTTCTACTGTAACAGTGAAAAACATGGTTCTTGCAATCTTCCATCTGTTTGTTTAATTATTTAGCTTTAGTATCTAAGCATAGCAATATCAGAATTGTTGCCTACATCCCTGTAGGGAAATAATTTTTATAAAGTAGGTTACAATGTTTAAGTTTACTTTATCTTTAGTTTTAGAGATTCTATTCATTTCCAAAGGTACTCAGGTAAGAACCATTTTTTCCCAGTGCCCTCAATGAGGTTATTTTATACATTTGAAATATGGTTAGATTGTTTTGTCACATTGTGCTTTCTAGTTTTCAACTCCTTGTATTTTAAAAAATTGCATATGTTAAATTTCACTCTTTGTGTTGTAAAGTTCGACGGGTTATGAGAGATGCATTGTGTCATGTATGCATAAATTAAGTATAATACAGAATTATTGAACTATCCTAAAATATCCACAGTACTTTACCTTTTTAACCCTTCCCTCCTCCTAATGAACCATTAGAACCCAATGATCTTTTTGCTATTTCTTAAATTATTCCTCTTCCAGAAAGTCATATAATAGAAATTATATAACACGTAGCTTTTTCTTACTGTCTTTTTTTTCACATAGCAATATGCATTTTAGATTAATCCATGCCTTTTTGTGACGTGAAAGCTTACATATTTATTACTCAATAATATTCCACTATAAAAGTGTTCCAAAGTTTGTTTATTGACCATTCACCTATTGAAAAATATCTTAGCTACCTCCATGTGTTGGCAATAGTGAATAAAGATATTCTACACATTTGTGTGCAGGTGTTTACGAGGACAAAAAAAATTTAGTTAGTTGGGTAAATAACTAGGAGTGTGATTTCTAGACTGTTATGAGATTATTTAGTGTTGCAAGAAACTAACAGCTACCTTCCAAGTGGCTGTATCCAGCAACAATGAATGAGAGTTCCTGTTGCCTCCCATCCTCACCAGCAATTAATTGATAAAGTCATTTTTTTAAATTCTAGGTATTTGAATTGTTATATAATTCTGTTTCATTGTTGGTTTGTCTTAAAGTTCCCTGATGACAAATCATGTTGAACATCTTTTCCCATACTCATTTGTCACTTGCATATCTTTTTTGCCAAAATATCTGTTCAGATCTTTTGCTCATTTTAAAAATGTGTTGTTTTCCAGCTGTTGAGTTTTAAGAGTTCTTTATATTTTTGATACAAGTGTTACTGTCTTTAAACTGTCTTTTCATTGTCTTAAAATGCCTTTGATGACATAGACATTTTTAATTTTAATAAAGTGCAATTTATCCCTTTTTTTTTCCTTTCATGAACTGTACTTTTGGTATCTCCTCTAAAAACATCACCAAACCGGTGGTCATGTCTGTCTTCTAGAAGTGTCATTACTTCATCTATTTAAGTATATGATTCATTTTATGTTAATTTCACTGAAAAGTGTAATTGTGTCTAGGTATAATTTTTGGCATTTAGACATGCAATTGTTCCAACAAAATTTGTTGGAAAGTCTTTTATTAGTCATAGTTCTCCAGAGGGACAGAGCCATTAGGCTATATGTATAAATAAAAGGAATTTTATTTTGAAGAATTGGCTTGCAATATTGCAAGGTGAATTCCCACGGTAGGCCATCTGCAGGCTGGGGAAAGAGAGAAGCTAGTAGTGGCTCAGTCCAAGTTGAAAGTATCAAGACCAGGGAAGCCGGCAGTGCAGTCCTCAGTCTGAGGCCAAAGGCCTGAGAGCTCCCTGGAGGCTGCTGATGCAAGTCCCCGAGTACAAAGGCTGAAGAACTTGGAGTCTGATATCCAAGGACAGAAGAAGAAGCAAGGCTCAGACATAGGAAGAGTGAGAGCTAGAAAAGTCTCAGCAAGAAAACTTACAGGTTTTCTCATCCTTGCTTTGCTTGAACTGTGATGGCAGCCAGTTGGATGGTGCCCACCCACACTGTGGGTGGGTCAGCCTCTCCCAGTACACTGACTCAAATGTTAAAGTCCTCTGGATATACTCTAACAGAATATTGCCCAGAAACAGTATTTTACAAGCCATCTGCACTGCAATATAGGCATCCCTCAATCCAGTCAAGTTGACACCTAATATTACCATCACAGCTATCCTTTCTCTACTAAATTGCCTTTGCTGCTTTGTCAAAGATAAGTTGACTATATATGTGTGGGTCTATTTCTCAGCTCTCTGTTCTGTTCCATTGGTCTGTTTTTCTCTTATTTTGCCAATTACCATAGTGCCTTGATTTCTATTATTTTATAATACCTCTTGAAATTGGGTATATATGCTAATTTTGTTCTCCTTCAGTATTGTGTTGGCTATTGGTTATTTGCCTTTCCATATAAATGTTAGAATCACTTTTTCAATATCTACAAATTTACTTTTCAGGATTTTGCTTAAGATTGCATGGATTCTATAAATAGAGCTGGGATAAAATGATGTCTTAAAAATATCTAGGCATCCGATCCTGGAGCACAGAGTATTTGCCTATTTCGCTCTTGTTTTATTTATTTCTTCAGAGTTTTGTAGTTTCCAAATTGTTGATGTTGATTACATTTTGTTATATTTATACCTATTTCAATTTTGTGGTGTAATTTTAAATAATATTATTTTTATTTAAATTTCAAATTATAATGAAATTATAATTCATGCCATGCAAAAGAAGAATTAACTATTGTATATTGACCTTTTGTCTTGTGCCCTTACTAGCTTCATTAATTAGTTTCAGGATTTTGTTGTTGTGGTGGTAGACCCATTGGTGTGTTCTACACAGATAACTATGCCATTTTGCTAAGGAGAGAGTTTTACTTCTTCATTTTGTTTACATAACTTGTATTTTCTTAACGGACTATTTAATAGTATTTCCTTTCTTTCCAGTCTTAGGCAGAAATATCCAGTTTCTCATCATCTAA
Organism: Saimiri boliviensis; assembly: GCF_048565385.1. NCBI lineage: Eukaryota > Metazoa > Chordata > Mammalia > Primates > Cebidae > Saimiri > Saimiri boliviensis. The sequence goes on from NC_133449.1 coordinate 109,443,966, forward strand.
TATGATGTTAACTATAGAGTTTTGTTTAGATGTTCTCATCAGTTGAATAAATTCTTTTCTATTCCTTGTTTGCTGAGAGTTTTATCATAGGTGGATGTTATATTTTGTGAAATGTGTCTTCTGCATCAATTAATACAACCGTATGATTTTCTTCTTTAGCCTGTAAATGTGGTGGATTACATTGATTGACTTTTCAATTCTAACTAGTCTTACATATGTGAAATAAATTCCACTTGATTGTGGTATATAATTATGACTATAAATATGTAGATTTGATTTGTCATTATGAGGATATTTGTTTCATGTTCATGAGAGATATTGGTCTGTAATTTTTCTTTCTTATAATGTCTTTATCTGGTTTTGATATTAGGGTAATTTTGGCTACATAAAATGTGTTAGTAAGTGTCCCCTCTACTTCTGTTTTCTGGAACAATGATAGAGAATTGACATTATTTCTTTCTTAAGTGTTTGGTAAAATTTATAAGTATTAGCACAACCATACAGGCCTGGTATTTTCCTTTTTGGGAGGTTATTAATTATTGATAGGTAGTGAAAATTTAAGTATCAGAGAATTAGGACCAGAGTCAGCAACATATTACTAAGACATATTCCATAAATTGTTATAGAGAAGAGAAAATAAAGTGCCTTACATTGGGATATGTTCTCCAAATAAGAGACTAGGTCATATATGCAGAAATAACGTATCATGGACTGATGGCAAGAAGGAAAGGGAGAGAATGTCAGATAAAGAGAGCATGCTACCTTATCCCTTTACAATTCCGACAAGATCAGATAACAAGTTAAAGTGAAGAAGAAAGTGACTGAGAGAAAGTCCTGGACCTGAATCCCTTTTTTCCAGTATTAACCAATTTGAGTTTGTTTCTTTTCCTTTCTTCATAAAAACAGGATAAAAAGAATTATTTTATGGATTTTTGATGAGGAGTGAATGTGTGTGTGTGCGTGTGTGTGTGTGTGTGTGTGTGTGGAGAGAGAGAGAGAGAAAGAGGGAAAGAGAGAGAAATTACACTGAACATACGACAAGGATACATTTTCCATGTTTAGTACCAATAAATGATGCTTTTCTGAAAAGATGTTTATCAAATTTACTCTAAAAGAGATGCATGTAGCTTCTTAGAATACATTTTCTATATTTGCAGTCAAATATCGTGTAATCATGTATAAGAAAAAATTTAGGCACAGTAAAATTGGTATTTCAAGGCAACTGTTTAGGGCCTCTAAAACATCCCAGTGTAGTTTTATAAAACAACAACTTTCTTTGAATTAGCTAGTCAAATAACAGTAAAGATTACATGCAATGCTTCATACATTTTTTAATGTATTACATGTGCTTTTATTTGTAACAGTATTATTCATCAAAACTTATAGCCAAAACTCCTGTGTGCTTCATTTTCACATGCTACATTTGGAATATGTAAAACTTCCCCATTTAAAAAGGTACTTATATTTTTTTTCTTGGGATAACATTTATTTGGAATTCCAGGCAATTAAGGAGATAAAGCACAAATGTATTCAGTTCTTTTTTTTTTTTTTTGAGACGGAGTCTTGTTCTGTCACTAGGCTGGAGTGCAATGGCACAATCTCGGCTCACTGCAACCTCTGCTTCCTGGGTTCAAGTGATTCTCCTGCCTCGGCCTCCTGAGTAGCTGGGATTACAGGCACGTGTCACTATGCCTGGCTATTTTTTGCATTTTTAGTGGAGACAGGATTTCACGATGTTGACCAGGATGATCTCAAACTCCTGACCTCATGATCCACCTGCTTTGGCCTCTGAAAGTGCTGGGAATACAGGTGTGAACCACCACACCCAGCCTGTATTCAGTTCTTTAAGGTTTTTACTGTAACCTTGCATCCTAATGGTCTGATACCCAATTAATCATTTTTAAAATGTTTGTTTCTGTGTTTATAATTTCTATTTTAATTTTAGATTCAGAATGTGCATATGCAGGCTTGTTTGTGGATACATTGTACAATGCTGAGGTTTGACATACAATTCATACCAACATTCGTGTACTGACTACTCAGTAGTTAATTTTTCAAACTTTACCTCTTCCCTCTCCTTCTAGCGCCCCCAGTGTCCATTGTTTTCATATTTATGTCTGTATCAGCACTCAATGTTTAGCTCCCACTTATAAGAAAGAATATGCAGTATTTGGTTTTCTGTTCCTGCATTAATTCACTCAGAATAATGGCCTCCAGCTGCAACTATGGGGTGATGGTCTGTTAATCATGTCTTTCTCTCTGTATTAATCCTAATTATATTCTCAGCATGTATTACCTCTGACTCCTAAATAACTTGAAGACAAAATTTCCAAAGGACAATCAATAGTGAATTCAATCAATTTGTAGGAGTTTTATATAAAGACACTATTTAGAAATGCTTTCCCTCATTAGGCAGTAGTTATTGCTTATGTATTTTTCATGTATGATTAAATTTGCAATATGATAAGCAGTTTATGGCTACAGAATGTATCTGTTTCTTCTGAAGTACCTGTGATCCTATTACTATTTATTGGGAGAAGTTTTGAGTAAAGTCTATTAGCCTCTTTGTAGCGTGAAAATGTAGCATTATTGAGGAAGGATGACTGGTTTATGAATCCTGCTCTTCAACAGAAATATATTTTTTGCAACATTAATATCTTTTATAACACCTTCTCAGTAATTAAGATATGGGCTCTGGTCTCATGGAGCTTTAAGACTGCTAGGTGAATGTGGAATAATAAGTATATATTTGGTCTCTGCCCCAGTTCCTGACACAGGGATCTTATACTCCTTAGAATTTATTGGGTAATAAGGAAGATGTTTTGTTCTAGTAAGGCAGCTCTTGGTGGGTTCCTGGATAGCTCCAGGATGGGAGCTGGTTACCAGAAGATCCAAGTCATTCTCAGATTGGAACTGTCAGCTTCACCCCCGCAGCCATTTCCAGAGAGGAAAGAGGGCTGGATATTGAGTTATAACTTATGGTGCTTAGATGATGAAACCTCCATAAAAATCCCTAAACTGCTATGCAATCCAGAGACCTTCTTTGGTTAACACATCCATGTACCAGGAAAATGTACAACCCAGTTTCATAGGGACAGAAACTGTTATGCTTGGGACTCTTCTGGACCTTAATTTATGTACCCCTTTTTCTGGCTATGTCTCTGTATGCTTTGTAATATCCTTTATTATAAGAGAGAAAAATGTATGAGCCATTACAGCAGGTTACAGAACCTGAGGAAGAGGAATTATGAGAATTGCCAGTTGGTAGCAATTTGGTCAGAAGTATAGTTGACAACTTGGGACTTGTGATTGACATCTGAAGTTACTAGTAAGGAGCAGTCTTGTGGGACTTAGCCATTAACCTGTGTGTTGTGCACTGACTCAACATTTAGTGTCAGGATTTAGTTAAATTGTACAACACCCAGTTGGTGTCCATTAAATTTGGAGAATTGGTTAGTGTGGGAACCTATCACACTTTGATGTCAGAAGAAAAGTGACATGAAGAGAAACAGAGTTTTATTTTTTTCTTTAGAGGACCTCATGCATGAACAGACAACATTGTAACAACATCAAATAAAATGGAAAAAAAAAATAGCAGTGAAATTTACTCAGAACCAGGGTGAATAAATCTCACCAGCTTAGGGGGAAAATGTTATGGAAGTTTTCCTAGAAGAGAAGTTATTTTAGTTGAATCCTGAAAAATAACAAGTAGAAAATAAAGAGAAAAGGACAAAAATGGAAAGAATTAGTGAATACAGAAGCAAAAAAATGCACAGTGTGCTCAGAGTTTTTAAGCAGAATGTGTGAAGCAGAATTTAGTCAATGCATTTATCTGAGAAGTAATTAAAATGAAAACATTTGAGACTTTTTGTTTTTAAAAATTTAAAAACAAAAATCTCCCTAAGCTAACCAAATCCTGAAAATCCTGAACTGGTACCCATTTCAGGGTTTTCAGGATTTGGTCAGCATAGGGAGATTTTTGTTTTTAAATTTTTAGACTTGAGGAAAATCATAAGAGAATGATGTCAAAGAATATTATAGAGTATTCAGCATAAAATATCTACCTAATGACTAGACTGAGACTACATAGAACCCTGTGTAGCTGAGAAAAACAAAACAAAACAAAACTTCAGGCCAATATTCCTGATGAACATAGATGCAAAAATCCTCAATAAAATAATGACAAATCAAATCCAGCAGCATATGAAAAATATGGTCTACCATGCCCAAGTAGCTTTTATTTCTGGAATACAATGTTGGTTCAACATATGCAAATCAATAAATGTGATTCATTACATAAACAGAACTAAAGACAAAAACCATATGATTGTCTCAATAGATGCAGAAAGGCTTTTGATAAAATTCAATAATGTTTCATGTTAAAAATCCCCAAAAATGAGGCATCAAAGGTACATACCTCAAAATAATGAGAGATATATATGACAAACCCACGGCCAACATCATACTGAATGAGCAAAAGTTGGAAACATTTTCTTTGAAAACCAAAGCAAGATGGGGATGCCCACTCTCAACCCTTCTATGCAACATAGTACTGTAAGTCCTAGCAAGAGCAATCAGGCAAGAGAAAGAAATAAAAAGCATCCAAATAAGAAGAGAGAAAGTAAAACTATCTCTCTTCACAGACAATATAATTCCATACCTAGTAAAATACCAAGAATGTCCAAGCTGAGAGCCAAATCAAGAATGCCATTCCATTCACAAGAGCCACAAAACAAATAAAACAAATTAAACCCCCTGCTGCTAACTACAATCCTTTCTATAGATCACGGATATGATACAGAGAAATTTTCCCCAGAAGGTGCTGTTCTTGCTTAATCACTATTAGACTCCCCACCTAAGTCACATAACTCTCGCTTACCTCATCGAGCATGACCCTCACACATGTACTCTCTAAGACTGTGAACCTTTAAGAGGGCGGGATTTTCTGGTTGAGGAGCTCGGTTATTGAGACATCTATGCCTCTGAGGCTCCCAGCCAAATAAAATTGCCACTTCCTTCCCTGTTCGGTGTTTGAGAGGTTTGTTTGTGGTCCTCCTGCTTCACTATTGGTGCAGTGTTAAAGTCCCCCACAATTACTATGTGGTTAAGTACTTTATTAGATCTAGAAGTAGTTGTTTTATAAATCTGGGTACTCCAATGTTGAGTGCATATATATTTACATAATTAAGTTTTCCTATTGAATTAAACAGTTTATTATTATGGAATGCCCTTCTTTGTCTTTTTATTTTTACTTTTTTACTTTTGTTGGTTTAAAATCTATTTTATCTGATAAAGGAATAGTGATCCTGGCTCTTTTTGTTTCCGTTTGTGTGACAAATCTTTCTCCAACTTTTTGAGCCCCTGAAGAGTTACTATGTGTGAGATAAGTCTATTGAAAACAACAAAGGGATGGTTCTTCTTTTTTACATACATAAAACTTGAAACTGTGTACCTTTTAAGTGGGACATTTAGATCACTTGTATTAAAGATTAATATTGACTAGTAGGGTTTGATTCTGTCATGTAGTTGTCAAAGGTTGCTTTGTAGTTTCTACTGTGTGGCTTCATTGTAGGGTCTGTGGACTATGTACTAGTATTTTTTGTGGTAGCAGATATTGTTCTTGTGTTTCTATGTTTAGAACTCCCTTAGGGATCTCTTATAAGTATGGTCTGGTGGTAACAAATTCCCTTACCTTGCTTGTCTGGAAAAATATTTATTTCTCCTTCACTTATGAAGCTTAGTATGGTGAGACATTAAATTCTTGGTTGGAATTTTTACTTTAAGAAACCTGAAAATAAGCCCTCAATTCTTCCTGGCTTATAAAATTTCTGCTGAGAGGTCTGCTCCTGGCAAATAAATTCCCTTTGCATGCAATCTGACCTTTTTACTTTAGCTTTCTTTAAGACTTTTTTTTTTCTCAGTATGAACACGACCCTATACTGACTCTGTGTGTCTATGCCTCTGGGAGTTGGAAACAATGGAATTATTCCTCCCACAGGAATGTGGTCATAGTAAAGGATTCAGGAGTTAGACTCGATTTGAATCCTGGTATGTCTACTTACTTTCCTTGTGATCTTAAGCAAGTCACTGCCTCTTTGAATTTATAAGTTGAGGGGATTAATAATATTGCAGAACTGTGTATTCCTTGAAGGAGGAGGCTTCATAGACCTACAAGAAAATATAAATCCTTGGCTAACTCTCCTGAAGCTAAGACATCCAAAGTCTGACTTTTAGTAACCAAGCCTCTGCTTTTAAATGTTGAACACATAAATGGTTCACGAAGAAACTGTAGGGACCCCGGGGAGCATTCTGGAATGTAGGGGATGATTTGGGTTGTCAACATTACTGGGCATTGGAAAACTTTGTCCAGGGATGCAAATAGCTCTTGGAAGACTTGGTCCAGGGATACAAATGTCTTAAACATATGCAAAATATCTCCACATAATGCAGCCTCATTCCTTATCTCATTCAGTTTCCAGATGTTCCATTGGAAATTATGAATAAAGAATGATATTTTTCATAGAAATAGATAAAGTAATTCTAAAATGTATATAGAATCATAAAAGAGCCCCCCATAGACAAATGACTCTTCAACAAAAAAAGTAAGCTAGATATATCACACTGCCTAAATTAAAAATGTACTACAAAGCTATAGTAATCAAAAAGCATAGTATTGGCATTTTTAAAAACCATATATATCAGTAACACAACATAAATAACTCAGAAATAAATCCATACATTTTACACTTACTTGATCTTAGACACAGGTGTCAAGAACACACAATGCAGAAAGAACAGTCTCTTCAAAAAATGATGGAAAAACTGAATATCCAAAGGCAAAAGAATAAAATTAGACTCTTACTTCACATGATGTACCAAAATAAACTCAAAATGGACTAACCACTTAAACGTAAGATGAGACACTGTAAAACTACTAAGAGAAAACAGAGAAAAAATGTTCTGGACATTGATCTGAGCAGTGACTTTGGATATAACCCCAATAGCACAGGCAACAAAAAGCAAAAATAGACAAATGAGATTGCATCAAAATGAAAGGCTTTAGCATAGCACAGGAATCCTTCAGCAGGGTGAAGAGACAACCTAGAAAATGAGAGAAAATATTTGTAAGCCATGTATCTGGTAAGACATTACTATCCAAAATATATAAGAAACTTAATAGCAAGAAAACAGGCTTTGGTGGAGTCTAGGGTTTTCTTATTTCCTTTCTTTCAGGGGGAAAGGGGAACAGGTATTTTATAAATTTTAATTAATTGATTTTATTACTTTTCAATTTTAAGTCTAATTTTAAAAATAAGCAAAGGATCTGAACAAATATTTCTCAAAAGAAGACATACAAATGGCCAATACATATATATTAATATGCTCAACATCACTAATCATCAGGAAATTGCAAATCAAAACCACAATAAAATATTGCCTCTCAGCTGATTGAATGCCTATTATCAAAAAGATGCAAGATAATAAGTGTTGGCAAAAATGTGGAGAAAAGAGAACCATGTAGACTTTTAGGGGGAAAGCAAGTTTAAACAACCATTTGGAAAACAGTCCAGAGGTTCCCCCCCTGAAAATTAAAAATTGGACTATCATACAATTCAACACTTCCACTTGGTGCAAGTACAAAGAAATAAAATCACTATAATGGAGAAATATTTTCATTCTTGCCATTGTGAATAATATTGCAATTATTCATGATAGCAAGATATGAAAACAACCTAAATTCCATCAACTAACGAATAAATAAACATCATGTGGCACATATGTACAATGGCATATTATTCAGCCTCTAAAAAGAAAAAAAAATGCCCTTTTTAACAACATGATGAACTAGGAGGACATTTTGTTGAGTGAAATAAACAAAAGACAGAAAGACAAGTATCTCTCACTTATATGTACAATTTCAAAAAGTTGAATGCAAAGAAACAGAGAATAGAATGGTTGTTGCCAGGAACTCAGGGCTGAGTAGATTGGCAGAAGATAATAGCAAGATGTGGTCAAAAGGTCCAAAGTTTCAGGATATTCAACAAGGTGAAGAAGTTCTACAATTTTTGGGGGGAGGAAGTCTTACTTTGTCACCCAGACTGGAGTGCAGTGATACCATATTGGCTCACTGCAACTTCCACCTCCCAGGTTCAAGCAATTCTCCTGTCTCAGCTTCCAGAGTAGCTGAGACTACAGGCTCACAACATCACCCCCAGCTAACTTTTATAATTTTGATAAAGATAGAGTTTCCCCATATTGGTCAGGCTTGTCGCAAACTCCTGACCTCAGTCAATCCACCCGCCCTGGCCTCCCAAACTGCTGGGATTACTGGCACGACGCACCACACCTGGCCAGTTCTACAATTTTTTTAGCCTACGTAACGAACCTACACATTCTGCTCATGTACCCCAGAACTTAAAGTATAATTTTTTAAAAAAGAATTTAGAAAAGAGATAAGACTGATTTCTAATCATACTGAAATACAATACATGGATTAAATGTAATCCAATGATCTATGGCATCACAGGAAATTAGTTGTGAATATTGTCTTTTTTTAAAGAAATTGGCCAGGTGCAGTGGTTCGCACCTATAATCCCAGCACTTTGGGAGGCCAAGGCGGGTGGATCACAAGGTCAAGAGATCGAGACCATCCTGGTCAACATGGTGAAATCCCGTCTCTACTAAAAACACAAAAATTAGCTGGGCATGGTGGTGCAAGCCTGTAGTCCCAACTACTCAGGAAGCTGAGACAGGAGAATTGCTTGAACCCAGGAGGCAGAGGTTGCAGTGAGCCGAGATCGCGCCATTGCACTCCAGCCTGGGTAACAAGAGCGAAACTCCATCTCAAAAAAAAAAAAAAAAAAAATGATGCATTTTCAATCTCCCTGCAGATCTAGATTTGGTATATTTTAAGGCAAATTTCTGAAGCTACACAAATTCACATATTATAAAGCAACTTGCTTTATTCTGAAAGTAGTGCCTACAGAGAACCAAACTGTCCATGTCACCAGCAGTCATAAAAAGATTGAGATCATGTTCTTCACAGGGACGTGGATAATGTGGTATATGGAAGAAAACAAACAAACAAACAAACACTTTTTTTTTTTAACCCTCTTAGTGTCAGTAGATAGGACATGCAAGTTAAACTGACAAATGACCAATCAACAGAAGAAAGGATGTGTTGAGCTGTTATTGTATTGGTAGAAAGTAGTAGCTGACACTGAGTAACATATAAAAAAAAGTTTAATTGGCTCATGGTTTCACAGGCTGTACAAGCATGGTGCCGTCATCTGCTCAGCTTCTAGGGAGGCCTCACAGAGCTTTTCTCATGAGGGCAGGCAAAGCAGATGCTGGAGTATCATATGGCAAGGGCAGGAGCAAGGAAAGGGGGTGAGGTACCACACACTTTAAAATAATCAGATCTCTCTAGAACTCACTGTCATGAAGATACCACCAAGCCATGAGAGATCTGCCTCCATGACGCAGTCACCTCACACCAAGACCCATCTACAACACTGGTGACTGTATTTTAACATGAGACTTGAGGAGACAAATATTAAAACTATATCAAAAGGCATATAAATATTAGTGGGGTTTTTTTTGCTTGTTTTTGTTTTTACATGCACAGAGGAGTTTATGGAGAAGAAATGAAGACCCAAAGAAGCGTTCAAACCTGGGGGCTTATATACCATTCTAGCAAAGGGGAAAAACTTGTAAGAAAAGACCAATGGAAAAAAGTTTTGGCCTCTCATGGTGGTACGTTATTGGATTGCAATTATTATACAGAGGAAAGTTTAAAAAGATAGAGTTACTCTGTAAAGATGTTTATGCAGTCTCATCTCAGTACTGTTCCTATGTCTGCTGATAAACGCTGTTCTTCCTTTTCTGATATGAGAGAGGAAAACACATTCAGAAAGAAAATTATGCCCTGCTTTTAGGTAGATAAAAGAAGGGTAGAGAGTACTTCATGTCTCTCTCTTTTTTTCTTTTTCTTTCTTTTTTTTTCGCATTGCCTTCAGCTCAAAATAATCCTTAGACTCAAATGACATATTTTGGGGTGGCAAATTATGATTCTCTTCATGGTTTATAGATGATAGGCCCAAAAGCAGTACCAGAGTCTTTGGATTCCAAATATAATGTTTTTCCCATTTCACCAAGCCTGAATAACTCTTCCAGTTGGTTTCATGAGTTAGCTCCACTCATAAGCCACCTAAGGGCAACTAATTTTAAGTCTCTTTCCAATCCCTACCTGTTACCGTGATGAACATGGAAACAGATTTTGGAATATCAGCTTAGACTTGATTGTATCAATTCCTCCTATCACACTGCTATCATTCTTTCATCTATTTTCTGCATGGACACTATTATAAAGAGTAGAAGGACATTATCAACATTTATTAACAAAGAAAACAATTTATTATGCTGTTCTTTATGTTCAAAAAATTTAGAAAATGTGCATTAGAAAAACAACCAATTTCTCCTTGTGCATTAAAGGACAGTTAATAATGTCAAATCACCAATTAAGAGAATGCATTTGAGAGCCTACATTTAATTGCATTCTTGTAAGTCACTTGAAATAAATAGAAATAATGAATGGGTTTAGTCTCCACTTTTGTACCAAACAAATTCCATAACGTATAACTACTAAGAGATTAATTATCAACTTAGAGCTACATGAGCTATATTTATTTTAGTAATATATCTGTGTTACAAGCTTACCAAATTCTCCTTTCTAACTAATTTATTTGCATAACCTTCAGATTATTTTCTAAGAAAAAAATTAAGACTCACAGGCATCTCAAATATAAGTAAATGGTTCTTTATTTCAGTTTCTTATGTTAAGGTAAAGTAAAATTCAAATTTATTCAAAAAATTAGCTACTAATGCAGTTAGCAAGTCTAATTAGAAATCTAAATGTAATTAATTTTGTAAATTAAAAACATTCTTCTGTACTCCTCTCTAACATTCTTTTTTTAATGGTCATTCATCTTTATTTGAGTTTCAGACCATATTGTATTTATATTTTAAACATATATATTACATATAAAGTAAAAAATGCAATTGTCCTAAAAGGATCAGCTCTAGCAATATTTGGTGCTGTTCGAAGATCAGAAATGGCTACTTGCAGCTGTCAATCACTGATGTTTCTATATTAACTACAGTTGCAGGATTTTTTAAAAATTTCTTCTTCTGTCATTTTCACCTTTTGATATTCTTGTAAGCCACCCTATCCATAACTGTAAGCCACCCTATCCATATCTGGGATTTACAGCTCAAACTGAATTTTCTTTGTCATCCAGAGCACCATATATGAATAAATTAAGAATTTGATTTAACAAAATATTCCAGGAAATCTATAACTTTGGAGCATAGCCTAACTTGGGGAAGGTTGCTTTGAAAATAATATAACAAGAACAAATTTCAACTGTTTTTACTAAGCAGGGGGATAATCTTTTTCTTTTTCTTTTTCTTTTTTTTTGTGTGTGTGTGTATGTATAGGTGGCTAAGCAGCTCTCTTTGTTGAGTATTGTACTAAAGAGAACATGCATTTGATCAAGGTTATGCTACATACATACATGCATAGGTACGTGGATGATTGAGCTGGTCAATACACACAGCTCAAAGGGCCACTTTCCTTAGGACTATATATGTTTGGACTAAAGCAAGTAGATGCTGTCTATCATTGAAACTTGGGTCTATGTACACATATGTAAGTCTGACCTCTCATTAGTTAGTGATTTTGTTACAGGTAGTTAGATGGGCAATAAGCAGGGCAGGAGAGGGCTCTCCCCGTCACCCAATAGGAATGTCCACTGATGGTTCATCAATTACCACATTGCCTCTGTAAAAATGATAATTCAATAGCCAGAAAGAGACAATTTCCTGATGGGCCACACATGTTAACATTAAAAATGTTAATTGAGCCTGGGCACGGTGGCTCACACCTGTAATCCTAGCACTCTGAGAGGCTGAGGCAGGTAGATCACCTGAGGTCAGGAGTTTGAGACCAGACTGGAAAAAAAAAAAAAGTTAATTGAATGAAGGCCCAGAAAGAAGCAACTTCCTGGGAATGCATGTTAAGAGACAAAAGTGGCAAAGTATGCTCTTCCAGGGGCACACTCCAGTGGAAAAGAGAAGAAAGTCTCCAATGGGCATGTGTATAACTCCCTAAACACAGTGTGTGTGCTCAATTCCCAAGAGTAAGTGTTATATGTAAATTTTCGATGCCCCAAAGAAGTAGCACTCTAATATAAATTTAATTTTCTCAGCAAGGCAACTTTACTTTCTGCAGTATGGGTGTTCCCATTAGCTATCTTGCCACAAGAGAACACTGAACAAAGGAGGCAGGGCCATTTATATCTAAAGCAGCTGCCGTACTGCTGTGTCCTGATTCCATTGGTTGGAACTAGACCTCACAATCTAGGCTGCACCCAGTTGGCTCACAACTTAAAACTTTCCTAAGGAGGTAAAGGCAGAGGAGAGTAAGGGAAAATAGGAATTAACTTGAGGAATGCTTAGAGAAGCATTTCCAAATAAGGAAGGGGAATCAGCTATAATCTAAGACTTGCCCAGGCTTATCTAGGCATGTCAGGGCCAATATCTAGGCTAAAGGGTAAGAAGTAAGAACACTGGATACACTTATTTCTTCATTATGACTAACAGCTTGTTAAGATTATTAGCAAAAACTTAAAAGCAAATTAACCTTTGAAGAAACTATTATCTATTCATAATGAACTAAGAGGAAAGCTTTGAAGAGGAACTTTGTATTTATTCTTATTTCCTACCGTAAGGAGGGTACCAGGCATGAGGAGAAAGAGGTGAGCCCATAAGGTCCTAGGATCAAGGTTAAAGGATCTTTTTCTCCATCCTTTTTTTAAAAAATATATTTTATTGCACTTTAGGTTCTGGGGTACATGTGCAGAACATGCAGGATTGTTGCATAGGTACATACATGGCAATGTGGCTTGCTGCCTCCATCCCCCAGTCACTGTATCTGGCATTTTTTTCTCTATTCTTTTCTTCTCTTGGACCTTCAGGCACCCACTTGGATCTCTTCCAAGGGTGCTTTTCTATCTTACCTATCATAAAGCCTTTTAAATTTCCACTCCTGCTCTGAAACTTGCCTCAGTCTCCTTTTCTGCTTTATGCACCTTGGACGAATTCTTTCTTCTGAGGAGACAAGGACTGGAGTCGCTGTGGTGATGGATTTGCTGATGGTGACTTGGTGTAATTCGGATCTCTTCCACAGGTAACAATTTTACCCGCTTTTCCATTAAATTATTTAAACATACCTACAAACACACACACACACACACACACACAACCACACAACTTGCCCATTAAGAATGAGTAGAAGCAGTACATACTGATCCTTAAAATGTGAAAATTATTCTGTGTCATAAGCAGTCTCTCACTAACTCCTTACCATGCTATTCTCTCTACTAAGATTGACTAATAAACATCCATAGTATTATAATTTAATTCTTAATTACATTTATTATTTCCTTCTGCATTTTGAGGCATCTCTTCTGAACAATATGTTTAACCGATCACAGACTATAAAACATGTTCTTCATACATTTAATTATAAAATGATGTAATGACATATGAACTCACCATGCAGGATGATCAGATAACAACATTATGCCTACCTTAGGTTTTAAGGTATCTTTTCCAGGAGCCGATTTTACTGTTCTTTGAGCTCTCTGAGTTTTCTATTAACATTTATTAAATATGAGTTGATGATTAGGTCTTGTCAGTAGGCTTTCATGAAAGATGTTACTATACTAGTATGCAAATGCATTACTAAAATTCATTTGATTTAGTAGTATCTTATAGTTACCAAATGTAGAGGGACAGACATTGTTTTTCAAGTTATATAACAGAAACAAAAAAAAAGTTTCATGAACTTAAACATAATTTTCTTTAAAAAAATGTTACCAGTTTTGTAATCTCCACATGCATGTAACCACACACAAGTTTTATGGATCAATTTAAATGCTAAAACCCATCTAAGAAAAGAAAGCCATTTCAGAGACACTTGAATATATAATAATTTAAGAATCTGAGGTCAATCGATAGGAAGTTATTCCAGATATCATATTTCTTAGGATTGCATTAACATTCTGTTTTCTCCCACCATTCAAATACCTACTATCTCAATTCCTTGGTAAAATAATTGGGTTATAGAATAACCTCATAGCTTGGCATACTAATTTAATTGTCATAATGCCTCTAGTTTCTCTGTGAAACCAAAGGTTTAATTTGCTTCTGTTGTAATCTAATTTCTGCTTGACTTTTTAAGGTACTGATTGCCAATGGAGAAAAAGTAGGCAACATGTTAAAATGTCATCCAAGTAGCATTCTATTTTAAACAAAGACATACATTCTAATTCCAATGACAACGATAAAACACTCCAGGGCGTGCTTTAATGGGCCATTAGTTTTCTTCTTGGGTGGTTGAAATTCTTTGCCCTATAGCCTTCTGCTCCCCTGAGTCTCTAGGCCTCTATTAGACCCATTAAAAACACCCTGGAATGTGTTTTTCGTCTAACGTGAATATTATAAAAATGTCCAAGCTACACATTTATTCCACAATTTGCAATAGCACTGGCATTTCACTTTCCTAAATGTTGACATGGGGGTCTTCAGAAAATATAGTGCAGACAATCAATTAGAAGGTAAAAAGGAAACTTTCAGGCCCTTGTCAGTGGATGCAAGAGGAAAAAAAGAGAAATATCTGAGTTATCTAAGTAAAAGTAGTTTTCACACCTGTTAATTGTATAGGGTTTTGAACACCTTTGGCAAATCTCTACAAATCACAAGCTTGATGGATTATTCTCAGCTTATGCACATTCTTTTCCATCCTTCTTCTCTGTGGTAGACTGAGACTCCTTTTTCTGTATGCGCCTCTACTTCTTCAGTACAAATACACACTTATTTTATAACACTAGTAAGAAAATAGACCCTGTAATAAGAAAAAAATAACTAGCTTCTAGCACCAAAGAGAGAAGAGGCCAGGAATGGCATGCTGATTTTACTGGCCAGCAAATGTTCTTTGAAAAAAGCATCCTTCCCTATTAAAAATGATTCTGGTGGAGAAATCAGTATGTTCCTGCTTTCCCTTTCAATGATGGAATCCAATACATAAACTCCATAAACTAATCAAGGTAAGTTGTTTACCTCTACACAGTTATTAGTGTTAAGGTTATCAAAAATAGGAAAGAAAACCTTCCCTGAAATTTAATACCTGGAAATTTAAAAAAGAACTGATGTCTTTTCTTGAGAATTAAAAGCAGTAAAATACAGCCTTGGAAGTTTTGGTAGCTTTGGTTCTTGCCTTTGTTCTATTTTTTGGCTTCATTGTTTTTGCATCGTTCTGTGTTAGATTGATAGATAGACAGATAGATAGATAGATAGATAGATAGATAGATAGATAGATAGATAGACAGATAGACAGATCTGTCTATCTGACAGACAGATTGATAGACAGACAGACAGACAGACAGATAGACAGATAGATAGATAGATAGATAGATAGATAGATAGATAGATAGATAGATAGATAGATAGGCAGGCAGACAGACAGGCAGATAGATAGATAGATAGATAGATAGATAGATAGATAGATAGATAGATAGATAGATAGATAGACAGACAGACAGACAGATAGATAGATAGATAGATAGATAGATAGATAGATAGATAGATAGATAGATAGATCTCTAAGGGAGGAGTGGAAGTGAGAGACAGAGAAGGAAAGAGAGTGCAGAAAAGAGAGAGAATGGGAGAAAGCCCTGATAAATTGATGTGAACCATTTGGCTTAGCTATGACTGAAGGCAGATTAGCCTTTGCATGCTTCAGTCATATTTTTATCAGAAAGGGGTATCAATCCAGAACCAGAGAGAGGGTTCTTGGATCTCTCACCACAAAGAATTTGCAGTAAGTCCATAGAGTAAAGTGAAAGCATATTTATTAACAAAGTAAAAAAGTGAATGAATAGCTACTCCATAAAAAGAGTAGGGCATTTCCAAAGCAAGAGGAGGAACATGTCCACCTTAGGTCCAATGCTTTTTTATATAGAAGATAACCAAGCAAAATAAAATCATAGGGGAGATGTGCTCTTCTACAACAGCTTGTGACAGGATTGTTTTATAACTACTGTCTTCTTCAAGAATTGATATTATTATCTTTAAAGTGAAGCTTATTCTTAAACTAAGAAAATGCTTTTGTCCTTAAGACATTGGAAAATGACCCAGGACACTTTCTGGTCCATTATTTCTTGGGCCTGTTAAGTCCTGGGTCTGTTCAGTAAACATTACTAACTTGCTCCCTTAACCATAAATATCCTGTGACTAAGAATGCCTAGTCTCCTGATAATGTAGCCCAGTAAGTGGCACCTCATTTTACCCAGCCACTGTTCAAGATGGAGTCACTCTTGTTTGAACACTTCTGACAGCATGAACTGGTAAATTACCTTTCCTGCTTACGTTATACAGGTTTTTTTCCTAGCTTGGATGGAATGTATATTGACTATTGTATTATACTTAAATTGGCATTCTTTCTAAAATTTTCTAGTTTTTTTTTTTTTTTTTTTTTTTTTTTTTTTTTTTTTTTTTTTTGCTCATGATTGTGTGTTCTTCTACTCTGATGACTCTCCCATCTTTTTCTTCCTCCATGAGATTTCACATCCAATTAAGAACAGTTTCTTTCTTGCTGACCCTCTTCTTCTCAGAATCTAATGCTGTCCAAAGTTGCAACTGCAGCCAATAATGTGGTCTCTTTTGATTCTGACAGTGTTTAAAGTCCTATCCAGTAATGTCTTTCATTGTCACAGGAACTGAAAAGTGAGCCACACAGAAACTCTTCAGAGTTACCTATGAAGTCAGTGTGATGACCACATTAGAGGTCTGAGCACTGATAATTCATTTCCAGGGTCATTCCAAGAGTTTAAAGTAAGTAATGAATAGCCAAATTAAAACTGTGCATAAGCAATCCAACATGGATCCCATTTCTGCTGTAGTTAACATTTTCTGATTAAAGAAGTAAAATGATTGTTTTCGCATTTAAAGAAGTTCAAGATTTTCCCCCTTGTTTTTGACAAACTGAGAAACAAGTAGAGATGTCCAGGAAGAGGGGATGACTCATATCTCCAAGGAAGGATTCTTCCTTTGTTTCCTCTAGTCAGAAGCCCTTCATTTATTTATTTTTTTCATCTGATTTCCTTGAGACCTGTCACTGGCTGACATTTGGTTCTTGCACCTTTTCTCTTTTCAATGACGTTCATCCCTTCTCTCTACAGCTTCCTCCAATTCAGCTAGAATTTCTAAATAGCAATGCTCATGACATAGTGTCCCGTTCCCCCACTGTGTCTAACTAGAGCCCTTTTACACAATTACTATTCTATAAATATTTAATGAATGAGGGGATTACTGAACTATAAATTGTTATGGCAATTAGTAAATTATGGGCAATATTCAACACCCTAAAAAAACACAAATCTTAAAACAAAGCATGTTTGTTGCAGAGAAAAATAGAACATATTTAAACTCACTCTCCTTGTAAATTAGAAATTCTCTATACAGATCAAAACTTTCCCCAGGGCACTTTAGACTACTTTTTCAATGGCTGTCTTCCCTAGAAGATGATATTTCATGAAGACATGAAATAGAAGAGTCTCTTCTACTATTTTCTACCAGTGCCTAACAGAATTCTTGTGCTGTATTATTTGCTGTGTGTTTTGAATAAATAAATTAATGAGTAAAAGAATGAATGAATTCTTTGCATATTTCCATATTGATAAATATGTGCAATAAATGTGTATTAATAATATTTATAGGTAACTTTGATTCAGTGAAATAAAACCACCTTTGGAATTTAAATCCTCCTGTCTGAGCTTTCACATAATTATTTTACTTTATTTTAAAAATGCCCATCAGGCGCAGTGGCTCACACCTGTAATCCCAGCACTTTTGAGGCCTAGGAAGGTGGATCACCTAAGATCGGGAGTTCGAGACCAGCCTGACCAACATGGAGAAACCCTATCTCTACTAAAAATAAAACATTAGCCAGGTGTAGTGGTGCATGACTGTAATCCTACCTACTCAGGAAGCTGAGACAGGAGAAATCACTTGAACCCAGGAGGTTGAGGTCGCAGTGAGCCAAGATCATGCCATTGTACTCCAGCCTGGGCAATAAGAGTGAAACTCAGTCTCAAAAAAAAAAGTCATAATTTCTTGGTTTGTTATTTGACCATCTTTGACTTCAAAGAAGCATGTCAAAATAGGTAGTTTCCAGTGTTTCAAAATTGGATCTGTGAGTAAATGATATACGAATATCTAATAAAAATGAGTCAATTAAAAGTATTTTTTTCCTGAGATTATACTCTTCCTACTTTTCTCGTGTCAACATGTCCTCTGCTTTTGAAATAATGGTGATTGTAGTTAGGAACAATTTTAGAAAGTTTTATGTGTCCTTAAAAATATATGTATGTGTAATACCAAATTAGCACTTTAATTTTATTTATGTATGAAACATCTTCTTAAGTCATTAAGATTCCACCTGCAGAAATTTTGTTATTATTATTAGCAAGTAGTTCAACAATCATTTTCACTTTCATTTCTTTAATACTGAACGACTTGGCCAATTCAGTCCTGACTCATTCTTTTTTAAAAAAAATTCATTCTTAATTTATTTTTTCATACATTGTTCATTCCAGAGCATGTTGTTTAATTTCAGTGTATTTGTATATTTTCATATGTTCCTGTTGCAATTAATCTCTAGATTTCTTCTATTGGACCTGAGAAGGTACTTGATATGCTTTTAATTTTTTAAAAAAATGCTGAAGCTTGCTTTGTTTTCTAACATATGGTTAGTCCTGGAGAATCTTCTATGTGCTAATAAAATAAATGTGTTTTCTGCAGCTGTTGAGGAAAATATTCTATAAATGTCTGTTAGGTCTATTTGGTCTATGGTACACTTTTAATCAATGTTGTTTTTCTTACTGTTGATCTTTTGTCTAGATGATCTGTTCGATGCTGAGAGTATGGTGTTGAAATCTCAAACTATTTTTGATTTAAATTTAAGGTATTATAATTACTGGTAGAGAAGAACTTATTATCATTTTGGGTTTTAAAAATCTATTTAAATAGTTTTTTTTCTTTTTCCTAGTCTTGCTGCTTTGTTTGAATTTCACTGAGTTTTTGTAGGAGCATGATCTAATTCTTTTCATACTTTTTTTTGTGTATCTTTCACAGGTATAGCAGTCTATTATAAACTGGTAACAATTTAATTCCAATCACATACAATAATTGTACTTGTTTATATCTATGCCCCTCCCATTTTGCTAATACTACAAATTATATCTTCCCATATTGTGTATCCATTAATATTAATTTATTATTTCTATGCTCACCTTTTAAAATCAATACCAGAATTTAAAATGATGTATATACCAATGTTGAAATGTGACAAGATTCTGTACTTATTTATATATTTACTTTCACTAGGGAGTTATGCATTTGTTCATGCCTTTGTGTTGCTCTCTCACAAATTTTGATTTAAACTTGAAGGACCTCCTTGAGTATTCCCTGTAGGGCAGGACCAGTGGTGATCAACTTCCTTTTTATTTATCTAGAAAACCCTCAATTTCTTGATCATTTTGAAGGGCAGTTTAGTAAAATATATATTTCCTCTTTACAATTTTTGTTTTGTTTTTTCTTTCAGCACTGAATATATCATTCTACTTCAATATGGCCGGCAATGTTTCTGTTGAGAAATCCACTCATAATCTTATGCAAGCTCCTTTATATGTAATGAATTAATTTTCTCTTTTCTCTTGATACTTTCAACATTCTGTTTTTGTCACCAAATTTTGACGGCTTGATTATAGTATGTTTTGGTATGCATTTTACCTTCACTTTTTTTTTTTTTTTTTTTTTTTCCTTTTGACAGGGCTTCCCTCTGTTGCCAAGGCTGGAGTGCAGTAGCAGAATCTCTGCTCACTGCAGCCTCGACCTAGGTTCAAGCAATTCTCCTTCCTCAGCCCACCAAGTAACTGGGACTACAGGCATGCACCACCACACCTGGATAGCTTTGTATTTTTTGTGCAGATGAGATTTCACCATGTTGCCCAGGTTGGTCTCTAACCCCTGGGCTCAAGCAATCTACCTGCCTTGGCTTCCCAAAGTGCTAGGATTGCAAGGTGGGCCACCACACCTGGTGTATCTCTTATTTCTTAAGCTGGCATAATGCGTATACTGGTCCATTTGCCGGTGTCCCATTAGATTATCTTTTTCTATTTTTTTTTTTTTTCTATTTCGTTTTCTTTACCTGTTGTTCTTTTTTGGTATTTGTTTTTGTTTTTTGTTTTGTTTTGTTTTTGGTTCTCTACCTCAATAATTTCAAATTATCTGTCTTCAAGTTTGGTGAATCATTCCTCTGTTCAAGCCTGCTATTAAACCCCTCTAGCAAATTTTTCTATTCAGTAACTCTATGCTTCAATTCAAAAGTTTCTGCTTGCTTCCTTTTTACAGTTTCTATCTCTGTTGATATTCTCAGTTTTTTATGCATATATTTTATTTTATTTAGTTGTCTGTGTTTGCTTTTAGCTCACTGAACATATTTAAAGCAGTTATTTTGAATTCTTTGTCAAGTAACTTACAGATCTGCAATTTTTTGGGATTAGCTTCTAGAGATCTATTTTGGTCTTAAAAGTGGCTCATGTTTGGCTGTTTCTTTGTATGCCTGGTATCCTTTGTTAAAATCTGTGCCTTTGAAGAAAACAGCCACCTCTCCCAGTTGTTTGTTATTCATTTTATATATGGGAAAACTTTCGCAAATCAGACCTGGTAGAGATGATGGGATTCTCTCAAAAGTTACCTGAGATTGTGTCTTCTTTTGGCTTGGGCATGTAATTTCCCAGCTAAAGAGTTTTCCCCCTATTGTTTTTAGTTGCTCATAATCTTTTGCTCCCTATAGTGTCTTGGTAGAGTAATGTAGTCTCCGGTGCTGTAACAAGCTGCTACCCTTACTTCTCAGTAGCCCTGCCAGCATCAATATTTTGCCAGTTCCTCTTAGCACTCCACAGCAAACAAGACAGACAGCAGTCCCTTGGGAAGCCTCCTGGAAAGGCAAAATGTTGGATGTAGCTTCTCCTCTTCTATTTCTCTCTTAATAAAGAAGCAGGTGGATAAGCAAAGGCGCTATTGTTAAGTGTAACAAACTTCTTACAACCCTATTTGATGAGTTTCTTCTTGTATTTGTACTCTTCTGGGGTGCTATAATCCCTTAATCGGTTACCAGAATTCTCAGAAAGGTGATTCGATCTGCATTATGCTGTTAATTCAGTGTTTCCACGGAAAGAAAGGGATCGAGATTTCTTATTCCACCATGTTAGCGGTGTCATTCCTGACCACCATATTTTGATTCAGTATATCTGAGTTGGTACCAGCACCCCAAATGATGCTGATGTGGGAGGAATGTTGAGCACATATTTAGGAATACTCTTTTGTACCAATATTTCTCTAAAATGGATGGCACATTAAACTCACAAATATATTGATGCTTAGACTTCATTCTCAAACATCCTAATTTAAATGGTCTTGGGCGAACTGCAACTTCACTAGTTTAAAATGTTTTCCAGGTGATTATAATGCGCAGCCAGAGCTGAGAACCACTATTGTTATGCTACTTAATGATTAACTTTGGAAATTCATTAGGGCAGCTCATCTCTTTCAGTAGTTAAGTATTAATGAAGACATAGTTTAAACATCAATGAAAACTCCATTTAGTGTCAGATTCTTCTTCAGCTTAGATCTCCATTTTTATGTTCTTAACTAGGGTCAAATCATTTAAAGATAACATGTGTTTTTGGAAAGGACTATAAATCTAATACTACTAGTAAAAGCAACTATGACTCAAACCCATTAAAGGGTGAACTAATGAGCCCGGGTGCGGTAGCTCATGCCTGTAATCTCAGCACTTTGGGAGGCTGAGGCGGCGGATCACAAGGTCAGGAGATCGAGACCACCCTGGTCAACATGGTAAAATCTCGTCTCTACTACAAATACAAAAATTAGCTGGGCATAGTGGCACGCACCTGTAGTCCCAGTTACTCTAGTGGCTGAAGCAGGAGAATCGCTCCAGGAGGCAGAGGTTGCAGTGAGCCGAGATTGCACCACTGCACTCCAGCCTGGAGACAGAGCGAGACGCCATCTCAAAAAGAAAAAAAAAGAAAAAAAAAGGTGAAGAAATGTAGCTTAATTTGTTGAAGAAAAACAACTGATTATTTTCTTCTGCATTAGTGAAAATAAATGATAGACAAATTCAACTCTTGGCACACATACATAGCTTATTATACAACACAATTAAAATAGGGTAAAAAGAAGCATTCCTTCTTTTTTGCTTTTCCAGGTTTCCAGTAGTGTCTGAATATTGCTGTAGCCCTCATACTGTTACTAAATCCAAAGTTTCCATGAGGTTTTTAGAATTCCTTCCAACGGAGGCTCCTGACAAATGATTTTAAAAGCAAATAATTTACAAAGTTTTCTCAAAGACATATTAAAGTAGCAAATAAGGTAAGATAGGTATTAATTTGGAGATGTGTTCATGTGTTTGAACTTAAAAAATATAACAGTATTGAAAGGAAAGGGAAAACAGATTATTTATATGATTCAATTCTTTAAACAAGCAAATGAATAATCTACATTTTCCCTTCGACTATTCTAATGAATATCACGGTATCCTAAATTGCCTGTCTCCCAAATTGACAAGGGAAGCATGGGAGAGAGAGCAAGAGATCTTCCCAGTGAGGCTTGGCTTCCATTCTGTGCTTGAGCTTCCTGAAAACACAAATTTCCTTCTGATGTATCTTGCAGATTACCCAGTATAGTTAAGCTCCTGACTTTGTATTTGTTAAATTAATTACAGCTTCCTAAACCAAGAAGTTATACCATTTATATTTTAGAGCTGTGTAGTCATGTAAATGCATTTTAAGAATTTACTCATTTTCCACATTTTTCTCAAATACAATTTAATTTCTGGCATTTCTAACAAAAATCTCATAACATACGCCCATGTTTTCTTATACATGACTTTGCATTGTTCTTCATATTCCAATCCTAGGATCCAATATTATCACTATTCCAGTAGGATTTTAATATAATAATAATGATAATATGTATCATAAACTGTAGGTAGTGTTGCTTTGTATTTCATAAGAATATGTGGTTTTTATTTCCTATTTAATTTTAAAAGTAAATGACAGCTTATAAAAAGTTTTGCTAATGCTAAGATATTAGAAATATTATTCAAGCATATATTTCTATACCCATAATATGATGTTTCTTTTTATGTATCTCATTCAAGATCATATAACACGCTTAAACAATTCATTAGTAAATTCTAAAAGGCCTGCTCTTGTTCAGTTCTACATCATGTAACACCATTAGCCACACAATTTTTCCAGGATTTCTCCCTCTGGAAACATTGTCTATGTCTGGACTGGATATTCTCTGTGCTTACCTCATTCTCACTTACTTCTAGGATTCCTTGAAAAGGGGGATAAGGAGTAAGATAAATTCTGAACATAAAGTTATTTTTAGCTGTTTAAATTTCATGATTCCTGTAATTTTTTTTTTTATTATTTTAACCTTCCCATCACTGCTATTTCCTAACAATGCTACAATTACCCCAACAAAAAAGCCCAGGACCCGGCGTGGTGGTACAAGCCTGTAGTCACATCCACTCAGGAGGCTGAGGCAGGAGAATCACTTGAACCCAGGAGGCAGAGGCTGCAGTAAGCCCAGATGGTGCCACTGCACTCTAGCCTGGCTACAGAGTGAGACTCTGCATTAAAAAAAAAAAAAAAAAAAAAAAAAAAAGCTCAGGACCCAAAAGGGCTGAAGAGTCTGGAAATATATATGTTATATAGGTTTATGTTAAACCTTCATTTCTGCAAAAAATAAAAAATAAAAATAAAAATAAAGCCAAGCCACCAAAACTCATGCTAAAGTAAAAGCAAAAGCCAAAACCCAAAGCCAATCCAACCAAACATAGACTTCCTTTATCTCTCTTGACACTTTATCAGTTTTCCTGCTTTAGCATTCAGTTGTTGTAATAATACTTTTTATGCTATAAAGGTTTTTTCCTTGAAAAAGTTTTAAAAAAAGTACAAATTGCAACAGATTGTACAGCTCCTTATTATTGAAACTTCAATTTTTATCAAACTGACAGTTGAAAGAAAGCAGTTTATATTAATATCAACCACCTTTCTGAATAATTGATGAAAACTTCTGTCTTTATTGCAACTTTCTAAGCTGTGCACACCACACTGTAGCCAGATTACTTCAATGGACTTCACAAAACCTAATTTGTAACTTTTCCTATCAGCTTTTCTATAAGTGGTGGCATTTGTTAGGGAACACCACTAGAATCAGCAGAGAAAAGGAAGTATTAAGACGTATTCTACCTGTTTCATTTACTTTCAAATTAACCACATTCATTGAGTAATGTCTCATACGCTGTATAACTAATGATGAAAATCAACATATATGGTTCAGTTTTCCTGTTCTCTCAAGGTTAGAAGAATACTAATCAAAGACAAATTATGATCAAAGGCCAAGTTTTCTGTATTCCCTCCTATTTGAACTATGTAGTGTGCATGTACATGTACACTCTTTAATGATAAAATAGTTTAGTTACAAAGAATGAATACAATTGCTAGAATACCCTGTGAGCTTTACTTATTATACTATCTACAAGAAACCACAAAAATGGTAAAATTGATTTGTGTCACCAAGCTACTCTGAAAACTGTGTCTGGAAATTAGCCAGTCATATGCTATTAATTTATTGTGATAATTACATTTCTTATTAGAGAAATAAAACAGTTATAAAAATTACCATAATTATTTTGCCCTTCCTCAATCCTTAGCCCAAGGAAAATTTTCAGTAATTAATTAAATATAAATATACAGGTAAATAATTACTATCTATAGGTATGTCACTCATAAACTTATAAAAATTAGACATGGTTTTACAAAATTCAGATTGTAATATATTAATAGTTTTAAACTATAAAAATTATTTTGTGAAATATTTCACAAACACAAATATCTGACTTCAGACTCTAATGAATCTTAACATTATCATATGTTTACAGCAATTTCATCCTTTAAAAAAAGTATATATGTGAGATATAATCAAAGTCCTTTGAAAACAAAGCCTCTGACTCTGTTACCCTCTATCAAAGTAATCACAGATATGAATTTAATGTTTATCATACTCATGCATGTTTTAATATTTAATACATGTTTTAAATCCCTAAACATAATGTAGTCTTGTACTGGAAGATTTTAAAGCTTAAATACATTAAATTATATTTTATATGCCACTCTGCAACTTGCTACTACTTCCCAATATTAAGTTTTGAAATTTATCTTTTCTGATAAATCTATCTCAATTTGGTGATTCTTGCATATCGGTGGGTATTAGAATTACCTGGGAAACTTGGAAAAAATACAAAATCTTATCTTACTGCAATAAGCTTGGATCTCTGTTCTTTCTATGAGCTTTATGGGTGATTCTGATACACATCAAAGTGTGGGAAACACTATTCAGTTTTACTGGCCATTGTATTTTATGTAATTATATATTATATAACCATATCATAATTTATTCATTATTCTTTTGCTAAACATTTGTTATTTTCATTCTTTTTTGTTTTTGTTTTTGCAAGTAACCTATCATGTGGGTTACTAAGAATTGCAATATTGGCCTCCCAAGTTGTCATAGGAACTTACACTCACTGAGGTGCCAATCAGTTTCGGTTTGTCTGAAATATTCCTTTGTTCCACTGAGGCAAATTGTATTTGATCACGCTAAAGAGAGAGATATCTTCACCTACCTGAAAACATTAGCATATTCTCTTCAATAATGTGACAATGCTTTATACACACCTCTGCATGGATACACATTATATATATGTATGTATGTATGTGTATATATATATATATATATATATATATATATAAAGAATTGATAATTAGATAATTATCTATGCTAGTAAAAATTATCCATTTGCACTAATCAATATACTTATCCATTTACACCCGTCAATATAATTGATGAGTAAAAGAATATATATATATATACTTTTAAATTATGTGACAATGCTTTATACACAACTCTGCATGGCTGGCATGCAGAGGTGTATATAAAGAATTGATAAATAATTATCCATTTAATTAAAACAAACTTAGATACTTTTTGTTGTAATTTGTATTTCATTGATTACTAGTATGACTAATATCTAAGCATATTAGTCTTTCATGTTTTCTCCTCTGTGAATTATATTTGCCCATTTTTATCATGTTTACTTTTACAAATTTTCAACATAAAATATTTATCTGTTACATGTGTTACAAGTATCTTATACCAGTCTGTGCCTTGTCTTTTATCTGCTTTGTATTTTGTACCAATTTCATTGTTGACATAAACAAAATTTTCAATCTTTAATGTTTTATGCTTTTTTGTCTTATCCTTAAATTTCCTTTGTATGCTAAGGTAATAACTTTTATTTTTATAGATATTTTTTCTAAAAATTCAAGATTTTACTTTTGAAATTTACATCTTTATTTTACCTAGAATTTCATGTAAACTGATTTTACTCTTCTTCATGTAAATAACTTATTCCAACACTATATATTGAGTTAATCTTTTAATTATTGATCTACAGTATTATGTCCCAAATCTAGTTTTGATATGTCTTTGGCCTTATTTCATGGATTCTGGTTTTAGTTCATATAGCCTGCGTTTTGACCTCTATGCTCTGGCATCTCAACTAATATCTCATTATTATTATAGTTTTAAATTAGGGATAACATCTACATATCTGGTAGAAAAAGTGATTTCACATTGTTCTTTTTAAAATACTCTTGTTATTTGTAACCCTTTCATTGTCATATAAATTGAACGGTAAACTCATTTAGTTGCATTAAAAATGTAATTTTGGGCCAGGTGCCTTGGCTCAAGCATGTTATGCTAGGACTTTGGGAGGCTGAGGCAGGTGAATCACAAGGTCAGGAGGTTGAGACCAGCCTGACCAATATGGTGAAACTCTGTCTCTACTAAAAATACAAAAATTAGTAGGGCGTGGTGGCACAAGCCTGTAATCCAGGTTACTCGGGAGGCTGAGGCAGAAAAATGGCTTGAACCCAGGAGGCGGAGTTTGGAATGAGCCAAGATTATGACATTGTACACCAGCCTGAGCGACAGAACAAGACTGTTTCCCCCACCACCAACAAAAAAAGGGATTTTAATTAAAGTTACATTGAATTTACAGGGTAATTAAGAAAGAATTGTTATCTTAACAACTGAGTGATTGAGAATTCAGTCTATATATTGGTTTAGTGGAGACAATGCCTTTCAGTATTTTCCCAGGAGAACTATATAGTCCATATATATATATATTATACTTTAAGTTCTGGAACACTTGTGTTTGTTTGTTACATAGGTATACATGTGGCATGATGGTTTGCTGCACCCATCAACCCGTCATCTCCATTAGGTATTTCTCCTAATGCTATCCCTCCCCTTGCCTGCCACCCACCAACAAGCCCCAGTATGTGATGTTCCCCTCCCTGTGCCCGTATCATTGTTCAACTCCCACTTATGAGTGAGAACATGTGGTGTTTAGTTTTCTGTTCCTGTGTTAGTTTGCTGAGAATGATGGTTTCTAGCTTCATCCATGTCCCTGCAAAGGATATGAACTTATTCTTTTTTATGTGCCACATTTTCTTTATCCACTCTAACATTGATGGGCATTTGGGTTGGAACCAAGTCTTTGCTATTGTGAATAGTGCTCAATAAACATACTTGTGCATGTGTCTTTATAGTAGAATGATGTATAAGCCTTTGGGTATCTCCCTAGTAATGGGATTGTTGGGTCAAATGGTATCTCTAGTTCTAGATCCTTGAAAAATCGCCACACTGTCTTCCGCAATGATTGAGCTAATTTACACTCCCACCAACAGTATAAAAGTGTTTCTAGTTCTCCAGATCCTCTCCAGCATCTGTTGTTTCCTGAGTCTTTAGTGATTGCCATTCTAACTGGCAGGACATGGTACCTCATTGCGGTTTCAATTTGCATTTCTCTATTGACCAATGATGATGTGCTTTTTTCCATATGTTTGTTGGCTGCATAAATATCTTCTTTTGAAAAGTGTCTGTTCATATCTTTTGTCCACTTTTTGATGGGGTTGTTTTTTTTTTTCTTGTAAATTTCTTCAAATTTCCTGTAGATTCTGGATATTTAGCCCTTTGTCAAATGGATTGATTGCAAAAATTTTCTACCATTCTGCAGGTTGCCTTTTTGCTCTGATCATAATTTCTTTTGCTGTGCAGAAGCGCTTTCATTTAATTAGATCCCGCTTGTCAATTTTGGCTTTTGTTGCAATCGCTTTTGGTGTTTTAGTCATGAAGTTTTTGCCCATGCCTATGTCCGGAATGGTATTGCCTAGGTTTTCTTCTGGGGGTTTTTATGACTTTATGTCTTACATCTAAATCTTTAATCCATTTTGATTTAATTTTTGTATAAACTGTAAGAAAGGTATCCAGTTTCACTTTTCTGCATATGACTAGCCAGTTTTCCCAAAACCATTTATTAAATAGGAAATCCTTTCCCATTGCTTGTTTTCGTCAGGTTTTTCAAAGATCAGTTGGTTGTAGATATGTGGTATTATTTCTGAATATATTTTTAAAAGATTGTCCTCAGGGGACACTCTAAGACTGTGGTTTTCTAGCAGCATTTTATGAAGGATTCGGCAAAGAAGCTTTGAGAGGACAAATAATTAGTGAACTTTCATTTATCTCCAAGAGTCTCTTTGTCTGCAGATGTGCAGGAAAATGAAACAAGTTTCTATTTCTCCCCCTGAGTTTGGTCATTTCTCAGAATGAGCTCCTTGTAATTTCATGCATTTGACATTTGGGTAGGAAAAAATAAATGAGTACCCACCCAGTATGGATATATTTGATAAAATCTTTATCTTATAGTACTATTCTGGTTATCTAAAATAAAAAAGAAAGAAAGAAAAACATTTCACTGTCTTCACTGTCATGTAGAACGTGATGACAAATTCAAAATGAGCATCACCCCCAATTAGAAATAGATAAGTTCTCTGGGAAAGTATTGGAAGGCAGCAAGAAAAACCTGAGGCGAGGGGATTTGGCATGCACATCTGTGGGAAGCTATGTCAACTTTTTTTTTTTTTTTTTTTTTTTTTTTAGGCAGGAAAGGATGCTGACTAAAACAGAGCAATTAGTGGCCACTTTTTCAGTTCCCCTGCTGAGAAGGCAGCCTTGTCAACTGCCTTATTAATGCAGAAATACTCAGTCCCGATGGTCAGCACTTGTCTCCTGGGTTGCTTTTGTCTACAAATTGATGTGTTGTTCTGCCTTAAGTGATCCAGCCCTGAGAATGCCTTGGGTTTTGAACTCTTGACACTGACTTATCAGCATGGGAACACACTATGGAAGAATTGTTGCTTGGAAAAGACTGTATCTATCTCCTTTTTGAGTGAAGCTGCATGAAGGAGGCAAACTTCATAAAAAAAAAGACCTGAATATTTGGATGGTGAGCTGAAAGATACAATACCAGGAGGGAGAATGTGTGTATGAATTAAAATTATGCTGTTCATTTTGACTGGCTCTAGCCTCATCCAGGAAATTAAATAGAGCCATTCTCTCAAGTGTGCTTTGAAAATAAGCTGAGGCTCCAATCAGTCGTATGTTTATCTATCTGTAAGTCAGTAGCAGTATTGGTAAGAAGAGTGATGCAAAATCAAATAAGTTTTCCTGACCTGTAATCCTGGTAGACACTGGAGATACATGCAAAACCCAGTAAATTGAATTCAGTGAGAAATCTTGCCACTTCCATCACTGGAGAAACTTCTATTTTCCCTGATCAAATTAGTCCCTGATTAAATATTTGAAGACGTTTACTCATATAATATTTTAATAAGTGGTAATTACAAAGCCCCTAATATAACAGTGACATAATCATTCAAATGTGGTAAGATAAGAAATGTATAAAGGCCATAATTTATGAGACTTTGCCAGTGAGACACAGTCAATGAATATCTAAGATATACAGAGCCCTTGGAGATATATATGGAAATACCTACAGACTTTAACAACCAAAAACAACAGCAACAAAAATTGGTTGGTGCAAAATTTTCACCTGTGCTATCTGGTGATCAAGGTGATATAAACTTAACAAAAATGAAACTGTTTCGCAAAACATACCATTTTTCTATATATGTGCTTTTCTATCCTACTTTCTTCATCTTTTCTGTCCTAAAAGCAGATACTAAAGTGGAACTGGTGTTCTCATGCATAATGCAAAAATAATTAACACATTTAAATGGCAAAATTACTGATCTGAAGGACATGGGACTCACACTATGATTTCTATAACACTTCAGATATTGATATATGTCCATTAAAAAAATCTAACATGAGGTTGATGCAGTGAAGTTCTACTCACTTTCTCTGTGTTCTTGACTAGGATTGCCTTAAATCGAAGAAAAATAGAAGAAAAAAGAAAGGTACAAAATATGTTGTTATGAGGAAGGGCTAAGAATATAGGAAGAATTGGAAGGAAACATAGTAAATAAATGCAATGCTCTATTCACCAAAATGTGCCTCAAGGAATTACTGTTCACCAGATCCTCTCAACAGCAATATGATATAGCTCCTGATAGCGGGCATTGTTTGTGTAGTATTCTTAAAGATATACTGATGTTCATATCAAGAATAATAGAGCCCAAGCCATACAGTAAGTTGTAATCCAACATTGAGAAACCAGAACATCGGAATCCTAGTCCAAGAACAGCCACAGGATGTTTCATGAAGCATGTAGTGTAACTGCCCAATGAGGCTGTTTTGCCTGCTGCCCTGGCAAAGCCCATTTATAAAGATAGGGGAATCGCAATAAAGAGCTTAATTCATGCAGCACTGGATGAATTAATGCAGGAGACTGGAGTTTTATTATTACTCAAATCAGTCACCCTGAAAATTTGGATGCTCAGGTTTTTCAAGGATAGTTTAAGAAAAGAGAAGAGGGCTGGGTAGGCAATAGGTGTTTGCTGTTGATTGGTTGGGGTACAATCATAGGAGTGTGAGAAATGGTCTTAATGCAGGCTGAGTGGCTTCTGGGAAGAGCCACAGGAACGGTTGGTGGGTCCAGGTGGAACCATCAGTATGCAGGTTCAGGTAGAGCCACTGGTCATCAGACACACAACAAACAAACAAACAAAAACAAACCAACCCTGAAAAGACATCTCGAAAGGCCAATCTTAGGTTCTACACTAGTGATGTTATCTGCAGGAATAACTGGAAAGTTGCCTATCTTGTAACCTCCAAAATAATGGTGGGTAATTGTTTATGTCTACAGCTTAGCAGAATTCAGGCTCCTCTCATCCGCCCAGGCTAGTGGTCTCTCATTAGCTTTACGAAGGTGGTTGAGTTTTGGAAAGAGTGATTATCATTTAAACTATGAACTATCTTTCCAAATTAGCTCAGCTAATAATTTGAGAAATAATAAGGGAAGTTTGAATACCAGTGGCAAGATGGGAGTTGATTGGATCAGATTTCTTTCACTGACATAATTTCTCACTGTTATAATTTTTGCATAGGCAGTTTTACTAGTATGTGAGGATCAAATTTACTAATAATTTTAGGAAACAAACGCAACAATTTTAGGTGACTGGAAGAGTTCATTAATGTCATTTTGTTTTTTAAAATTAGAATGTATATTCAAGAAGGAGGGAGTTTTGTCTACTTTACTTAGTATACATGATGACTAGCATTGATAAGTCACATGATAAATATTTCATGAATGAACAATTGAATGAAAAATGCAAATACTTTCTCTTCAATAGAAATGTTAAAGTACCGAGGAGCACTTGGCACATAGCTGCACATAGTGTTAAGACTTCAGAACAAGGAATAGACGGTTTTATAAGTAGATAATATTTCTAATTCACTTTGACCTTGACAAATAGCACTTATAAGTTATACTATGTAAAATGGGAACAAAAAGCAATAAAATGCTTAGACTGATTTTTAAATTGTTTTCAAGGTCAGATAAAATTATATTTGTAAAATTATGTTATTATTTTTACTATTTTAAAGTCCTTTACCAAGGATACCACATTTTACTTATGTAAAGAATCATTACATATTTCAGTCTGGAGTGATGATGTGTTCTATTTGCTCTAAACCAAATCTCAGCTTCTGCATTATATTTTAGCATCTGCCTTCAAAAGTAGTGCAAAACTGAAAAAGTGTTTCCAAATAGATCACTGAGTTAGTTATGCATGATGTCTCATTCATTCTTATAAACTATAGAGATACTTTTAGTAGTGATGATACATTATCACATGTATGTACACACATGCATACCCACAATCGCACATTTTTAGAAAAGTTACTGCTATATAGTGTTTGATATTGACTGACATTGACAATGTGACAGCATCAAAATATATCAAAATGTTCTAGTCATGTAGACCATCTAATCTGATGAGAGATATGCCCGTATTGAAATGCACTGAGTATTTAATAAAATAATTAATAGAATTCAGATTCTATTAATGTGACAGCATCAAAATATTTTCTGAAGATGAAATACATATAAATTTTTCTAAATTTAGATGTAGTCTAAATTTCAATTATTCATAACCTGATACAAATTCAAATATTTGATAATGTCTGTTTTATTTTATTTTATAAGACTTCCTGTATTTTGCATGAAGCTAAGAAGTAGTTTTAGGAACAAGTTATTTTAAAGTTTTTTATTTTACCATTTGAAAGTAATATTTTATTTTCCTTTTATTTGGGAGGAAAATGTACATTTTCATCATGAGTAAAATGTATCTGACACTTCTCAAATAATTTACTCATGGTTGAGAATAAGCAGGAGTGATTAGAGCTTCAAATCAGAAAACTTCAGAGAACCAGAAGCTATCAAAATGTGCAGCTTTTATGAACGATTTCTCACTCATTTCTGTATAGCAATCACCACTGATACACTCTCTAATTTTTTCCAAAGCATGTATAATTGGGCAAATCATTTAAAACCCCCACAAGCAGGCAATTATTCAACTACATTGATGCAGAATCACTGGGTCCAGTACTTCATTAGAATATACCATAATCCCTTGTTCTTGTCTTAACCTTCACTGTGAAAAATCTAATTTATCCAAAACTGACACAGTGTCCTGTTGGTTATGCAAATAGTGGCAAGGCAGGAGATGAAGTTTCAAGCCACTCTTCTATCTCCAGTCCCATGTGTAGGGCTCTTATCCAAATCTTTAAATAAAGCCTGTGAGTTCTAATAATTATTCAACTAACACATATAAGCTCGCTTTGTTCTCCTTTTTAAAAATGTGCTTATCTTTTTCTCTTACAGAAAAGCAAGGGAGACAACTGTCAGAAAGATTGAATGACACTGTCACCACCGGAAGAGTAACTGGAAAAGCAAGCAGGAGGGTACTTGGGTACAAGGGAGATGATGATAAGAAAAGTGTGAAGCTGCAGGAGCAGAATGTTACCTCCGTTTCTGTCCTTCTCTTTGTTTTTACAGCCTAGTTGTCTTTCTCTTGAACTTGTCTTTGCATTGCATGGGAAATAGTACAACTTTGAGTCATTTCCACCTGGACTCAGATGTGATAGCTGACATTGACTAGAAGTACAGCCTTGACCATATTATTTAATATCTCTGAGCCTATGAAACATGTGTATGGTTATCCCTGGAGTCTGGGACAACTAGGACAATGCCAGGCATGTAGGTTCCAGCCATATAGACCATCTAATCTGATGAAAGATATGTCCCTACTGAAATGCAATGAGTATTTTTGAACACCTACCATTTCTAAGAGGATATGATTTGAAAGCCAGGATAGGAAGATTTGATGCAAATTTGATTCTTGCATGGGTCCTGGGATAATATCCTGGAAAAGCATATGCTTTTGATCCTGAGTTATGGTTTCAATTTTATGTTTTCCACTATATCAGACGGTGATATAATGTCAACTACAACTTTATAACATGAATTAAAAGTTGCTGCCTTCCACATTCACTCAGTTTTCATGTGACCTCAGAGGAAATATTAGAAGCCCATGTGACAAACTGATTCCCTACTTTCCTAATGATAATAATAAGAAAAAAGTTTGTATACTCTAAGGAGTACATGCTACATGACCTAAGTTAACTGATATATGTTAAGCATTTCATTTAGTTTTTACTGCACATCTGTGACCTCATTATTATTTTTAGCCTCACTTTACAGAAAAGGGTCTGTGTAGTCAATGTGAATCTTATAGACATTGAATAACTTGACCAAGGCTACATAGTTATCAAATGGCTGAGTTGGGAGTCAAACTCAGGCACACTAAATCTACCTTAACCAACATTCTACCCCAGGTGCTCTACCAGCTGCTTTCTACTCCTAGATGGGCCCATCTCTGACTGATTTTGCTCTCTGTTCCACTGGGAAAACCTGCCATGAAGCAAATCATTGTCTTTCAGAGGGCAGAAAGGGAACTCCAATCGTTTCTAGTAGACTTAATGGAAACAGGAGCTGTTTGTTAAACAGTGATTCTCAACCTTGGCTGCAGAGTAGAAGTACCTAGAGATCTTTAATTTTTGTTTCAACGTTTCATCCACAGCCTCCCGATTTAGTTGGCATCTCTTAGGTATGAGAAGTGTCAAGTTCCTTCCAGTGATTCTATTTGGAAAGTACTGCTCTACAGCTTTAGGCCTCGTTCACTCTCCTTTCCGACCGCACAGGTAATGGAATCCTGTGGTCCTGGTCCTGAACTGGAGGTACGTGGCATTTGAGTATTCTAAAAATTCTAGATTTGGAAAGGATGAAAAAATGATGGTGATGATAATGCTTTAACACTTAATGAAATTGCTCAATGCTTGTCATTTACATATATTTGAACATATTTTAATTACATTTTATTACACTTTCTATTTACTCAAAATGAAGGAGATAGAAAATTGAAGTTATTTGACCCAAATACAAGCCAGGTATGCCACACATTGTAGATGACTTTACATGTTTGCTTTTAATTGCAAGAGTAAGATCATGAAGTAGGAAAGGATGGTTACATTTGGGGCTAGTGATGATTGTTGCATGACTGAGGTACAATTTTGTGCAAGACATTACTACATTACAAAGGTGACAGAGTGAGGTGGCATGGAGGAGTGGATTTTAGTTTCAGTCAACTCTCTTTGTTTGACTTTCCAGCATGGACTTGACTTTCATGATTCTAAAGAATATGTGTTGGTAATCTCAGTAGGAGAATCTATTGTGGACTTGCTACTGCTGATATTTATTCAAAGGATGCTTTGAGGTCTTTGCACCTTTCTAAATATCCAAAATTATTTTAGTATGAAGCCTCTTAGGGTCAGAATGTAAGAAATAAAGCAAAAACTGAAATGCTGTGTTTCAGGAATAGATATGAATCAGTATATTATGATCACATTTAGGATTTTTTAAAGCTTCATATAAGCAAATCTTGCAGAAAAGAAAAAATGCACAGAAAAGAATAGGACAAAGTAACAAAACCGTGATCCGACCATAGTGCAAAGTACAATATTAGCATCAATAGGTTGACCTTAATCTAATCTCCATTACTTCTATTATCCCTTCACAATTTTGTTTCTAGCATGACACCTTCTTGGCTTCCACTTGCAGTGTTATGTCGTATAGGTTGGCAGAGTGCCAATTATGCATTCCCAAATACTGTTGCTATAAATGAAGAAGAACCTGACAATAAGACTGGTGGTGTGATCAACTGCAAAGCTTAACTAGATCATCTCCATTTCTCTATTTCTCCATTTCCTTCACCAAACACAGCAGAAGAAATGGTCACTGTCTTCCAAATGGACTAGTACTTTGTTCAGATTTTGCTTGTGAATTTTATTAAATTCTTGACCTTGACTTCAAGAATTGGGGCTACAAAATGTCAGTAAAGGTATCTTTCAGATTCTGGTATACACACAGACACACACACACACACACACACACACACACACACACACACACATATATGTATAATTTACTGCCAAATGTATCTATATGCTAAGTTGCAAAAATACAGATGCAGAGTTAACAGATATGAAATGTGCACTAATCAGGTACTCAAATTTTATGAGTAAAACAAGAGTTTCATTTGTTTGAATATGCAATGAATTATGAATAGGTTTTAATAATCAAAATAAGACTTTCCCTTGAAGTACCTGACTAAAGTATACTTTAAAGTAAAATGATTGCTATTTCTTAGCTGGTATAAGGTTATAAAATTTCATAGAATTGTATGTGCTCACAGTGACCCTGGAGGAAAAAGTGACACAGATCTTTTTCTGGGTTTATAAATGAGGAACTACAGAGATTTAGTAGCTTGTCCAAGGTAACATAGCTGGTTAGTGGCAAATATATACCTATAACTCATGCCTCCTGATACATACTCCAGTGTATGGTCCAAATAGAAAATCATTATCTTCAGGAAAATAGCATTCACTTATGAAACACCTTCTATATTCTAAAGCTTTATGCTAGAAACTCTCCATGTGTTATATTACCAGATAATTACTTTAACCTAAGGAGTCAAGTATTATTATTATCTCTACTTTACAGATAAAAATCTGAGGATCATTGCTCCCATGCACACCACTTGGGGACCTAAGGACAGGCTCACCACATGCAGCCCTTTCGCTGCCAGTGCCAGAGTCCATGATAATAAGACTTGAAGACTAATCTGCCCTGCCTGCTGCCACTCACACCTGCATTCATCTTCTGGGGCCCTAGGCATTGATTAGCTCCAGCAGCCACTGCCTGAACCTGTGGCTACCATGGAGGCCTGAGGACTGGCCTGCCCCACCTGTTGCTGCCACCTTCCAGTAACCATGCATGTGCTTTAGGGTCCTGGGTATGGATCTACCCTGCCCACTACCATTGGTTCCTATGCATGCCTTCCAGGAGCCTGAGCATGGGGCCACCCAGCATGCCAGTTCCCACACACATTTTCCAGGGACCTGAGGATTGACCTACCCTATCCATCACTGCTGGCATCTGCACACATTTTTCCTGGGAGCCAAAAAAAGAGACCACCTAGCCTTTTTCACCACTACCATTGGCATCCACTCATGCATACCATGTGGAGATCTGAGGACTATCTATCCCACCATGTTGCCGCCACCACTGCCTTTCACTCATGCTGCTTGGAGCTCCAAGTGTTGGTCTTCTGCCACTACAGCCAGTACTGACACTGTGAATGCTCTTTCAGGGGCCCCATGACCTGCCTGCTGTCCAGCTAATTGCTGCTACTGTTATCACCTGATAAAGCTCCTGAAGGCCCAAGGATCAGCCTCCCTGATCCTGCTACCCCTGGTGCTCATGTATACCAGCTGGGGACCGAAGGCTTAGCATACTTAACCACTCATCATCACCACTAAGGACCAGCCTGCCTTGAGTCCCTGTCCCCAGCAAAGCCTCAACATAGCCTCCAGTAGTAACCACAGCTAAGCCACTGAGGAAATCACAAATATGATTAAGGCTGGTTATACCCATATGAATAATACAGAGACTACAAGACCACAAGGCTCTGCACCTAGAATCAGAGCCAAAGCACGCTGCCCAACCAACACTAGAGATGCATATATAGAAAAATATATTTTCCTACAAAGCCCAATTTACAAAATTGGAAGATAGGACTATTATACTGTATGTACAGTTATGAACATAATCATACACACACACACACACACAAACACACACACACACACGCACACACACAAAATTAAAAAGCAAGGAAACATGATGCCTCCAAAGGAATGCAATGTTTCTCCAGCAACAAATTCAGCGAAATTAAATACATCAAATTCCTGAAAGATAATTCAAAATAATGCTATAAAATGATCTCAATGAGACACAAAAGAACACAGATAAGTAATACAAAGAAAGTGGAAAAATAATTTATGGTCTGAGTGAACAATTCACCAAAGAGTTAAATCATAAAAAAGAATAAAACATAAATCCTGGAATTGAAAGATTTAATGAAAGAAATAAAAATATTATCAATGACTTCAACAATATACCAGATGAAGCAAAAGAGAGAACTTCTGAACTTGAAGACAGGTCTTCTAAAGTAACCTCAGTCAGACAAAAATAACAAGAAAAAGAAATACAGAAAAACTACTTAACATATTTGACAACATAAAGTAACCAAATATTCAAATTTTGAGTGTTCCAGAAAAAGAGAAAGACAAGGCCTAGAAAACCTATTGAATCAAATAATAGCTAAAAATTTCCCAAATTGAAGAAAATATATAGACACATCAATAGTCCTCACGTGTCAGAGGAGGGACCGGTAGAGATGATGGTATCACGGGAGCAGTTTGAGAACAGCCTGACCAACATGGAGAAGCCCCATCCTTACTGAAAATACAAAACATTAGCCAGGAGTGATGGTGGGTGTCTGTAATCCCAGCTACTTGGGAGACTGAGGCAGGAGAATCACTTGAACCCAGAAGGTCGAGGTTGCAGTGAGCCACGATCATGCCACTGCACTCCAGCCTGGACAACAAGAGCAAAACTCAGTCCTCAGTCTCAAAGAAAAAAAAAAAAAAAAAAAAACAGAAAAAGAAAAAAACAAGAAAAGAGCTGTGACATGCTCCTATTTGCTGGACTACAGGCGTGAAGAGCTGCAACCCTTCTGGGAGCCCAGACCTTGGGATTCCCAAGCCAGAGCTGCAACGCCCTCCCATTTGCCAAGCCACAGCCTGCTGGAGCTAATGAGCTATAACACTCCCCTGTTTGCTGACCTGCAAGCAGCAGGAATGAAAGAGAGAATGCGCTACATGTGGTGGCTCACACCTGTAATCCCCGCACTTTGGGAGGCCAAGGCAGGCGGACCATGAGGTCAGGAGTTCAAGATCAACTGGGCCAAGATGTGAAACCCCATCTCTACTAAAAATATAAAAATTAGCCAGACTCAGTGGAACATACCTGTAATCCCAGCTACTTGGAAGGCTGAGGCAGGAGAATTGCTTGAACCCTGGAGGCAGAGGTTATAGTGAGCCACGGCACTCCAGCCTGGGCGACAGAGTGAGACTCCCTTCCTCGTGGCTCAAACCTCACGACTCTCCCAGAAGAAGCTGTGATCACCTCTTGGGGCTCCACAGTTGCCAGAGTCTCCAAGTTTTAGGGTTCTGCTGCATCCCCCTCATCCAGATCCCACTGTCCAAGGCAGAAGCCATTTGCAGCACGCCTGGACCAGCCATGGGCTGAGTGCAGAGCCAAGGCGGCATGGTATCTAGGCCGGCAGTGCGAGCTGAGCACAGCCCGCTGGACTGAGCAGGCAAAGCAAGCACATGGGCTCAGGTAAAGCCGGTGTAGAGGTGCTGCTGTCCACGCAGTTTTCTGGCTGTCAAAGTGGCACCGAAAGAAATCTGTGCCATATTTAGCTAGAAGTGTTCTTAACTCTGCCACAACATACTAGCCTGCTGCTTCCTTTCCCTGAGCCTCAGTTCTCTCACCAGTAAAATAGGCTATTGGGCTAGGTACTCAGCTTTTGCACTGTGATATGGAGATTTAGCATCCCTGGAAGCTGCTCCAAGAGTCAATGTATGGAAAGGGAATGGCCTAGTAATTTTGGTTCTTAATTCATCTCTATGGATTTGTACACATCATTTCCTTCATATAGTGAAATTTAGCACAATACATTATTTACAATATTTTGTTATTACAAGAACAGTTTGAAAGCCACTTGAATAGACTTTATAAGCATAAATTCAGCTTGAATATATTATATTTTGATTGTATTAGACACACAATAAAAATAATTTATTTTATTTTCCCAGAGTCTGAATTGGTGAGGAACAAAAATAGAAGCTACAACAAATTGTTGACAGCCTTTTTTTTTTTTTTTTTTGCCACCCAAATATCTTAAGAACTGAAACTTGAGATGTCTGTACTTTCCACGGCATAAATATACCTGGAAGTTTCTTTCCTGTTCTTCCTGGCTACTCTCTATCCAGGATAGCAATTTTTCTACATTTGAGCAAAGCAAAAAGCCAGAATCTTAAGACCTGGTGCTGGTGGCTTCTTCCCAAGGAATACGTGTTATCTTCATCCTTTCCTGAATATGATGTCAGGTTACTCAAGGTCCTCCATCATTTTGGTCATGTGTAAATTCTCTGTGTCATTTTTCAAGCCATGCTACATGTCTGCCATACCAAATACTTGCACTCCTTGAACTACAGACACACTTAGTTGATCAGTTTCTGTGTTCTTAATGATACACAATTTTTTTATTTCTCTACTAGAAACTACCTCTTTTGTTATGACAACATTAATCTTCATATATCTGTTTCAGCACATTCACAATCTGCCTTGGATTGCAAAATATTAGTATAAAAACTTCTTTGGAGTCTGCTTAGTCATAGTTTTAAATCATGGTTCTATTCTTTACTAGTTGTGAGCATCCATGCAAGTCACTTAATCTCTCAGAGCTGCAGTTTCCTCATTTGTAAGATGAGAAAAGTATACATTTTTGCATGTGTCATCACAGAAATTAAATACAGTAATGCATCTAATGAACTGTGCAATGCCTGACCCATAGTGGACCAATAGAATCTTGTTATGCTAGCTGGTTTCCTCAATAATAAATCATATTTTAATAAAAATATGTATTCTTGATAGTAAAAGCAAAATATAGCTAATAAAATATCAAAGACTATTCTTTGGTAGGTACTTCATTCATTAAACTTGACAAGCAGCAGAACACTCTATTGGGAGACAATTTTCCATGAGTATCTTGTGATTCTCAGTATCTTGTGAGTACAGTCATTAAATGACCTTTTGTTCCAGAGTATGTTTTCAATGATTCTACATAGCAAACAACCTTGGAAAATACGGATAGTATCACCAGGCAGGTTTGTTTACTATCTAGTGCAACAGATAATGTCTTTTCCCAGACCAATGTTTGGAAAGACTTACTTATAGTTTATTATAGAAAAAAAAAATTGCATTCACTAAGCTGAGGCTCTTCGCTGTGATGCTAATCCATTCTGTGATGCTAATCCATGCACAGCTTCAACTGGGCTTCTGAGGGTTGCCTCCATGAGACTTGGAAGACAAGGAGAACTGATGCAAAAATGAGACTCATGCTAATTACCGTACCATTAGTAATAAAGTCCTGTGTCTCTGATCCAGGGGTCTCATGTCTTCTGCCAGCATGCATTAAACTGTGATATGTTAATTGTTAGTTGGTTAGAAAGGTAAAAATCTCAGAACCTTCACTGTTGTTGAGATAACTGATCTGATTATGTTATGAAAAGTGATTTAGAGAAAACAACCTAAATGTCCATCACCAAAATGTGGTACATCCACACAGTGGGACACTATGCAGCCATAAAAAGAAATGAAGCACTATTGCATACTACAAAACGGGTGAACCTTGAAAACCTTATGCTAAATGAAAGAATCCAGAAACATATTGTAAGATTCCATTTATATTAAATATCCTAAAGAAGCAAATCCATAGAGACTGAGAATAGGTGAGTGGTGGTCAGTGTACAGGAAGAGGGAGGAAAGAGACTGGCTGCTAATAGGTACTAGGCTGCTTTTTGGGAAAATATTCTGCAATTAGGTAGTGGTAATGATTGCACAACATAGTAAATATGTAAAAGAGAAAGAGACAGAGACAGAGAGACAGAGAAAGAGACCCATTTGTGTTCCTGAAAAAGCAAGGATTAGGGACCAGCAGACAAAGCTTTGAATCTTGGATCTTTCTTTTGCCATTAATGCCAACTCTATAATCTCTCTATGTCTCATTCTTTATATTCACAAGTGATCAACTAATACCCACTCACAGGTTCATTGTGTATATAAAACCTGAAAATGTCTTAGTGGCTGATTCAGAGTTGATGTCTGTTAATTGGTGACTATAAAGATGAAAATGGCAACAATTTCTTCTGAAAATAAATTAACTAAAAGGAAAAAAGTGGCTACAATTCTAATACATGCTGCCATATGCTTACAAATGCATATCTAGAGTTACAGTGAGTCTACTGTGTATTTGTAGAAATATTTCTCTTACCAACGTTTAAATAAATACATTTAAAAAATAGTGTTGTTTATGTTTCTACTAGTAATTGGAAGAATCCTTTCTCATACACAGTTCTATAGTGAGGATAATACACTGTCAACAGAATTTACATGCAAATAACTCTTTAGTGTGCTTTACTTGGGAGATGTTGGATAATTAAATCATCCTGAGAATACATTTCTAATAGCTTCTCTGTGTCTGGACCTTGCTCATTTTAAGAAGTGGTATATCATTTTGTAATCAAGGTGGCAATGTCAGAAAGCCTTGTTTTATTTTTTTTAATCATTGTATTTTTTTAAAATGGTGAAATTCTTTTTCATTCATAAGACTGAGATAGGCTGACGAAATGTATTTCATGATGGTGAAATATAATTGGATGGAAACAACAGCAGTCCGTAAAGTAGTTGGGTATTAGACTGTGGTGCATTTTAATAAGTAGAGCCAACTTTACCTATATTCATTCTAAATGATGCACATTTTTACATCGTTGTGAAAATCCCAAATTGACTTTAGCCAATTGGTGCTTTAAAAGTATTTAAATATTATTTGAGAGTATCAGAAATGATAGTTATTCCTCATGGCATTTGAAATAGAACCATCAGAGCCCACTCCTCATCTGCTAGATGACAATAGGAAGATGAGTGAGTCAGGGTGACCAAGATAAAGAAATAAGGACCTGGCAAGTCTGGTTAGCAAAGGGTAAGAAAAAGAGCATCAGTGGACTTTAAATGATGCAGAAGCCAAGAGAGATCAGTGTGAGAAAGGGAGGTGGTGGGAAAATAAACAACATTTTTTAAAGGGTAGAGAATGTGTTTTTGTTTTCCTTTAGCTTTTCTCATTCAAATTCCATTTTTCAAGATCTTCCTTTCTATTCATTGTCTGTCCTTTATTCAGTATTTTCCCTCTTAATGCCTCCCAGGCTACCACCTGCTGTCCTTGTTTCTCTACATA
The DNA here is from genome assembly GCF_048565385.1 of Saimiri boliviensis. NCBI lineage: Eukaryota > Metazoa > Chordata > Mammalia > Primates > Cebidae > Saimiri > Saimiri boliviensis. Next base: position 109,487,099 of record NC_133449.1, read on the forward strand.
TCATTTTTCATCATCCAGTCTTTTATTTCTTTTCCAGTTTTTGCCTCAAGCCAATTTCCCAAATTGAATCTAGGGGCCTAGTTTCTCAACATCTCACATGGGAGTGTCCAGGCAGGGGCCCAAGCTAGAGGCAGCCAGGAGTGAGGGGCGTGGGCAGGAACTCTATACCTGCCTCAGTTCAATGATTCCTGGATGCAGGCAGCCGTGGGGGCTGCAGAAAGGGTCCTTGGAGAGAGCTTCACTGTGCCAGTTTTAAATGCTGCCTAGGTCTGGTGTTTAGTCCCTCACACAATGACTGCAGACCCTGACACAGTTCCAAATATACTGCATTGAATGAATACAACGTCAAAGGAAGATGCAGCTGCTTTGGAAAAGGCATTGTGGCCTTGATGCCTGTCTCCAACTCTGTGTAAACACTTACCTTCCTACGTGATATTCCAAAGCTCAGTCCATATTGTGAAAGTCTGAGATACAAGAATATATTTTTTAAGATCTTTTAAAATACAATTTAAAATTTTAGTAGAGGTACAATTATTTTTAATAATTATTTTTACATTGCAAGTAGAAACAATTTTGCAATTATGAAAGCATATTAGTGTCTAGGGCTGTTGTAACAAAGTATCACACACTGGATGGTTTAAAATGTATTTTCTTTAAATACACTTAGGGGCACCCTATGTATGTGCCTACATCTAAATTTTCTCTTATGAACACATTAGTCATATTGGATTCAGGGCCACCTTAATGTCTTCATTTTAACTTAATTATTTCAATAAAGACTCCCATCTACAGAAAGCCATATTCAAGGAAATGGGTGTTAGGATTTCAACATATGATATGTATATATAAAATGTCAGACAGGTAATGTGCCAACGTTATAATAACTTTAGCGAGAGGCACGTATCACACGTGAGCATTGAGACACAATCATCATGTTTATGTACAACAGAAGGATTATGTATTAATTTTTTGAGGGGAATGCAATTTATTCCATAACAGGTAGTGATATAAAATTTCATTTCAAAACATTTAAATAAATATTTTAGCTAAAAATTAAGTAAATATTAAGTATAAAGCACTAAATAAGAATGAACTCTCCTCTCAAACATTTTAGCTAAAAATTATTAAGTAAATAATAAGTATAAAGCACTAAATAAGAATCAACTCTCCTCTAATTAAAAGTTATGTCAGTAATGCAGTAGAATATAACTAACGGAAGTTTGTAACATGCAGATCTAGTGAAATTTCATATCTAAAGTCATTTAAGTACCTAAAATAGTACCTGGCACTCTATAAATAGTTGTTGAATAAATAAAGAAATCTCTTAGGATAGGTTGAGAAGAAAATAGAAGAATGGTGAAATTAGAAAGAAGTGTTATTAAGCAACCAGATAGAAAAGTCAGTTTCAACCAACACCCCCCAACTCACATTATGGAGAAAATATATCATGTGCTCATTTGTTGTAAATCCTCTTTACCAGGATAAGTGGTAGTAAAAAAATATTTTTAAAAGATGTGTTTCTTGTCTTTGAAAGCATTACAACCTAGTAGAAGAGAAATAGGCTCACATAGAGGTCTATACAAGGCTACTTATATATTTACCACATTAAAATATAAAATCTTCCCCTCCCAAAGAGAGCCATTTCATGTGATTATTGTCTGTTTTAAATATATGATCAAAAATTTCCCTGCCTTGGTGAACTGCCTCTTACTTCCCTTTGTCTCTTATGTTTCTCCACCGTGTAACTAGATATTCCACCTCACATTCACATTCTTATCCCCCCATCTAAGTTTGGCTTCCATAAACACACACACACACACACACACACACACACACGTACCTGTGTGTGTGTGTGTATGTGTTTATGGAATCCAAATGCTCTCTCTCTCTCGCTCGCTGTCTCTCTCAGAAGAGAGAGAGAGAGACAGTCTCACACTGTTGCCCTTGCTGGAGTGCAATGGCACAATTTCAGCTCACTGCAACCTCTTCCTCCAGGGTTCAAGTGATTCTCCTGCATCAGCCTCACAAGTAGCTGAGATTACAGGTGCCTGCACCACACCCGACTAATTTTCTGTATTTTTATTAGAGACTGAGTTTCTCTATGTTGGCCAGGCTGGTCAAACTCCTGACCTCCTGAGCCTCCCAAAGTGCTGGGATTACAGGCGTGAGCCACTACGCCTGGCCATAAAAAACATATTTCTTTTTTTTGTAATTTTTGCTCAACTAATATTCTTTCTCATATATGTCATATATGATAAAATATATCATATATATATATGATTCACTTCTCAGTTTAAGAAAATTGTTTCTCAAATGGTATTAGTATTTGTAAGTTTATATAAATTTGGAATCTCTCTCTTTCTATTTCCAAATAATCTAAATAATCAGCAATTCAATGAAGGACAGAGTTTAATAATGTAGTACATAAATAAATAAATATATTATAAAGATAATAAGAGCTACAGCTCATGGACCTAAATCTACTAGTTGTTCATGAGGAAACAATGGAATATAATGGCTAACAAGGCAAATGAATTGCGTTTCCAGCATAAAATAGTTATTTCAAATAAAAATGTACAGTTACAGCAAGAAAAGTGGTGACACAAACTAAGTATGTTACATTTTTAGCATTTTCTGGCCCAAATTATACAGCATCTTGTTCAACTATTCATATTTTGCATGATGTTAAACAGGAATTCTTAATTTTGGTGGCACAAGCCTAAACTAGAATTACTCTTTTGAATAGCATCTATGTAATATATATTAAATATTACATATATCTATGTAATATATATTAAATATTACATATATTATATCTATGTAATATATATTAAAATTCATATTGCAATAGAATCTACTCAATGACCAATCAAGCAGTCAATAGGAAAAAAAATTATTGATGCACACAATAACACTGATGATTTTCAAATGCATTGTGCTAAGTGAAAGAAGGCAGTCTATAAAGACAATCTTAACTGTATGATTTCATTTAGGTGACTTTCTTGTAAGCACTAATCTGTATGGACACAAAAAGTTTTATGTTTGCATGGACTAAACACAGAAGAAGGTGTTGATTTTAAAAGGAGCATGGGGAATCATTTGAAATGATGGAAGTATTCTCTATTTTTATTATGGTGATTTCTACACCACTGAAAGAGTTTGTCAAAACTCATAGAACAGTAAGCCAAAGACAGTGAATTTTACTATGGTAATTATACCTCAACTAACCTGACAATACAATTTAAGAAAAAGGCTGGCAAATTAGGGATTAAAAACAAGCACTCCATATGTGTAAAGACATCAACAGGCATTTCATAGAAGAATAAGTTAAAAGAAGAAATAAAAGTTATTCAACCTCATTAGTAATCAAATAAAATTTAAAATGATAATTTGATTTAGTTTACCATAAAATCTGGCTTATGCCCTGGAAAATATATTTTTATACATTTATAATAAGCATAAAATTTGTTAAAATGTTTAAATGAAGAAGTACAGCAATATGCATCATAATCCTAAATTATATATGCATTTAGATCCAGCAGATACACTAGGGAAAAAGAAGCTTTAAATATTCTAACATGTATTAATAAAGATATAAATTCTAACAGGAGAAATAGGTAACATATTGAAAGTCCAAAAAAAAGAGAATGGACAAAAGTAATTCAGTACATTTATAAAGTGAAAAATAATATGGACATCAAAACGAGAGTGTAGATATAAAATTTTTATTGGCATAGAGAGATTTTTCAGGATATATTGTGGGTAACATTTCAAAAAACAAAATATATAATTTGTACCTGTGTTAGGCTATTCTTACATTGCTATAAATACCTGAGACTGGGGAATTAATAAAGAAAAGAGATTTACTTCACTCACAGTTCTTCCGGCTGTACAGGAAGCATGGTGCTAGCATCTGATTAGCTTCTGGTGAGGGTTTCAGGGAGCTCTTATTCACAGAAGACAGTGACAGGGAGCCAGCACATCACATGGTCAGAAAGAGAGAGAGTAAGGGGACGTCCCAGACTTTTAAACAACCAGACCTCATGTGAGCTAAGTGGGCAAGAACTCACTTCTTACCAAGGGGATGGTACCAACCATCCAGGAGGGATTCGCTCCATGATCAAATCACATCCCACTAAGGTTCCAACTTCAACATTGGGAATCATATTTCAAAAAAAGATTTGGAAGAGAAAAACATCCAAGCCATATCAGTACATTATGATCATTTTTCAGGCATATATATATATATATATATATATATATATATATAATTCTATTTTATTTTATTTTATTTTTTTATTTTATTTTATTTTATTTTATTTTGAGACAGAGTCTTGCTCTGTCGCCAGGCACCAGGCTGGAGTGCAGTGGCGCGATCGCGGCTCACTGCAACCTCCGCCAACGGGAGTCAAGCAATTCTCCTGCCTCAGCTTCCCGAGTAGCTGAGACCACAGGTGTGGGCGCCACCACACCCAGCTAATTTTTGTATTCTTTAGTAGAAATGGGGTTTCACCATGGTCTCGATCTCTTGACCTCGTGATCTGCTTGCCTCGGCCTCCCAGAGTACAGGCGTGAGCCACCGCGCCCGGCTTCAGGCATATATTTTAAGTGTATGTAAAGATCTATCTATCTATCTATCTATCTATCTATCTATCTATCTATCTATCTATCTTGATATAAATACAAATATATAACAATAATTTGTCCTTATTTATACCACTATATTTTCCTAGATACAACATATATATCTCCTAAAAAGAAGTTCAAATAGTACATATCATGCTATTTTCTTCATTTGACTTGCATCGACTTTCTGAGTAATTTATTTTGTATGTAGGGTATACAATCAGATCATGATGTTGAGGCTCAGCAAATAATACCCCAGAGTGTGATTTGTTGGCATGCTGAACACTTTTAATTGTTAAAAAAAGAAAGAAAGAAAGAAAGAAAGAAAGAAAGAAAGAAAGAAAGAAAGACCTTAGGATCTGCCTCAAAACCAAATATTCTCCAATTTGCTCTTGTCTCTCTACTCCCAGTTCTCTTTGGAATTTCCTTTCTTTTCAAAGGAAATGCAATTTTCTCAAGACCTCCTCCCTAGGAATCTCATCAAATAAACAGGAAAGATTTGGTACCTGAGAAAAAACAGAAAGCTGTGACCATGCCCAGACAGACTATTGATTTATTCTCTTGAGTGCAGCTGTGAGAGATTGTCTTCAGAGACTTTATCTGCATAGTAAGACAGCCTTTGTTTGCGGCACAGTTCTGCCCCTCATCATCCCACTACTTCTTCCATTCAGCTTCCACAGAGAATCATTTAAAAACCATTCTCTGGTCTTTGAGCTCATTTAATTTCTCTGAAAATAATCTACTATTCCTCAAAATTGCCAATATCGCCCATTTTTTCTTTCCCTCATAAATAATGCATTTAAGCCTAAACTATCTTGGATGGGTTTTTTGAGTATCATTGTTATAGGACTCCTGTGTCTACATGCATGTTAGTAAGTGTATATAAAACAGCCTTTTCTGTTAATTTGTCTTATTGTTAGGTGACTTCAGCAGACATTTAGGGGGCAGAAGTGAGGTTTAACACTTGTTCATACACTAACATAGAATCATAACTATGTAAATTAAATAAATGAAATATATCTAAAACAGACCAGAATAAAATTCTCCAATTATTATTATTATTATTTTTTAATTGACAGAATAAAAAGATTGATCAAATATCTCATTGTTGAAATATAACATGTAAACTCAGGAACACACACACACACACACACACACACACACAAACACACACCCCAGCACGATCTTTAGGGAAATAAAAATAATATGATGACTATATCTTTGCCAGAGTTTTATTTTAGTATACATTATGCGCATGTTTGATGCAGACCACTGAATTTCAGAATCAAATCCTAAATAGCATAATTTATAACCTGTGACCTCAGATAAGTTACAGATCATGCTTAGGACTTATGAATTCTGTCTGTCTGCTCACTACACATTAGTGACACTTTTGAGGTCACTCACAAACATGCGCAGAGTGGGAAAAAATGTTGCCTAATGCAGATATTCACAGCTGAGATTGAACAAGGAGACACTCTGCCTTATTGTTTCCACTATCGAAGTGTAAACAAATAATTTTTTCATGGTACATTTAGGGCCATAGTTTTCAAATTTTGCGTTTTTTTTTTTTCTTTTTTGTAATTTACCTGTTTAAAACGGCCCCCAAGTATAGTGCTAAAGCACTCTCTAGTATCCATACATGAAAGCTGAGATGTGCCTTACAGAGAAAATATGTATGTTAGATAAATTTCTTTTCTTTTTCTTTCCGAGATGGAGTCTCACTCTGTCGCCCAGGTTGGAGGTCAGTGGTATTATCTCAGCTTACTGCAACCTCCACCTCCCTGGTTCAAATGATTCTACTGCCTCAGCCTCCCGAGTAGCTCAGATCACAGGCACCTGCCACCAAGCTCAGCTAATTTTTGTATTTTTAGTAGACATGGGGTTTCACCATGTTGGTCAGGCTGGTCTTGAGCTCCTGACCTCAAGTGATCTGCCCGCCTCAGCCTCCCAAAGTGCTGGAATTATGGGTATGAGCCACTGTGCCCAGCCAGGAATTGTCTTTAGTTACTCAAATCAAATAAATTAAGTGTTCAGTACTGTTCTGTTAACAGATCATGACACAAGGGCAAGGTATCACCCCTGTCCTTGACACTATTGTTAGAGAAAACAAAACAAAACAAATAAGACAGATAATTATAATCATATGAATGAGACAAACAGCACTAGTGATAAAAATACAGAGTAGTCAGGCATGGTGGCCCATGCGTGTAACTTCAGCACTTTGGGAGGTTAAGGCAGGAGGATCACTTGAGACCAGGAGTTCAAGATTAGCCTGGGCAATATAGCAAGACTCTAACATTCCAAAAAAAAAAAAAAAAAAGGCACAGGGCAAGTTTGTAGTTCCAGCTACTTAGGAGGCTGAAGTGGGAGACTCACTTGAGCACAGGATTTAGAAGATGCAGTGAGTTATGATTGTGCCACCACACTCCAACCTGGGTAATAGAGGAAGACACTGTCTACCCAACCCCCCAAATATATATATATATATGTATACATATATATGTGTGTGTGTATATATATATATATATATATACACACACACATTTATGGGGGGAGAGAGAGGGGAGAGAAAGAGAGAGAGAGAGAGAGAGATGAATAATAATACATTAATACAAAGGGGACATAATAAACATCCTGCATAGATAGAACAAGCCAATTTTGAGGATATGTATTACTCAAGATCTGTGATAGTTTCTTTAATTTGTTGAAAATTGATCCCCCATATTGGACTTGGGATGTTACAGGAGATGTTTGGGTCATGGGGATGGATCCCTCATGAATGGCTTGACACCATGCTTCCAGTGATGAGTGAGTTCTCACTTCCTGGTTCTCGTGTGGGCTGATTGTTTAAAAGAGCCTAGCATCTTCATCTTATTCTTCCTTCCTCTGGCCATGTGATGCCTTTCTCCTTACACCGTAAGTGAAAGCTTTCTGAGGCCCTCACCAGAAGCAGTTGCTGATGCCATGCTTCTTGTAAAGGCTACAAAAACTGGAGCCAAATAAACCTCTTTTGTTTATAAATTGCCCACTCTCTGGTTCTCCTTTATAGCAACAAAAATGGCATAAAACCCGAGCCCACGAAATGACAAGGTTTTACATGTTCTAGGCTGAGAAGGGAGAACCTCAAGCAGGAATCAAATGAGAAAGGGGAGGAGAAGCACATAAGAATGTCCAGGATCAGGAGAAAATAGACAATGCAGGACCTTATTGTTCTGGAATATATTCTTGCTAAATCTCTTCATGCAACTCATTAAGAATAGAAAAACAGCACTTCATAAAATCAGAAAAACATTTGCCTTAGCAAAGACATCCTAGGGAAACATTTGTTCACTTTCTACATGGTGTCAGAATTGTTGGGGAAAATACTCTTGAGAGATTCAAATCCTAGTCTTCCATATGGGAAAAAGCATGATAAAAATAAATTGCTGTTTGTTTTAAGAGACCTCATCCCCATATTTCTCTCCGTATCTCTGAAGGGCAATATGTATCATGTCTTGCAGGCATTGCTATGGTAAATACATTTTTTTTTAAATATTGAATACTAGAGTGAACTGATGCTTCTATTATCAGCAAGTGTTATGTTACTGGGATAGGGTAGTATTGGGTTTTTAAAAAATTATTAACTTGGTTCTACACAGTCAGATATTGCTGCCCCAGACTTCTTACTTTTTTTGGTATTATCAATCATATGTATTATTTTTTTTCAAGTGGGCTCCCTTCTCTCTGTATTTGACATGGAAAGTTCTAAAGGTGAGATCTTTGTAACTTAAATTAATAATTTGAGAATAATTGGGGTTTGATGATTAAATGAGATTTCACTGGAAAAAAATTACTAAATCTAGAGAGAAGATTTTTGCTTTGTTTTGTTCTCAGTAATAAGTACCTTCCAACCATAAAATCTACATTAAAATTTTTATTACTGTCTCATTATTCATATTTTAGAAAGAAAGTCTGAGAAAAAATACCTCCCAAAATTATAAAGTCAGATATTCCTCACCTGGTTGGGTTATACCAGTGTTTAGCTACTCAGTTTGAAACTTAATAATCTATTAGTGACTTTCAAGTCAGCTGTTACGTACAGACATGGCTATTAGGCACTCTGGGTGATACAAGCACCAATTCATTTCAATCTTTTTTGAAACTGACCCCTCTCCCTCCTGCTTCCCTCCCTCCCTCCCTCCCTCCCTCCCTCCCTTTCTTCTCTCTTCCTCCCTCCCTCCCTCCCTTCCTTCCTTCCTTCCCTCCCTCCTTCCTTCCTTCCTGCCAATTTCTAAGAGCTCTCTCTGTTTCTAACAGTAGAAGCATGCAGATTTAGTTAGAATTATTAAAAGGAATACAGAATAAATTTTCTCTTACATATGTATGTGTTCAAAATTTGTATCTCTTTTATAAGACACCATAGGCACACATAGACACATATACAAATGGATGGACTTGCAGGACATTAGGCTATGTGAAATAAGCTACAAGAAGAAAGACAAATACCACTTGATCTCAGTTATATGTGGAATCTAAAGAAGTTGAACTCATGGAAATGGAGAGTAGAATGAGGGTTACCAGCGGCTGGAATGGGAGATGAAGAAAGAGGGAACGGGGAGTCGTTGATCAAAAGGCAGAAAGTTTCAGAGAGATGGGAAGAATCAGTTTTGCACAGCAGCATGACTGTACTCAATGGTAATGTTTGCTATGTTTTAAAATAACTGAGTAAATTTCGAATGTCTCACCATAAAAATATCATAGGTGAGTGGGGTGATGGTTATGTTAATTAATGCTTTAATCATTCTACATTATATAGGCATATCAAACATCATATTTGAACCCCTATCTGTACACAATTATGTTTTATCAATTAAAAATAATATTAATATTTTTTAAAGCTATGAGTTTTATAGGAGGAGGATTAGGTTACAGAATGTGAGCAACTTCATGATCAGAGAAGGTCTTACTAATTATGCCATTCGAGATGATCTTTTAGTAAAACTGAAGACAAGGCACTCCAGGTAGCAGGAAACATACGGGTATGGTGTGGTGGTCAAGTTCACAGGCTCTGGGTGACAGGACTCTTAGGAGTCCCAGTTCTGCCACTCTATGACAAAATTTATATCATGTCTCTATATTTTCTCATCTGAAAACAAAAATGAAAGATAGATACTGATATATACTACAAAGTTATGAAAATTCTATTACCTGATTAACACCTATTTACCCTGAGCACTCAGCATAAACATCTTTTTTTTTTTTTTCAAATAAATCTTCCTTGACCAAGCAAAGCTGGGTTAAAGCTTGGTTTTGTGTTATCTATAAACATTTTTTGTCATAAAATTTTGCATGCTATCAATTTTGCATTCATTGCCTTCTTTCCTAATTAAACAGTGAATCTCTATCGAGGAAGGCCCATGTCTGTCTTCACATAGGATAGAGCCTGGCACTTGAATCATTTGTTGCAGGCTGACTGTTTTCAGAGACCATTTGGTAGACGTGCCACATTGTCAGAAGGGGGTGATAACTCCCTTTCAGGGAACACTGGCCTGAAGTCTGGGATAAATCAGTCCAAAATATGAATATGACTTTTCCAGTAGAAGAACAATAAAGCATCATCATATGGAAATTTCTAAGTGACACCAAATGGTTGCAAATGAAAGTCAACTAGGGGATTGTGCAGGAACTGTGAAGAAAGATCTTTACCTCCTTAAACAGCTTTGAGAGTCAAAAGTAACAAAGAGTAGTACTACTGGAAGAAAAACTTGGGTCCCTGTGAAAATAAATGCATTGCAAATCACACTGACTATGCAGAGGATTACAGCCTATGAAGAACATATCAAACACACCTCAAACTAGTAATTATATATGTATATATATATATATATATGTAATATGCATCTTTTGAAAATATAACTTCAGATGTATATAGCAGGGAGATAGTCATATCTGTATAAATACATCAGAGACTGAAGCTTGCTGACATTTTTCTATTGAAGGCAGTTAATTACTACTTTCTTGCAATAGGAAATCACGGCAAGATCAGCTTTAGAAATGTTTTGAGGATTTTAGAAATTGATTTAGGATGAGATATTACAGCAATTAAATATGTGCTACAAAAAAACATCTAAGGTGGCTGGGTGCGTGCGGTGGCTCATACCTGTAATCCCAGCACTCTGGGAGGTCGAGATGGGCGGATCTTCTAAGGTTAGGAGTTGAAGACCAGGCTGGCTTTATGGTGAAACACTGTCTCTACCAAAAATACAAAAAATTAGCCAAGCACGTTGGCACACACCTGTAATCCCAGCTACTTGGGAGGCTGAAGCAGGAGAATTGTTTGAACCCAGGAGGCAGAAGTTGCAGTGAACCAAGATTGTGTCACTGTATTCCAGCCTGGGTGACAGAGCAAGACTCTATCTCAAAAATACCAAACAAACAAATAAAAAACCAACTAAGGTGTATAACTGTCCAGTATCAGAAGTCACAAATACTAAGAAACAGGAATTTTTAAGGTGATAAAACATGTGATGAAGATTAATGGTATAAAATTGAGAGATTAAGAGATACTACTACCTGAGAACATATTGCAGCATCTGCCTTCCTGGGTGTATCAGTTTTCTGTATCAAAATATAACAAACTGGGTGGCATAAAACAACCAAAATTTATTATCTTACAGCTCTGATGTCTAGAAGTCCAGAAGCAAGGTGTGAGCAGGGCCATGCTCTCTAGGGTCAGACTGTAGGGAAAATCTGTTCCATGCTTTTCTCTTAGCTTCTGCTATCACCTGCAATCCTTGACATTCCTTAGCACGTGGTGGCGTAACTGCAATGTTTTTTCACTTTTTTATTTTTGAGACAAGGTCTTGCTCTTTCACCCAGGCTAGAATGCACTGGCACAATTATAACTCACTGCAACCTCAACCTTCTGGGCTCAAGCCATTTTCCAGCCTCAGCTTCCTGAGTATCTGGGACTGCAGTCACACACCACCATCATAAGAGCTTTTTTTTTTTTTTTTTTTTTTTAGAGATAGGCTCTTGTTATGTTTCTCAGGCTGATCTCAAACTTTCGAGCTCAAGCTATTCTCCCTGCCTCAATCTCCCAAAATGCTAGGATTATAGAAGTGAACCACCATGCTTGGCTAAAACTCCATTCTTTGCCTCCACTATCACAGACATTCTCTCTCTGTACGTCTTCATGTTGTCTTCTTATACACTGTCATATGGATTAAGTGCCCTTCCTACTTCTATATGCCCTCATCATAACAATTATATCTGTAACAATCCTATTTCTTTAAAGAAAGGTCGCATTCTGAGATACTGAGTGTTAAGACATCAACATATTTTTGTAAGGCTGGGGACACAATTCAACTAATAACATAAGGAATTGAAGGAGGAGGAAGATAATCAATATTTGTTGAATACCTTCCAAGGATATGGTGTATAGGTGCCACATTTTCTTTATCCAGTCTGGGCATTTGGGTTGGTTCCAAGTCTTTGCTATTGTAAATAGTGCTGCAAAAAACATACGTGTGCAAGTGACCTTACATAGTAGAATGATTTATAATCCTCTGGGCGTATACCCAATAATGGGAGTGCTGAGTTCTAGATCCTGGAAGAATCGCCACACTCTCTTCCACAATGGTTGAACTAATTTACACTCCCACCAATATTGTGAAATCATTCCTATGTCTCCACAGTCTTGCCAGCATCTATTGTTTCTTGACTTTTAATAATCGCCATTCTGACTGGCATGAGATGGTATCTCACTGTGGTTCTGATTTGCATTTCTCTAATGATCAGTGATGATGAGTTTTTTCCATGTTTTTTGGTCACATAAATGTCTTCTTTCGAGAAGTGTCTGATCATATCCTTTGCCCACTTTTTGATGGGGTTGTTTTTTTTTTCTTGTGAATTTATTTAAGATTCTGGATATTAGACCTTTGTCAGATGGGTAGATTGCAAAAATTTTCTCCCATTTTGTAGGTCACTCTCATGCAAGTTTTTTTTTTTTTTTTTTTGCTATGCAGAAGCTCTTTCATTTAATTAGTAAAACCCCAAACCAGAAAAACTCTGGAAGAAAACCTAGGCAATACCATTCAGGGCATAGACATTGACAAAGTCTTCATGACTAAAACACCGAAAGCAATTGCAACAAAGGCTTTATAATACCTTAGCACAAACAAGAGTCCGCGGTCCATGGGGCACTCTGGCCCTCTCCATGCTTCCTAAGTAGCAATTGCAGAATACTTACATAACACTTAGTGTTGTCAGCCAAAGCCTTTGTTTACTGCCAGAGGTGGGAGCAAAAAGGAAATGCTGTTGGGTTGTCCCTGGAGTGAGCAGCAGCCCCACCTCTATGCCATGGGAGGCAGACCAGAGACCACTGGCACAAAGCAGTGGCCTCCAGACCATACAGCAGTGGGTGTGGGAAGAGAAAATCTGAATGAGGATGCAAGAGCCTGAGCCAGCCCCTCTGCACAAGGCAAATGTGAGCACCCCAACCCTTGTCTTTGGCAGAGAACACATTAACAGTGGTTTCCACGGCCCGATCCCAGCTTGCGGGGAAGCTGAGGCACTTATCAGTAGCACATGGACACCTGCCAGCTTTTAGCCACTCCAGTTGGGACTGGGATTATTGAAAGCAAGAAGAAACACTAGCAAAAATCCCTTTCCTAAAAGTGTCCTGGAGAAGTGAGCCGCTGACTGAAGCCTTCCAGGTGCAGGCACTTGAGAGGTGGCTCTTTAAGAAATGGCAGAACTGGAATCCAAACCTTGATTTGGTTGTTGGCACTTTCTCATGTTCTCTATGGCAGAGTGGTTTTCTTGAATCACATGGTATATTGTGCACTTTTTCCCATTAATTCTTATTTACAAGTTAATAGAATTTTTTTGGTAATTTTTAAATTGATTGATTAATTAATTACTTTTCTGAGACAGAGTCTCACTCTGTTACCTAGGCCCGAGTGCTATGGCACAATCTTGGCTTACTGAAACCTCCATCTGCCTGTCAAATGTTTTTGTTTGTGTGTGTGTGTGTTTGTTTTTTAATTAACCATTTAAAAACATGCTGAAATTGCCCAGGAGTGTTGGCTCATGCCTGTAATCCCAGCACTTTGGGCAGCTAAGGCAAACAGATCATAAGGTCAAGAGTTCAAGGCCAGCCTGACCAAGATGGTGAAATCCCGTCTCTACTAAAAATACAAAAAATTAGCTGATGCGGTGGCACCTGTAATCCCAGCCACTCCGGAGGCTGAGGCAAGAGAATCACCGAACCCAGGAGGCAGTGGCTGAAATGAGCCTGGATAGCACTGCAGCACTCCACCCTGGACAACAGAGCAAGACTCTGTCACAAGAAAAAACAAACAAACAAACAAACAAAAAAAAAAAACCACAAAAAACAAAATATTAGTCAGGCATGGTGGTGCATGCCTGTAGTCCCAGCAACATGGGAGGCTGGGGCAGAAGAATCATTTGAGCTCAGGAGACAGAAGTTGCAGTGAGCCGAGATTGCACCACTGCATTCCAGCCTGGACTACAGAGCAAGACTTCATTTAAAAACAAAACAAAACAAAAAAACAAAAATACAATAACCATATCTGAAAAGTAGTAATACAGAAACATGGTTTTGGTTTTCGTTTTATTCTTTTTTATTTGGGAATAGATTATAGGTCTTATTGAAAGTTTGGTGGAGCTTAAGAGGCCGAAGTCAGCATGCAGTAGGTGGTCATCATATCCTCTTGCGCCATGGCCAATGTGAGAATCACAGTATTCATTTCCAAGCTGCTCCAAATGGGTGAAAGGTGAATCTATTTTCAGGTGTTGCCATCTCAAACTACATTGTTTCATCTATTCATTCCTAAATTCATTACATACATCCTGAGTTGTATCTAGCACAGTCCTAGGCACTGGTGAAAAACAAAACAAAACAAAGCAAAAAACAGAAAAGATACTGCTACTTTAGAGCACAAATTCTAACTGAAGGTTGAAACAATAAATAATAATGAAAAAAATACACATAATGACTCATTGACACTATGATACTATGTAGGATAAATCAAGGTGATGTTATAAGAATGCACCCAACTATAGACAGACTGACTCTAAGGAAATCACATTTCAACTGATATCAGGAGGATGACAAGAAGTCAGCCATGAATTAGAAATGCTTTTCAGGAAGATAAAAACCACCTGCAAAAGCTAAGAGCTGTATATGTACAAAAAGAGATGGAAAATGAATCAGAGATGACCCCTCATATTTCTTTAGATTGTTCTCTGTATTTTATACACTTGATCCTGGTGTCAGTGTAAACAGACTCAAGGAGACAAAAATTAACAAAAAGGTAGTTTGTTTAGGTGTTGTTGCAGGACCAGACTAAAATCACGTTTGGATTGAGAGAAGTAAATGGTCATAACAAGAAAACTAGACCAGGGGAATGCAGAATCTGAAGGAGAAGCATTATTTTTATGGCTAAGAAGTGGGTCAGTTACAGAAAGCTGCCAATCAGACTAATGTTGCTTTCACTTAAGACTCATTCAAGTTTCTGAATCAAAAATTATGAGAAATTAACATAGAACATGGGGAAAAAAGGAGTAAGAAATATAAAGGGACTTTCAGTGATGGCTTTACCAACCATGGAAAATTGGGACATGCCATGGTGGATGGCAGAGGTCAAATTTTCTACCTTTCCTCTTACAGACGATAATTATATGTCATAATAAATATTGTAATGTGGAAGTGCCAAGCCAGATGACCTAATAGAGATTTTCAATTTGTAACTTCTTTCCTGCAAAATTAAAGTATTAATCAAACTAAAAGCCTGTTAGACTAGTTAAAGGTTGCCTCTGCCCTAAATGGCCAGAAGTAATAGGGCTGCCTTTCTCTCCTACTTATTGATGCACTCTGCACAGTTCTTCAAAGAGAGTCTGTAACAATGTCATCTCAGTAACCCATTTTCTATTCTACTTCTTGTGGTGGTGGTGGTGGGTTATATCACATGGACATTGTATCAGTGTATAGTACAGTGAGAATCTACATAGGAGGACAGTTGATGGTAGAAGTTTTTATCAAAACAAACACACTATAGAGGAAGAGAAACAAAATAGTTATTGCTTCTCTGGGATCTAAGAATATCAGATCTAGCACACCCGTGGCTCGTTTATGAAGCATTTTAAAATGTAAAGAATAAAAAATCTTGAGTCTAAGCAGAATTGCTGATAAATGTCACAGTTAGATAGGCATATGCTTTTCATGATTTCATCCTCTAATATGGCACACCAACATTATGTATTAAAAAATGAAATGGGGGGTTTTTCTTTAATATTATAAAATAATAATTTTTAATGTTTTTGCGTCCAAAATTATAAACACATATGACATGTTTCCTATGTCATAAATAAATGTAGGTCAGCTTATTATTACATCTAAAATGTATTGTATGATTTGTCACATTCAAGTTGAGATTGATGTATCCTAGTGGTAAATATTCAACAAGGAATTTCTAAATCCTAGTGGTAAATATTCAAATTTTCTAAGTTGTAGTGGTAAATATTCATTAAGAAAATAGAAAGTTCTATCAAAGACAAAAGTTATTTATAAAACCGTCTCTTAGTCATATATGATTGGAGATTGCTAGCAAAGGTAAAAAGTTATTCAAGTAAAAATTTTCTTTAAAATAACCAATACTATTTACAGAACTCTTTGGCATTGTATTCCAGGGAAGGTCTCAAGCACTTTATGTAAAGGATCTTATTCAAATATCAATTTATTTATTTTAATTTTTTTAAAATGTTTTAATTTCATAGGTTTTTGAGGAACAGGTGGTATTTGGTTACATAAGTCCTTTAGCATGATTTGTGAAATTTTGGTACACCCATCTGCCAAGCAGTATACACTGAATCCAATTTATAGCCTTTTACCCCTCACCCTCTTGCCACCCTTTCCCCCTGAGTTCCCAAATTTTACTGTGTCATTCTTATGCCTTTTCATCCTCATAGTTTAGCTGTGAATGCCATTAATTCATTCTTTTTATGGCTGAGTAGTATTCCATTTTACATAAGTTTTTTTTTTTATTATTCACTTGTTGATTAATGGGCATCTGGATTGGTTTCCACATTTTTACAACTGTGAATTGTGTTACTATGCATGAGCAAATCTCCATTTTTTTAAATTACACTTTAAGTTCTGGGTACATGTGCAGATCGTGCAGGTTTGTTACTTAGGTATGCACATGACATGGTGGTTTGCTGCATCCATCCTCCCCACATCTACAATAGGTATTTCTCCAAATGTTATCCCTCCCCAATCCCACCACCCCCTGCTATCCCTTCCCTAGCCACACACACCCCAAACAGGCCCCTGTATGTTATGTTCCCCTCCCTGTGTCCAGATATTCTCATTGTTCAAACCCACTTATGAGTGAGCAAGTGCAGCGTTTGGTTTTCTGTTCTTGTGTCAATTTGCTGAGAATGACGGTTTCCGGCTTCATCCATGTTCCTGGAAAGGACATGAACTCATCCTTTTTTAGGGCTGCATAGTATTCCATGGTGCATATATGCAACATTTTCCTTATCCAGTCTATCATTGATGGGCATTTGGGTTCATTGAAAGTATTTGCTATTATAAACAGTGCCACAATGAGCATATGTATGCATGTGTCTTTATAGTAAAATGATTTATGATCCTTTGCATATATAGCCAGCAATGGAATTGCTGGGTCAAATGGTATTTCTATTTCTAGATCCTTGAGGAATCACCACACTGTCTTCCACAATGGTTGAAGTAATTTGCACTCCCACCAACAGTGTAAAAACATTCCTATTTCTCCGCATTTACTGTCTCCTGATTTTTTAATGCTCGCCATTCTAACTGGCATGAGATGGTATCTCAATGTGGTTTTGATTTGCATTTCTCTAATTACCAGTAATGATGAGTATTCTTTCATATATTTGTTGGCTGCATAAATGTCTTCTTTTGAAAAATGTCTGCTCATATTCTTCACCCACTTTTTGATTTTTTTTTTCATAAATTTGTTTAAGTTCTTCATAGATTCTGGATATTAGCCCTTTGTCAGATGGGTAGATTGCAAAAAAAAAAAAATTCCCATTCTGTTGGTTGCTGGTTCCCTCTAATGCTTGTTTCTTTTGCTGTGCAGAAGCTCTTAAGTTTAATTTGATCCCATTTGTCTATTTTGGCTTTTGTTGCCATTGCTTTTGGTGTTTTAGTCATGAAGTCCTTGTCTATACCTATGTCCTGAATGGTATTGTGTAGGTTTTCTTCTGGCCTTTTTATAGTGTTAGGTCTTATGTTTAAATCTTTAATCCATCTGGAGTTAATTTTCGTATAAGATGTAAGGAAGGGGTCCAGTTTCAGCTTTCTGTATATGGCTAGCCAGTTTTCCCAACACCATTTATTAAATAGGTTATCCTTTCACCAATGCTTGGTTTCATCAGGTTTTTCAAAGATCAGATGGTTATGGATGTGTGTCATTACTTCTGAGACCTCTATTCTGTTCCTTTGGTCTGTATCTCTGTTTTGGTAATAGTGCCATGCTGTTTTGATTATTGTAGCCTTGTAGTATAGTTGGAAGTCAAGTAGTATGATGCTTTCAGATTTGTTTATTTGTTTATGTATTTATGTATTTATTTATTTTCTTAGGATTGTCTTGATTATGTGCTCTCTTTTTGGTTCCATATGAAGTTTAATGTGGTTTTCTCCAGTTCCATGAAGGTCAATGGTAGCTTGATGGGGATAGCATTGAATCTATAAATTACTTTGAGCAGTATGGCCATTTTCATGATACTGATTCTTCCTAACCCTGAGCATGGAATGTTTTTCCAACTGTTGTGTCCTCTTATTTTCTTGAGCAGTGGTTTGTAGTTTTCCTTGAAGAAGTCTTTCACATCCCTTGTTAATTGTGTTCTTAGGTATTTTATTCTCTTTGTAACAATTTTGAATGGGAATTTCCTTATGATTTGTCTCTCTGTTTGTCTGTTGTTGGCATATAGGAATGCTCATTAATTCTGCACATTGATTTTGTATCCTGACACTTTGCTGAAGTTGTTTATCAGCTTAAGGAGTTTTTGGACTCAGATGATGGGGTCTTCTAAATATACAGTCATGTAGTCTGCAAATAGAGACAACTTGACTTCCTCTTTTCCTAATTGAATACGCCTTATTTTATTTTCTTACCTGATTGCTCTGTCCAGAACTTTCAATACTATATTGAATAGCAGTGGTGAGAGAGAGCACCCTTGCCTTATGCCACTTTTCAAAGGGAATACTTCCAGGTTTTGCCCAGTCAGCATGATACTGGCTGTGGGTTTGTCATAAATAGCTTTTATTATTTTGAGATACGTTCCATCAATACCTAGTTTATTGAGAGTCTTTATCATAAAAGGCTGTTGAATTTTGTCAAAGGCCTTCTCTGCATCTATTGAGATAATCATGTGGTTTTTGTCTTTGGTTCTGTTGATGTGATGGATTACATTTATAGATTTGTGTATGTTAAAACAGCCTTGCATCCCAGGAATGAAGCCTACTAGATTGTGATGGATAAGCTTTTTGATGTTGGATTCGCTTTGCCAGTATTTTAAGATTTTCACGTCAATGTTCATCATGGATATCGCCCTGAAGTTTTCTTTTTATGTTTAGTCTCTGCCAGGATTTTGCTATCAGGATGATGTTGGTCTCATAACATGAGTTAGGGAGGATTCTCTCTTTTTGTATTGTTTGGAATAGTTTCAGAAGGAATGGTACTGACTTCTCTTTGTATGTTTGGTAGAATTCTGCTGTGAACCCATCTGGTCCTGGACTTTTTTTTGGTTGGTAGCCTATTAATTGATTTCTCAACTTCAGATTTTGTTATTGGTTTATTCAGATATTCAACCTCTTCCTGGTTTAGTCTTGGGAGGGTGTAAGTGTCCAGGAATTTATCCATTTCTTCTAGATTTACTGGTTTATGTGCATAGAGGTGTTTGAAGTAATCTCTGATGGTAGTTTGTATTTCTGTGGAATTGGTGGTTATATCTTCTTTATCATTTTTTATTGCATCTATTTGATTCTTCTCTGTTTTCTTTTTTATTGGTCTGGCTACTGGTCTATCTGTTTTGTTGGTCTTTTCAAAAAAATGGCTCCTGGATTTAATGATTTTTTGAAGCTTTTTTGTATGTCTCTATCTCCTTCAGCTCTGCTCTGAACTTTGTTATTTCTTGTCTTCCTCTAGCTTTTATATTTGTTTGAACTTACTTCTCTAATTCTTTTACTTGTGACTTTAGGGTGTCGATTTTAGATCTTTCCTTGCTTCTCATGTGGGCATTTATTGCTATAAATTTCCATCTAGACACTGTTTTAAATATGTTAGAGATTCTGGTATGTTGTATATTTGTTCTCATTGGTTTTGGAGAACATCTTTATTTCCGTCTTCATTTCATTATTCATCCAGTTGTCATTCAGGAGCAGGTTGTTCAGTTTCCATGTAGTTGTGCAGTTTTAAGTTTTGTATAATAATTTATTTTTATCTGGGTAAATACCCAGTAGTGAGACTGCTGAATCTAATGGCATTTTTTAATGTATTTATTTTAGAGACAGGATCTGTCTCTGTCACGTAAGCTAGAGTTCAGTGGTGCAGTCATAACTCACTGTAATTTCTAATTTCTGGGTCCACATGATCCTCACGCCTCAGTCACTTGAGTAGCTAGGACTACAAATGCATGGCATCAGGCCCAACTAATTTATTAACTTTTTTGTAGAGATAGTGATATGTTATGTTTCCCAAGTCTTGAACTCCTGACCTCAAGTCATCCTCTTGCTTTGCCTCCCAAAGCACTGGGTTTACAGATGTAAATCACTATGCTCAGCCTAAAATCCTATTTTGGAAATGAAGAAACTACGGTTCAGGGGTTAGTAACTACTAGTAACATTCTTATTAGCAGCAATATGTTTCGTTATTACTGTTATATTTTTGTTATAGATATTCTCAAAAGAGCAGCTATCAATGCCTTCCTTCCCTCTATATACTGGCTCTTCCTACCAAGCTATAGAGTCTAATACCCCTCTCTTTAATTATAGACTCACTTTAATAACAACCTTTTCCAATAGAATGCAGAAATACTATGTTTTAGTATTTTTGAGGTTAGGTCTTAAAAAAAATAATACATACCTTCTGTCTAGGTCTAGCTTGGCATGTTCCCTCCTGGATCCCAAATGCCCAGGAATGAGAAGTCCAAGCTACAGAGATAGGCCAGGCATGGGCATTCTGGTTCATAGCATGAGCTGACCTCTTAGCAGACTGATGCATAAACTAGCCAGTATGTAAAAAAAGAAGACTCTAGCTGAGTACAAAGATTCCTTAGAACTCTGAGAATGAAAATAAATTGTTGCATTAAGCCAGTATGTTTTGAGACTGTTTATTATGTGCAGTATATAACAGAACAAGATATAGAATTTATCATGGCACAGAGCTAAAAGATGGATTATTTGATTTGATTTTAATCATAGTGATTCAATACTGCTATCTTCATTATACAGATGAAAAAAATAGAGAGTCACAAAAATTATTGCTTATTTAAACATCACATGGATAGTGATTATAGGCAATGATTTTGGTTGTCATAAAATGTCTTCTTACAGAGCAGAGATTCCCTCCATTTATACCCATAATTGTTACTCTTCATCTACTTCTAACTTGGAGCATGTCTTTTCTCCATTACAATGAAACTTTCTAATTCTTCTTTATTGAGCAATCTGTGACTAGCAGCTGTGAGGTTTCCCAGACTGATAAAAGTGATGGCACCCAGATAACCATGAAGCCTGCATTGTTGAAAATCTAGTAGGAAGTACATCTCAGTGGGCCAGATAATGAAGGTAGCCATGTTTTATTGAAATGAAGAATATCCAGGTAAGAGAGAAACAAAAATGTCCAACTTTGGATCTAGAAATCTTAAGGATGAAGACATGAAAACATAAAACTTTAGTCATTCACCCAAAAGTGAATCCTTGTCACCCTCAGAAACAAGACTTTTTGGTTTTGTCCCAAATATGGTAGGAAGCTGCATTTAAATGTTAGGATCATGACTGTAATCCCAGCACTTTGGAGGCTGAGGTGGATGGACCACCTGAGGTCAGGAGATCAAGACCAGTCTGACCAACATGGCGAAGCCCCATCTCAACTAAAAAAAAAAAAAAAAATTAGCTGGGCATTGTGGTGGGTGCCTGTAATCCCACCTACTTGGGAGACTGAGGCAGGAGAATCACTTGAACCCTGGAAGTGGAGGTTGTAGTGAGCCAAGATCACGTCATTACACTCCAGCTTGGGCAACAAGAGCAAAACTCAGTCTAAAGTAAAATAAAGTAAAATATGTTAGGAAAGATAATATCAGTCCTTTTCATATTTTATTTATTTACTTATTTGACATGGAGTCTTGTTCTGAGCCCTTTTCATATTTTTAAGAGAGTATCCTGCCCTCCTCTTTAAAGACACTCTCCTCTTCAATTTAAATAAACACAATTGGCTCTCCATAAGGTGCTTTTCATCTTTTGCCATGCTTCTCCTGTATCACATGCTACGTAAATCAAATCCTTATTTGTACAAAGATGCTCAGTTTCTTTGGTGCCAGAATGAACTTTATGTTTCTAAATTCCTCGTAATCTCCACGGATAACCTTAGATAAGCTTTTATTTCCTCCCAGTACAGTTTTTCATCAAGAATTCCCTGTGGCCCTATCAGACTGTCCTACGAAACTGATTTCTTAGCACATCTTTCAGCAAGAGGCTTATCAAACCTCTTCCCCCAAACTCATTATACCATTCTACAGGGAGGGAAGCATATAATAAAACAAATAAACAAAAAAAAACTTATTAAATTTAATTTGGTACAAAACATAAAAGAGAAGATGTGATGAAACACATCCCAAATTTCTTTCTCATCATTGCCTTGGAGGACATACATATATCTTTGTATTTCATGCATTAGGTTAGAAGTATAATAGCTTTTTGCTTAGTGTTCACAGTTATGAGTGATCAGCTCTCCCTGGTAAGCATTAATCCTTCTATCTTGTCTGCATATATTAGTAAAGCTCTGCACAGAGTTGCACGCTCTAAGCCCTGACCTCTGCTACCAAACGTCTATAGATGTTGTCTCGGAAGTCTCTGGAAAAAAAAAATTAAGCCAAATTCAAGGATATATAAGTCAGTTTTCTGTAGGAGAAAGTCTGCTTCTATACAATTTTCTCCTCACATACTAACAGCACAGTAAAAGCATGTTTCTTCAGGGATATATAAATTATTTCTATTCATAAGTAAGCAAAGAAGGGCACTGAGAAATTGAAAGCTCTTCACAGTCCAAGACTCCTCATAGTTTCTCCTGCATATAATACACACACCTAAGTTTTTGTTATTATGTTTTGGAATTTCTAATGTAATTGTTTTCAAAATTGGATTCTTAAATTGTGGATTTACAATACACATCTTCTTGGATAAATGTAGTCCCCACCGTGATGGTCTATGAAGAGTTGCTTTCTCTTTCTATTTTCTTGCTTCTTTTTATTAACAAGTGAAATGTTCACAGCTGGTAATCTCAACTTGACGTTAATGCAAATTCTTCAATCATACAAATCCTCACAAAAATGTGTTTTATAATTCACTCCAGTGTTCGGCTCACAGTGACCATGGACAAATCTTGACAGCAGAGACCTCAGCATGTTCATATTGTGATAGGTAACAATCTTTCTTTAGGAATATCAGAATTCCATTATTTGTTTTGTGTTCTTAAACCACATGTTTTCCTTCTTTGTAGATTTCCAAATGCCTCTTTTTGTCAACACATGCCTTAAAGGTTATCTTTTTCTTTAATTCCTTATTAAAGATATGCAATTAATAATGTTTTCCCTGTTTCACATTTATAAAAAGTGGATGACTAGTTGGTGAATAAATGATATCTTTATTTATAGAAGGAGCACTCTCTACCAAGGTTTCTCTTGCATCAAATATTACTAGAAACTATAGTTAAAGAGTTGCATTTATATACTACATTGCTATGTACATAAAATGAGAGGGGGTGGGGAGACAGAGAAAGAATTAGTTCATCATTTCCTGTTATATAGTTTACATCATTACATCATTTCCTGTGTTATAGTTTAAATCACTTACTGTGCAAATTTGGATTTTTATTTTTTATAACCTGGGATCCATCTGAATCATCCACACATGGAAGGAAAGAGGCATTCTTATGGGTGGCTGTTAAATATAAGAACACAGACAAATGGCGAGACCCCTTCCAGCTACCATACAAATGACATTGGTATTCAAGTATATTATCATAATGTAGGTCAAATGCTGCTTAAACCTATGCCTTTGCAATAACATCTCATTCTATCCAAACATCTGCAGACCGTGTCTGATGGATTACTGATTCCCAGCAAATCATAATATTTCAAAATTCCTTAACATGACAATAGCACAATCAGTTCCAGTATAAGCTGTTGAATTGAAGCTCAAAAAATGTTCTGAGATTTTTCACATATTTTATGTCCTTATATGTTGTTGTTTGGTATTGTTGTTTTGTTAACAAAATCTTTAAATATACAAAATCTTTTCAAAATTTGAGATTCAAATTCAGAGGAAAATTATTAGTGTGACATTGTAGCAAAGACCAAGAATTGACTGAGAGAAAAAAAAGGTGAAATATTTAATTGGTTGTGTGATAATTCATCAGTCTATCTATCTCAAATCAAATTTAAATAGAAAATTAATTTGACTGTGATCCTACATCTGAGATCCCTTATTTTCTTTTCTACTATGAATTTTTCCAATATGATTATCTCTAATCTTATGATTCTGATTACCAAAATAATGTACTCCATAAAAATTTACGTGTCCATAGTCTGCTTCTTCCAGGAGATGACTCATAGTTTTCATCAGACTTCTTTAAAAAACCTTTTAAAATTTCTTTAAAAATTCTTAGCAAAGAGGCTAAGAATCTTGGCAAGAGACCATGTGTCCAGGACCCCTTTGGTAATGGCCATTTAGGGTAGCGAAATGTGTGATCTGTGGTGGCAGATTTCATGGGTTTATATTCCACTTGTGGTGTCTATAAAACATGATATCTAGCAAGTTACTTAATCATTGCTGTTGTTATTTTTAAACCTCTCATTCCTTACCCAAGGTAAGTCTACCCATAGAATTTCTTTGTTATTTTGAAGCATAAATGTGTCAAAGTCAGCAAAGGCCTTAGATCCTTGGCTAGTACATAGTACCATATAGATGTTAATTCTCATTAACAAACAGTTTATTACTATCTAGTATACACTCTGAAGAACTCCAAGTATCTTTTACATATTACTTGCATTCTCTCCTCCTACTCCTAAGAGATATGGAAGTTTCAGCTATCACTCTTAAAAATTTACAGGGAGCACAAATAACTAGAACAAAATTTTGAAGAGACCTATTTAGGAAGTTATTTGACAGTTAAAGGAATCAGAAATATTTTGTGGCCGCAGAACTTAGTGTGTCAAACAAACTCTGATTTGAGTTTTCAATTTCTGTGTAGACTAAATGAATAATTTATCTTTAGTGGCTTCTATTTTCTTATCAATAAGAAACATATCAATAAACTTTTATCATAGTAGCTAAATGAAGGCACTAAACTTATGAGGATATCCACAAATATTCATCAACTCTACAAATAATTGTTTAGCTTCTATTGTGCACCAAACACTGATGAGTGCTGCAGATACAGCCTTGAACAAGGCCCCCATGGTCCCTCACCTGAGAAACTTTTCTCCTAATTTCTTACTTGTATTCGTTTTCTATTGCTACACTAACAAATAATTAAAACCCTACTGACTTAAAACAACATAAAGTTTTAATCTTCTAGTTCTGTCCACTAAAACCCCAACACACAGTCTCACTGCGCTAAAGTCCTGGTGCTGTCAGGGCTGTATTCTCTCTAGAAGATGTAAGAGAGAATCTGTTTCCTGTCTTTTCTACCTTTTAGAGACTACTGCATTTCTTTCTTTCAATTCTCCATCTTCAAAACCAGCAACTTTGCATCTCTTTGACTATTTTTCTGTCATAAAATGTTTCTCCTACAACAGCCTTTAAAAATTCTTTTGATTACATTTGGTTCACTCAGATAATCCAAGACAATCTTCCCACCTGAAAGTCCATAGCCTTATATCCTTAATCAGATCTGCAAACTCCCTTTTGTCTGTGTAAGGTAATACATTCACATGTTCTAGAGATTAGATTGTGGACATCTTTCGGAGGGGACAATTATTCTGCCTGCCACAGAATGTTGCTCCAGTTTAAAATTTTCTGTAAGTGCATTTTCTTCTGAATTCAGGAAGCTAGGAGAGTACTTATTGCTTAGTCACCGATATTCATTAAGTCTGCTTAAAAGCTTTGTAGAGATGTCAGGTCTGCTGGGCAAGGTATATTTTTTGTTCCAGTTTCTCCTTAACCCCCACTGTGAAAAAATTATCTCTACCGTTGATGTGTTTAATTACCCAAGTTAAAGGGCATTAGGCAGTGGTACTCTGTAATGCTTGCCATAAGGAAGACCATCCTTTATCATTAGCTAACTGCTTAGTGGTAGAGCTCACAATTGTACATCTTACCTAGCAGATATTAGCAGCCCACTTATCAGTTTTTCTAATGAGATGAATCATGAGGCAGAGATGGGATTGGGAGGGGGAGCTGGGTTAATGTTCCAAGGGGACTAATTAGAATCAGGTGAGAGCTGGAGAAAGCAACCAAGGTGATTTCAGTCAGAACCCACATGAAAAGCTCTAATTAAAAGGAGTGATAGACTTTGCTTTAAGACCTCTGGAGAATACATGATGCTCAATTTAACTTTTTTGACCCAGTGGCTAGATAATGTCAAATCTCGATGTATTATTTTTTAAGTAAAGGTAGAAAAATACTTTTCTCTTTGTGTAGTGCATTAACCATGAGGCTGTGTAATAACCAAGAACTTTAAAATGCATATTAAGCATAGAAGGAGAGAAACTCATGGTTTCCAGGGGTAGGGCTCATGGGGATGAGGAGATGTTAGTCAAATGGTATAAACTTTTAGTTATAAATAAATTCTGGGGATCCAATGTACAGCAGGGTGACTATAGTTACTAATATTGGATTGCTTGCATAAAATTAAATAAGGGGACAGATCTTAAGTGTTCTCAACCCCAACCAACACACACAAACAACTACAGGAGGTGATTGATATGTTGATTAATTTGACTGGAGTAAACAGTTTCCAATGTGTTGCATTGCTCACCTTGAATATATACAATTTCTATTCATCAATTAAATACTTTAAAAGCAGAAGTAAAAAGCATATTTTATAAGGAGATGATGTAGAGGAACTTTGATTTTATATTTGCTACAATTGTGCATAAATGATGAGACATGTAATTAATAAAGACTGTTAAATAACTATAAAGGAAGATATACTAAGTGAGAGGTCAATGACATAAACATAGTTCTACTCAAGGCATTAATTTCATTGGAATAGAAAATATCTAGTGACTCTAACCAAGGTGGACTCTAAGAGACAGATGAACAGAGAAACTGGCTTGTCTGTTCTAACATCCGTGTCTATCAATGCACAACCCAATTCAGGAATAATTTAGCTGAGGTTCCATCCTAAAACCACATAAGCCTTAAATTTATCACTTCAGTAAAGTTATTATTCCTTCTAAAAAAAAAAAAAAAGATATACTAGGTATTTTAGCTGCAGGGTGCATAACTAGAGAAAGTATTTCCTGCAGCGATTCTCCGCCTTTCTACTAAATTAACTGCACAAGAACCAACCATGTTACTGTATGACATTTAGTTTTTCTAATCTGTTTAATGCCATGGTTTGCACATGATGTATTCTGACGTGCTTTTATGTTTCAGATACTAAAAAAGCACATTAGAAGTGCAGTAGGGAATCTTTTACAGACAATATAACTTGTTACAAATTGCATTTTCAGAAAAATTATACCGAAAAATCCAATCTTATCTTATGATTTTTCCCCTCAAAATTACATTTTACCTCCTGCATGTCTTCTGTCTCTTGTGTCTAAGCATCTTCACTTTGAGATCCTCCTGATCCATTCTCCTTTCCTCTGTGCCCTTGGTAAATGAATTCAAATCTATTTTTAAGGTAAAAATCGACAGCACTTAGAGACGCAGTCAGCATTTGTGTGATGCTAAGACTTTCATGGAGGCTTCATGGGAGAACTTTTGAACACATTTTTGACTGAAGTATAGATTTCAATTCTGTACTCTCTTTTGTTCCTAGCAAAAGTAGACTCCAACCTTTGGCTCTCTGCACTCAGCATGTGTTTATAAAGTGTCAAATTAGAAAAAAAATAGAAAGAAAGAAAAGTTTATGTTCACTTTGTCATATTTTCAACGTGCTTATTCATGAAATTATGATAAAATAAAATAAAGCCTCCTCCCAGAAAAGCTTTGTTATCCAAGCTGCATGCCCTGATGTGTGTATATGTGTGTGTTCTCTCTAGATATGTGTTTTATATCTTGCAGCATATATGCACACACACAAAGAACAATGCAGAGTACTTATACTTGTGTTTGTTTGCCAGTTCTGCCTTCTCCAGAAAATCCTGCCTAGATTAAGAATCTTATAGAAGATGCATCCCACTTGGGTTTTTTTAATTATCATTATCTGAGACGGAGTCTCACTCTGTTGTGGGGGCTGGACTGCCGTGATGTGATCTCAGCGCACTGCAACCTTCACCTGTGCAGCTCAAGCAATCCTCCCCTGTCAGCCTTTCGAGTAGCTGGGACTACAGGGGTACATCACGACCCCCGGCTAATATTTGTATTTGTGATAGAAGCAGGGTTTCACCATGTTGCTCAGGCCGGTCTCAAACTTCTGGGCTCAAGTGGTCTGCTTGCCTTGACCTCCCAAAATGTTGGGATTACAGGTCTGAGCCACTGTGCTTGGCTGATTTTTGGAATTCAATAGTAGAAATTCCCCTTTAATTCAAAATGTTTTAATTCTAAAATTTAATTATGTAGAATTTTCTTGATGTTTTTCTTTTTTCCACACTCTTGTTTCCATTCTCTTCTTCTGCTTCTAAGAGATAAATAATGTTCAGCTATCACTTTCAACTGAGAGGATTACACAAATAAATAACAAAGACCTATGTGATTGACTCTGTGTCAGTTTAAAATTCAAGGACTTTAGTAGGGCACGGTGGCTTACACCTATAATCTCAGAACTTTGGGAGGCAAGACGGGAGAATCACTTGAGGCCAGACGTCTGAGATGAGACCTGCATGGGCAATGCAGTGAGACCCTGGCTCTACAATAAATTTAAAAATTAGCTGGGTGAGGAGGTGTGCCCCTTGATTCCTAACTACTCAGAAGGTTGAGGCTGGAGGATAGCTTCAGCCAAAGAGATCAAGGCTGCAGTGATTGTGCCACTATACCACTCTAGAGTGGGTGACAGAGTAGGACCCTGTCTCTAGTAAAAATAAATAAATAAGTAAATAAATAAACATAAGGACAATAACACATGATACAAGTTTTTCTCTTTAATAAAAAAAGTAAATAAAAGACTGTACATCACTGAAGTGGCAATACTTTGATCACTTAGAAATTAAAATCCTGCTTTCAATTGAAATGACATTAGGCCATTATTAATTTAGATCTTTCCCTTGTGTTATCTTAGGAAGCCATAATGCTATAGGCACACCTATGTTTAGAGTTCAGACTCTTATAAGTAGCAGTATAAAACTAGATGCATCGATTTCTTAAAATAATGACTTAAATAGATCAATGCAGTTGATAGCACCCAATGGCTTAAAAAGCACATTTGCCACATGAATTCTAAAGGGAAGCACAGGAAGGGATACATGTGGGTGGTCTGGGAGCTCAGTCTGCTTTTAAGACAAGCAGAAATCAGGATTACCTTGCACTTTCTGTTTAGAATGTTTTAGAGATTTTTAAGTTTATGCATATGAATTGGAGAGAATTGCAGGGGCAGATAGGTGTGATATATTTCCTTACCCACTGTAAGGCTCACAGCTAACACTTCTGTAATAAAGGACGTATTAAAAAGAGGAAAGCGTAACAATTTTGTTTAATCAAAGTTTTACGTGGCACTCTTTAGAAATGAAGACCAGAAAAAAAGCACAGAAAAAAACTGCTAATATTTATGCTCAGGTTCAATGAAGAATGAACAGCCATGTAATATGTGATTGGGCAAAAGGGTAGACTCTCGTGATAATAGACTAAGGTAGGAAACCCAATAGACCCCAAGAGGCAAATAGACCCTGTTTGTCTAGACTTTTATTGGCCTTTCTGGGTAGTAGTTTTTCTTCTTAGGTATAGGATAGGACCCCTCTGAAATGAGGGTCTTAGAGAAGGAGAAGAAAATGACTTTTCTAGATTTTATAGCTCTGCTTGAGAGAGAAGAGTTCTCATTTCTATTATCTCCCTTGGGTAAGGGAAATTCTGATTTGTCTGACTCTCTTTGGGGACAAATTGTAGTGGGAGAGAGGAGAGCAGGAGAAGATCAGAAAGTCTTGCTTTTGAGGCTATTCAAATGCCTTTAGATCCAAGTACTCAATATGCCAAAGTGCTATACTCTGAGGTATCAAGTTTTATGGATGCAACAGTATATCTTTCTGAATTACAAACAATAGTACCCAAATTAAATATAATTACTAGCCAAGATCAATGGAAACCTTTATTTTTTTATTTATTTGAGACAGGGTGTTGCTCTGTCACCTAGGCTGGTGTGCAGCTGCAGTTGCAAGATCATAGCTCACTATAACCTTGAATTCCTGGGCTCAAGCAATTTTCTCACTCAGCCTCCCAAGAAACTGGGACTACAGGTGCACACCCCCACATCTGGCCATTTTTTTTCTTTCTCTTTTCTTTTCAAAATGTTCCTTTTTTTTTTTTTTTTTTTTTTTTCTTTAGAAACATGGTCTTGCTATGTTGCCCAGGCTGGTCTTGAACTCCTGGGATCAAGTGATTCTCCTGCCTTGGCTTCCCAAAGTGTTGAGATTAGAGGTATGAGTCATTGCTCCTAAAAAATTTAAATGATATAAAAGTGATCCAATAACAGGGCAGTCCCCATAGTATAATCATTAAGAATGCAAGGTTGGCCGGGTGCAGTGGCTCAGTCCTGTAATCCCAGCACTTTGGGAGGCCCAGGCGGGTGGATCATGAGGTCAAGAGATCGAGACCATCTTGGTCAATATGGTGAAACCCCGTCTCTACTAAAAATACAAAAAATTAGCTGGGCATGGTGGCGTGTGCCTGTAATCCCAGCTACTCAGGAGGCTGAGGCAGGAGAATTGCCTGAATCCAGGAGTTAGAGGTTGTGGTGATCCGAGATCACACCATTACACTCCAGCCTGGATAACAAGAGCGAAACTCCGTCTCAAAAAAAAAAAAGAAGAAAAAAAAAAAAGAATGCAAGGTCATTTTCTGAAAATCATAATTATTTTATGTTTCAAATCTGTGAAAATACTGAGAAGAAATGTTTTATGTCTGCAGATGCCTAATCTCCTCTACGCTGTTTGTCACAGCACCCGGGTCAAGTGGGTAGATGTGAAATCAGGTAAACAACAGTGATAATTTAACCTGTAAAGTCCCTAGGCTGTCTGGATCAAGTTTTTTTTTTTTTCCAAGAGATAGGACTGATTTGGTGTCAGCCTTCTCACTATTAAAATAAGATGACTTTATTAGTAATAAAGATAGCACTGAATCTTCTTGTGAAAGTGGATTTGTCAAATAATCACCTTCTGAGCTTGCTTGTAGTGTACAGAATGTTGACATGAGTATCAACTGTTCACCTGTCATTAAGAGGAACAAAGCCGAGCATGGTGGCTCATGTCTGTAATCCCAGCACTCTGGGAGGCCGAGGTGGGTGGATTACCTGAGGTCAGGAGTTCAAGACCAGCCTGACCAACCTGGTGAAACCTCATCTCTACTAAAAATACAAAAATTAGCTGGGTGTGGTGGTGTGTGCTATAATCCCAGCTACTCTGGAGGCTGAGACATGAAAATCACTTGAACCCAGGAGCCAGAGGTTGCAGTCAGCCGAGATCTTGCTGTTGCACTCCAGCCTGGACAACAGGAGAGAAACTCTGTCTCAAAAGAAAAGAAAAGACCTGTGATATGCCTTTGGTCACTGGACTGCAGGAGTGAAGAGCTGCAACCCTACTAGGGGCCCAGACCTTGGGACACCCCAAGCCAGAGCTATAACATTTCACCATTTGCTAAGCCACAGGCTATGGGAGCAAATGAGCTATAATACACCCCCGTTTGCTGAGCTGCAAGCAGTACAAATGAAAGAGAGAAAGGGCCGAGTGTGGTGGCTCACACCTATATTCCCAGCACTTTGGGAGGCCAAGGCAGGCATATCACCTGAGGTCAGCAGTTCGAGACCAGCCTGCCCAACATGGCAAAACCCTGTCTCTACTAAAAATACAAAAATTAGCTGGGTGTGGTGGCACATGCCTGTAACCCCAGCTACTTGGAAGGCTGAGACAGGAGAATTAATCAAACCTAGGAGGAGGAGACAGAGGTTGCAGTGAGCAAGATCATGCCACTGCACTCCAGCCTGGGTGACAGAGTAAGATTTTTTCTCAAAAAAAAAAAAAAAAAAAAAAAAAAAAGCTGGGCGCGGTGGCTCAAGCCTGTAATCCCAGCACTTTGGGAGGCCGAGGCGGGTGGATCACGAGGTCGAGAGATCGAGACCAACCTGGTCAACATGGTGAAACCCCGTCTCTACTAAAAATACAAAAAATTAGCTGGGCATGGTGGTGCGTGCCTATAATCCCAGCTACTCAGGAGGCTGAGGCAGGAGAATTGCCTGAACCCAGGAGGCGGAGGTTGCGGTGAGCCGAGATCGTGCCATTGCACTCCAGCCTGGGTAACAAGAGCGAGACTCCGTCTCAAAAAAAAAAAAAAAAAAAAAAAAAAAATAAGAAAAGAAAAAAAGAAAGGCAAATACTAGAACAAACAGTCAGCGGGTACCATGATGCCAGGAATGTTTGTCTTTCCTCACACTTCAATATCAAGAAACTAGTGCTAGTTCCATCAGATGAAATCAGTAATTAATGAGGAATAACTGTTGGAATTGTAGCTATTTCAAAGAGAAATAAAAAAGCCCAGAATCTTACAATACAAAAAATACAAACTGATCTTTGTTTCCTGTGTGAACCTAAAAAAATGGAGCTGAAGCAAAATTAATATAGAGAGTTTATTTGGGCCAAGGTTGAGGACAGCTGCCTGGGACACACCTTCAAATTACCTTGGGGAGTTCTCTGTCTGACCTTTATTGCAAGCAAGTTATAAAATAGAAGAAGAAGGCAAGGAGTGGGCTGGAACAAAATTGTTGGACAGGAATTCTTATTGGTTTACAGAAATAACATTGCTAGTCATAGGCTGTAGATTGTTAAACAACAGGGTATAAATCACCATGTTCCATATATGCCATTGTTAATTTTATGGTGTTTCCGCTCTGGGGCTAATAATTCAAAGTGGCTCGCGTTCCTCCTATAAAAAGTTTCTTTTTTATCATGAAATTTTTGTCAATTCCTATGTTGAGAATGGTATTACCTAGGTTGTCTTCAGAGTTTTTATAGTTTTTTTTTTTTCTATTTAAGTCTTTAATCTATCTTAAGTTGATTTTTGCATATAGTGTAAGGAAAGGATCCAGTTTTAATCTGCATATGGCTAGTCAATTATCCCAGCACTATTTATTAATAGGGAGTCCTTTCCCCTTTGATCGTTTTTGTCAGCTTTACTGAAGATAAGATAGTTGTAGATGTGTGGTCTTATTTTTGGGCTTTCTATGCTGTTCCAACAGTTTATGTTTCTGCTTTTGTACCAGTACCATGCTGGTTGGATTTCTGTAGCATTGTAGTATAGTCTGAAGTGGAATAGCATGATGCCTTGAGCTTTATGCTTTTTGATTAGGATTGCCTTGGATCTTTGGGCTCTTTTTTGGTTCCATGTGACTTTTTAAATAGTTTGTTTTCTAGTTCTTTGAAGAATGACATCGATGTTTGACAGAAACAGCATTAAATCTGTAAACTGCTTTGGGCAATATGGCCATTTTATCATTATTGATTCATCCTATTCATGAGCATAAGATGTTTTTACATTTGTTTGTGTCAATCTCTGCTTCCTTGAGCAGTGTTTGGTAATTCTCATTACAAGTTCACCACTATGGTTAGCAGTATTCCTAGGTTTTTTACTCTTTTTGTGGTAATTGCGAATGGGATTGTAATTTTGATTTGGCTCTTGGCTTTGCTGTTGGTGATGTATAGGTGTGCTACTGATTTTTATATGTCAATTTTTGTATCCAGAAACATTACTGAAGTTGTTTATTGGCTTAAGGATCTTTTGGGCTGAGACTATGAGGTTTTCTATAAATAGAATCATGTCTTCTGCAAACAGGGCGAGTTTGACTTTCTCTTTTCCTATTTGGATACCCTCTATTTACTTATATTGTCTGACTGTTCTGACCAGGACTTCGAACAAGTACCATGCTGAATAGGGGTGATGAGAGAGGCCATTCTTGTCTTGTGCCAGTTTTCAAGAGGAACGCTTCCAGCTTATGCCCATTCAGTATGATGTTGGCTGTGAATATGTCATAGATGGCACTTAATATTTTGAGGTACATTTCTTCATGATGGAGATTCCAAAAATCATTGCAACAAAAGCAAAAGTTGACAAATAGGATTTAATTACATTTGAAAATTTCTGTACAGCAAAAGAAACTATTAACAGAATAAACAGACAACCTACAGAATGTGAGAAAGTGTTTGCAAACTATGCATCTCAGAAAGGTCTAATATCCAGTATCTATTAAAAAAGTCAAAAAACAGCAGGTACAGGCATGGCTATGGAAAAAAGGACTGCTTCTACTCTGTTGGTAGAAGTGTAAATTAGATCAATTATTGTGGAAAGCAGTGTGACGATTATTCAAAGAACTAAAAACAGAACTACCATTTGACACATAAATCCTACAATTAGTATATTCCCTAAGAAATACAAATCATTCTCTCAAAAAGACTCGTGCATGGATATGTTCATTGCAGCACTATTCATAATAACAAAAACATGGAATCTACCTAAATGCCCATCAATGGACAATTGGATAAAGAAAATATAATATGTATACACCATGGAATACTATGCAGCCATAAAAAATCAAGGTCATGTTCTTTGCAGGAACATGGATGGAGTTGGAGGCCATTATCTTTAGCAGACTAACACAGGAACAGAAAACCAAATGCCGCATGTTCTCATTTATAAGTGAGAACCGCATGTTGAGAACACGTGGACACTGAGAGGGAACAATGGACACTGAAGCTTACCTTTTGGTGGAAGAGCAGAAAAGGTAACTATTGGGTACCAGACGTATTACCTGCGTGATGAAATAATCTGTACAATAAACCACTCTGACATGAGTTTACCTATATAACAAATCTGCACATGTACTCGTGAACACAAAATAAAATTAAAGTTAAAAAGGAAGTCTTTTTTTACTTTTTCACAGGCTTGTATGTATTCTGGGGAAGTGATTACATACATACAATGCTTAGCTTTAAGAAAGTGAAATTTCTCTTCTAAGCGTTAGAGATGATGTGCAGGTGTATGACCAGCACCATGAAAAGGGTTGTGTAGGTCACAAATTAATTTCCCACGTGATATTCAATTATCCAAGTGGCAATAATTCAATTTCATTATCAATGCCCCTCACAGCCAAACATTTTCCTTAAGGTTAAGACTCAATACATAACAGAAATATAATTTTTAATTCAATATCAGCATATAAGTCCAGGGAATGCAAATGCCAAAATTGTATCACCTGTACTCAAGTTTTAGATACTAGCTAAATACTAAGGCTTCAAAATAATAACATTTCTTCCTCTATATTGCAAGTCAGAATCTTGTAATGCTTATTTTCTTCGTGGTATTTCTTTGAAATGCAAGAAAGCATAGCTTGGTGATCTTGGTTCTGTGGTTTCCAGGTGTTGGGGTCAGTGAGAAGGGTCTCCCACTTGAATAAATTATTTCACCAACTTGGAAACATTTTAAAGGAAAATGCCTCATTGGCAACTTGTCATATGGGGAGAAAGCACTAATTCTATAAGAGGTTTCTTTGAAAGACAATGTAAATACAGTACTAGAAAGTTCTTTAGAGAAGGAGTTAAAATTGTTAAGGGAATTGGAAACTATGAGGAATTAAACTTTTTGCTAGCATAAATATCTTACCAAACCTCCATTAATGATCAGGCATAGGTTTTTATAACATGAATTTCAGACAGGAATCGTTATTTCCTGACAACAACCTAAAGTGCAGTGATTCAGAATAATCAGAATTAATGAAAAAGAAATGTACCTTCTGGGTCAGTATATTCTCAGATGTGTTAGCAAACTACTTGAGACAGCCAATCCCTTTGAAATGCTGCTTCCTCATAGGTGGAAGATGGAGACGATTATATGAAATGCATGGTAATATTGATCATATATATATATTTAATGAGATTATTATAAATATTGAATAAAATAATGACTCTTCACATGAGAGACATTGTGGTACAGTATGTAATTGTGTAGGCTCATTGTGGAATCACCTGGGTTTGTATCTGATTTTTCTGCAATAGCCAGTTGTGTGACCTGTGTAATGATCTTCTACATCTTTTCATTTCTCCTTTAAAATAGGAATAATGTAGGCACCTTTGTCATAAAGATATTATAGATAACACTAACATTATATAAATAAATGTTAAAACAGGATTTCGGAAATATCAAAAAAGTTTAGCTAATTTTACCATCTAATATATCATTGGTGCTCATCACATTTTCAACATCTCCTTTGCTCACATTTAATACCTCTAACTATAAATATTATGTACTCAGTGTCAGAAATATGGCTTGCTATTTTACTTCCAGACTTGCCAAAGGCATTTTAATTTATAATGTTAAGTGGTGTATTTGTCACATATTTTCTCATTTAAGGAGAGGTGATTTTTGCCGCTGGCTTCCCAACAGGCATTTTTCTAGCCACCGTGCACATTTCTTTTGAAATGACTATTGTTAAAACATTGGTAAGCAGGAAAGACAGCTAGTAGCTTTGTTTTGACAGTGAAGCTCTCTGTCTACCTTGTCCATGAAGACAAAAAGCTTTGCAAGTGCACGATTAGTTGAATTGAAAGTGATTATTTGTGTCTGAGCAGGATTAACAGAATAAAGAAATATCCACAAAATGTTGTTTAATTTTTTTCTCTAACTATTTCAATCAGATCAGCTTTTGGAAACTTTAAAGTACTCGAAGGACAACTGGCATTTTGTATTTCCATTTACCACAGTGGCTGAGAAATAATAGAATATTTTCCTTAGCCTTGTTATTTGATGAATAGGATATAATCAGTGTGGTATATTTAAAAAGATAGACTCAGTAAACTAGAGATTTTGTAGTGCCAATATCTGTATGATCACAAAAACAACTGTCGTTATGTTTCCATTATTCTGACTTTTCTGATTGGAATACTCAATTTAAGACAGTGATCTTGGCCGGGCGCTGTAGCTCATGCCTGTTATCTCAGCACTTTGGGAGGCTGAACAGGCGGATCACGAGGTCAGGAGATGGAGACCATCCTGGCCAACATGGAGAAAGCCTGTCTCTACTGCAAAAAAAAAAAAAAAAAAAAAAAAATACAAAAAGTAGCTGGACGTGGTGGCACATACCTGTAATCCCAGCTACTCGAGTGGCTGAGACAGAAGAATTGCTTGAATCAAGAGTTAGGTTGTGGTGAGCCGAGATCACAACACTGCACTTCAGCCTGGTGACAGAGGGAGACTCTTTCTCAAACAACAACAATAACAAAAAAAAAAAAAAGAAAGAAAGAGAGAGTGATCTTTCCTCAGTATCCATCCTAATTTTGCTACTTTGGGGTAATATGACATCACTGTGGCTCAATTTTCTCTTTTGTAAGATGGGGGAAATAATGACACTGACCTCAGAGAATTTCGATGGGACTGAGGAGGTAGTACCTAGTGACAGAAAGATGGCAGGAGTTCATCTGCCTTGTTTAATAGAAGAAAGTAAGACATGCCGAGTTTCAAGCTAGGATCCAAGGCATATAATAAAAATGGAGCAGCATATTTGAAATTTTAAACCAGAATGCCTAATATCTACTACTGTGTTGTTTACCATCTCATCTTCCTGCCCTCTTTCCTAGAATCACTTTCAGGGTTATATTCTTAAAAAAGAAAAAAGAAAGGAAAAGAAGAGAAGGGAATAGAAAGAAAGGGAAGTGGGTGAAAGGAAAAAAGAAGAAAACAATTTAGACACATTTCTGTAACCTTGATAATTCTCAGGCTTCACATGGCTTGTATTGTTAATAAAATTGTACTTAAAGAAATTGCAAAGGGAACTTCTCGGGTACTGAATATACATCAATAACAACATGCATTATGGTTGTGTGTGTTATTGTTTTGTCTTACAAACTGGTACCCAAGAGGTCCATGTACATGGCCTTCAGAAAATTTGTTGGACATTTTCATTGGCCAAGGATACCATCCTCCAAAAATTTCACATAAATACACTAGCTGGTGAAAATCCCTCCCAATTTCTTAACCCGTTTCTTACACTGCTCTGCTACTCTTCCTGTTCACCTCCCCTGTCATCCCCCTCCCCTGAGAACCATTTGTGGACTAAATGACCATCATCTATGACCAGGAGAAGTCCATGGCATTTAACAATAATTTGGACTTACTTGGTGGGAACGTGTAGAGTCTACTGTAAAGTCTAAGTCTTTTATTGGTTTGTTTTTCTAACCATAATGTCATTTTTTAAAATGAATGTTCTGCTTCACTTTGTTTCTTTTCTTTCCAAGAGGCACAGGAGTAAGGAGGATAACCATGACCATTGTACACATCAAGCCTTTAGGCCAAAGTTATTAATGGTGTGGTTTCAATGTCCCGTATCTTCCCCCACAAACCATAATCAATTTCACACCAGCCAAATTGGATTGCTCTCTCTTCCTATTTCCCCTCCATGCACATTCATTTCTGTGTTCTGCTCTTCATTTTCCCTCAGCTTAGGCTATTCCCTCTTGACAGCCCATAGAAAGCCCAGATTACAGACAGAGCCTTTATTAAATCCACAGTATAAACCCTTCTTTTGATCCTACCAACATGGAACAATGTATTCGGTAAGATAGGCAGAAAGGCAGAGAATAAAGAAAAAGAGAGAGAGAAATTAAAAAGCAAAGGAATAAAGAAATCATTTGTAAAAGATGCAAGGATTAGAATCTTTGCTTTGAAATGCAAGACAAGTCAATATAGTCAGCTTTTCAATCTCAGTTCTGCCATTCACTTAATATGTGACCTTGAATAAGTTTGTATTACCCTGGACATCAGTTTCTGCATCACACACACACAAAAAAATACTAGAATAAGAATGTGGTGTAATATAAACCCCTTACCCTAATGCTGGTCATAGCTTTGGTGATCAATAAATTATAGTTATTTTTACCATTACTATTAATAATAAATAAAGGTAGAAATACCTTTTGCACTGCCTGGCATTCTGTTTGTACATTATTCTCTATCTTTCAGCATGAAAATACTCATTAGCTGATGTAGAAATCAAAAAAAAAAAAAGGTAGAATAAACAAGGCTAAATCATGTAATAAGAGAATCAGGGGAACATAAGTGCTTGCACACACGCACTTTTAAAATATTCAGTAATTACCCTAGCTTCACTGGATGCTTCAGTTTTACTTCTGGGAATAAAACACAGTGCATGTAAGTCTGTAACTGAACATTCAATATGCACACGGTGCAAATTTCAACCAATGAACATAAAACACATAAACCGATAATGATTCATTAATGGCTGTGTTATTTTTTATGTTTATATTAGTACCACAAATGTCAAAGCACCATAGAAGAGAGTGATCTTAATTCTTACCCTGTGTCTTTTTAAAATTCCTTACCTGCATTGAGAATTAAGGAGAATGGAAGGAACTCCTTATATGAGTGCTTGTTTGTGTGCGGCAGTGCATGTGTGTAAATATAAGCACATATATTCTTTCAATAATATTGATTTTTAGAAGCAGTGACTAAATTTTTAAAAATTTAAAAATAAGTCATACTTTGTACCTTAAGGAACTCACAGTAAAGAAGAAGAAAAATACATTAAACGAATGCCAATTTTTAAGATATGTGCTTATGAAAACTAATTTTAAAGTAGTGTAAATAGAAACTACTAAAAAATTTTTGGTCCATTATTTGTGATGGAGACATAGATATTTATAATGTCAATAATAATAAATAGTATTTATTGACTAATTATGTGGTAGATAATGTGTATTTTATCTTTGTAATAAATATTTTATCTTTTTATTGAACTACGTTATATATAGGGAAAAGTGCATAATTCTTAAATATTCAGCTTAAGAGAGTTGTACAAATTGATCATGTCTTATAACCAGCATGCAGACCAAGAATCAGCTCACTACCACAAACTACAAGTTTCTCATTCTTGGCTAATATGAATAGTGTAACTATGAATATTTAAGTTTATGTTTTATGGTGAATACAGGTTTTCTATATCTATGTCAATTCATAATAAAGCTCTCCTATATTTTCCCACAAAAACTTCACTGTTTTATATTTCATATTTAGATGTGCAACTCATTCAACATTGATTTTTGAGTATAACAAGAGGCAAGAGCATTATTTTTTCTTATTCAGGTATCTAATTAATCCAGCACAATTTATTTAAAATATCAAGCTTTCTTCACAAATTTTACAATTTAAAAATTGTAAATGGCATGCTCTTTTTCATATCACTTCTCTCACTCCACATGTTTCTGAGGTGTGTCTGTTTTTGCACATATTAGTAGTTCTTTCCTTCCTTCCACCCTCCCATCCATCCTTCCATCCATCTTTCCTTCCATCTTTCCTTCCATTCTTCCTTCCATCTATCATTTCTTCCTTCTTTCCTCCCCACCTCCCTTCCTCCCACAATTCCTTCCTTTTTTTTCCCTGAGAGAGCATAATGCTTGTTGTTTTTCCATTAAACTTGAATGACATCTGCGTTATCCAGAGATTTTAGTTATTGAGAATAGAACTGCTGTGATCATAATATACAAGACATTGTATGGACATACATTTTTATTTCTCATCAGCAAATTTAGGTTATATCGTGAGCATGTGCTTGACGTTTTTAAGAAACTGCCAAACAGTTTGCAAAAATTATTGCACCACTTTATATTTCTGCTAGCGTTCATGAGAACTCTTGCCAATTGTCTTAGTCCATTTGTGTTGCTATAAAGGAATGCCTGAAGCTGAATAACTTATCACGAAAGGAGGCTTAGTTGCCTCATGGTTCTCCAAGCTGACAAAGGTGAAGTCCCCAAGCTGTTTTCTACTCATGGCTAAAGGTGAAGGAGGGCCCAGCAAGAGCCTGCAGAGATCAAACAAGAGAGGAAGCAAGACAGATAGAGGAGGTGCTAGGCTCTTTGAAACAACCAGCTCTTCTAAGAACTAACACGGTGAGAACTTACTCATCCCTTATCCTCACCCCAAGGCATTAATTTATTCATGAAGTATCCACCACCATGATCCAACCACCTTCTATTAGGCCCCAACACCAACCTTGGGGATCAAATTTCAGCATGAGATTTGGAAGGGACAACAATCTCAACTACCAAACCCATATTCTTGCTAACACTCAATACCATTAGCTCTTTTTATTCTCGCCCTTCTAAAAGGCAGGTAGTGGCTTATCTTTGTGGTTTTAATTCATATTTTCTTGATGTCTAATGAGGCTGAACATATTTTTATGTCCTTTCTGGCCATCGTTTATCTTCACTTGTGATGTATCTACTTAAATCATATTGATTGATCTTTTCATAGTATCAGCGTATGATTCAGGAGTCAGTGGAACTCAGCTTGGGCAGTTTGCGCAGAGAACCTGGAGCCCTACCTCTTTATTCCTCTCCGATGTGGTATTCTCTTCTTAGTTCAAAAGATAATACATTAAACAGACATCGGGCTGCTCTGCACCAGAGTAGGACTGTGGCCCACCCTTAACCCAAACCTGCAATGATAGGGAATCCTCCTTGTGTTGCATTCTTCCTTCACGTCTTCATTCGTTCCACAATCTGCACACCTTTACTTGCTCTGTAGAGCTTCAAGGTAGTTATTTTTTGTATATTTTGTCCAGAGTTATAATTGCTATCTGTAGAGAGTTTGGTCTTCTGGGAACTAATTCTGCCATATAAAAAGTATAATTCTCAAAGGAGTATTTTGAAAACTGTAGGCAAGAGAGAACCCTAGCTAGGATTTAGGAAGCACCTAATTTACATTCACCTAGTAGTTTTACAAATTATTCTGTGTAGTCAGTACAATGTTGGTTCATTCAGTATCCTTATATTGTTAAGAAAATTAAGATCAGTCTTGTGGAATAGTATCCCAAAGTTGCAAATTATATGAAATCAGGCGGATTGTCAGACCATGAATTCTGTATACTGTTCAGTGAACCATGTGGCTTCTTGTAGTTTGTAACCATAAAAATGAAGTTTCCTAGTAGTTACCATATGTAACTAGAAGTACTTTAAATTGACATTTATAAGTTCTATGAAATGACTGCAGATACCTTTCTGGCTTTTCCCTCATACAAAGAATATTTGATATAATACATCACTATCCATTGCATATTATCATCTGTAATTGATGTTTTGCCAAGACTGATTGATTCAATGAAAAATTGTGATTTAGAAGAAAAGTTAAAATCCATTCAAGTGAAAGATATCTTACATTCATGGAATTGAAGAATTAATATTGTTTAAAATGTTTATATTTTCCATCATGATCTACGTAGATTCAATAGAATCCCTATCAAAATACCAATGAGATTCTTCACAGGAATAAAAATAAAATCACAAAATTTTTTTCAAACCACAGAAGACCCCTAATTATCCAAAGCAATCTTGAGGGAAAAAATACGCAAACATAAAAACAATGCTGATGGCCAGGCATTCTGGCTCATGCCTGTAGTCACAGTCCCAGCACTTTGGGAGGACGAGGCAGAAGGATTGCTTGAGCCCTGGAGTTTGAGAACAGCCTGGGCAACAGGGGGGCAACCCCATCTCTAAATATTAAAAAAATTTAAAAAGCTAGAGACATCACACTACCTGAACTCAAAGTATACATCCATTGAATGATACTGTCATAAATGTCATAAAAACAGACAGACCAATGTATAGAAATGTAGAGACAGGGCTGGGTGCGTTGGCTTATACCTGTAATCTCAGCACTTTGGGAGGTCAAGGCAGGTAGATCATGAGGTCAAGAGATTGAGACCATCCTGGCCAACATGGTGAAACTCCGTCTCTACTAAAAATACAAAAATTGGCTGGGCATAGTGGCACGTGCCTGTAGTCCCAGCTACTCTGGAGACTGAGGCAGGAGTATCACTTGAACCCTAGAGGCGAATGTTGCAGTGAGCCGAGATTGGGCCACTACACTCCAGCCTGGTGACAGAGCAAGACTCCGTCTCAAAAGAAATGTAGAGACAGTATAAAAAGCCCAGAAATAAATATATGGATCTAGAGCCAACTGATTTTCAATGAAGGCATCAAGAATACACAGTGGGGAAAGGCCAGTATCTTCGATAAATGGTGTTGGAAAATGGGATATATACATGCAAAAGAATAAAATTAGACATTTATCTCTTACCAAATACAAAAATTAACTAAAAATAAATTAAAGACTTAAGCGTAATGTGCCAATCTAGGAAATCACTTGAAGAAAACATAGGGAAATGCTTCACGACATTCCTCTGGGCAAGGATTTTTTGGGTAAGACTTCGAAAGCACAGATAACAGAAGGAAAAATAGACAAAGGGGATTATATCCAGCTAACAAGCAAAAAACAGTAAACTGTTCAAAACAGCAAAGGAAACAGTCAGCCAAGAGAAAAAGCCCACAGAATGGAAGAACATATTTGTAAACCATACACCTAATAAGAGGTTAATATCCAAAATATAATAGGAACTCAAACAACTCAATAGTTTAATAAAACAAATACTTCAATTTAAAAATGAACAGAAGATCTGAATAGACATTTCCCAAAAGAATGCATACAATTGGCCAAAAGGTATATAAAAAAATTATCGACATTACTAATAATTAGGGAAATGCAAATGAAAGCCACAATGAAGTATCACCTTACTCCTGTTAGAATGGCCATCTTCTGAAAGACAAAAGATAACCAGACAACTTCTGCTGGTAATGTAAATTAGCACAGCCATTATGGAAAACAGTACGGAGATTCCTCAAGAAATTTAAAATAGAACTAACATATGATCCAGTAATTTCACTGCTGGGTATATATCCAAAGGAATTGAAATCAGTGTGTAGAAGAGATGCCTGTACTCCCTTACTTATCACAGTACTATTTGCAATAGCCAAGATAAGGAATTAACCTAAATGCCCATCAATGAACAGATACAGAAAATATAATACATATACACAATGGAATACTATTCAGTCATAAGAATTAATAAAATTCTGCCATTTGCCACAACACTGATGAACATAGAGGACATTATGGTAAGTGAAATAGGTCAGACAACATAGGAAGACAAATAACGCATTATCTCACTTACATGTGGAATGTAAGCTGATCCCATTGAAATAGAAAGTAGAATGGTGGCTACCAGAG
Source organism: Saimiri boliviensis (assembly GCF_048565385.1). Taxonomy (NCBI): domain Eukaryota; kingdom Metazoa; phylum Chordata; class Mammalia; order Primates; family Cebidae; genus Saimiri; species Saimiri boliviensis. The sequence continues at coordinate 109,531,431 of NC_133449.1, forward strand.
GCTGTGGTGAGTAGCGGTGAGGAGGGATCAGGACGATGCTGTTCAAAGGTTACATAATTATAGTTAGACAGAAAGAATAAATCTCAAGAGATTTAGTATAGAGCAAGATTAATACAATTAATGATGATGTATTGTAAGCCTGATAAATAGAAAGTGGATGCTATGAGCTCTTTTCAGAAAAATAAATACATGAGGCAATGCATTTGTTAATTAGCTAAATTTAACCATTTCACAATGTGTATGTACAATGAAACATCATGTTATATAGAACAAACACAGTGTTATGTGTCAATTAAAAAGAAATTCACTCCAAAATTATTTATTTAGTATGAATTATGTGTTGTGTACTACCATAATTTCTGTGACCCCAAAGCAGAGAAAACAGGCACCTTAAGCTATTATCTATTATGCAAAAAAACAGTAAACTGTTCAATTAGTAGGTCGGACTTTTAAAAAACAGGAAAACTAGCTATGAAGTAAACTATGAAAGTACAAATGGAATTTTGAAATACAATGCATTCCCGAAAGAAATTATAAAGAGTATCCTGAGATTAGCTAAAGGTGAGCAATCTGGTTTAGACAGTGGTAATCAAAACATTTTGCATCTCCAACATGTAGACTCCAACAAAAACTTGAATAATGCCTTCTCATCCTCGTTCTTTCTGTTTCCTATTTGGGGTTCATATCTGTCAACCTCTATGATAAACGCATGACTGAACTTCTACTGTTTACTGCTACAGGGAATGTTCAGATTCATAGAATTATTCTTTTCTGTCATTCTCTTCAAGAAGAAGCAATGTTGACAGACATAGGACATCTAGGGTCAGGTGGGAACTTAAGAGACAGAAAACTTTATGGGCTAAATAAAGGCGGGTCCCTTCAGTTCAACAAAAGTTAGAATAGAAAAGATGTGAGCATTTAAAATAAAGGTGTCATGGAAACCATATAATATATTGGTATCTATAATCTTTTCTTCCTTCTTTTTTAACAGGCCATGATATGTATGTGTATATTCAGAGAACATCCTTATCATCATCATTACCATCATTAATGTAAATCTGCCTGATAGTAAAACAATTTTCTTCTTCATCGTACAACAAATGTTTAGAAGTATGAGATTGATTGATATCTTCGTGTTGCAGAATTCATCTAGAGAAAAGACAAACTCAGTGTTGTAAATCTTAAGAGAAGATTGTTGTTCCTGCATTAAGTGTATGAGCAGTACACATACACACATGTACATTTTTTCCTAAGAATTAAACCAAGTTTATTTCCACTGTAAACCTTCATTATTCCACCATGGTAGCAGAAACTTAATCTCAGTCTTTTCAGGGCTTGTCTTTTTAATTTTTGGCAGGAATTCTGGATGTCTGAGTCTCAACTCAGGAGAGATGTGCATAGCTTAGTTTGGGGCTGGGAAGACAGATGGCTCTTATTCTCCAGTTTGTGCACATAGATCCTCATTCACGTATGCCAGAATATTCCTCCCCTTTCAGTTCTGAAGTCTTTCTTCAGTACATGAGTCTCCCACTTGGAGGCACTAGAATACTGTATTGCTTCTGTGTCCTGCTGGCTACTTCCATCAGAGTAACTTTGCTCCAATTTGCCTAGTACAGCCCAGCAAGCTTTCCCTTTCTGATGTCTTACTTCCATGTCAAGATTATCCTGGAAGCATGAAAAAGGCCTTTTTTGCACCCCCATGCAGGACTTATTGATGACTCTGTTCTAATCTGTTTCTCCATACTACCTTAACAGAAAAAAAAAAAAGTTGTTTATCACCATCTAGGCAAGCGTTAAGAAGAAGGTGAGAGAGACCTATTTAATTGTTTATTTGTGTCTTTATTTTCGTTCAACCATTTTGTCTAGGTTCCAGTGTTTCTAGTTTTCCTGAGAGTTGTAGATTTCAAAATTCAAAATCTAAGAAATCACTTTTTCTGTCTTTCCTACTTCATTCCCCTTGTTTTCTTTTTAAATCTATGCTAATTATGAAAAGCCAGTAGGATTAATTATATATAGTATCTTGTAAGATTTTCTACTTTCATACAGCTAACCAGTGGTTATTATCTATTTTTCCTGCTTTATACCCTTTTCATATTGTTATAGTAGGTACTCAGACATGAACAGGGCAGCAGAGGGGTCCCCCAACCTCCCACCAGGAATGTCAGACTACCATCTGCTATGGACTGGTGGTTGTTAAACTGCTTCGATAAAATAATTGGTCTCAGCTGGCATCAGGGAAAGGCAGTTTCCCAAAAGAGAGAAAAAACCTGAAACTAGTGATCAGTGGCTTCCACATAAGATCTCAGGAGTTGGGTGAATGGGCTCAAGCATGTGTACATATTAAGAGGCAAAATGGCAGAGTTTAACTAGTATCTGACATTCTTCTAGGAAAGCTAGATTGGTAAGAGAACACCTCAAGTGAGCACGTGCAGAACTCCAGTAAACACACTGCACATGCAGCCCCTCCCAAGCGCTTACAGGCCACCGCGCATGTGCACAGCCCACCCGAAGGGCGGAATCAGGGGAGAAGGGAAGCAAGACCCCAGAAGTATGCCAGTGTGTAAAACCCCAAGTCAACGGCCAAACAGTGTACCTGGTCTCTCAAGTCACCTTCTTGGCTCTCTTCCAAATGTACATTACTTCCTTTCATTCCTGCTATAAGGCTTTTTAATACACTTTCACTCCTGCCCTAAAACTTGCCTCAGTCTCTCACTAAACCTTATGCCCCTTGGATGAATTCTTTCTTCTGAGGAGGCAAGAACTGAGGTTGCTGCAGATACTTACAGATATACTGCTGGTAACATATTTTGCTGCCATGTGACTCTGATACATTCTCTGCTGCTAACAATATTTTAACTCAAGACAGTGAGTAAACTCAATAAAGTTCCTGAAGGAAGACACAAAGAGAAAAGGCAAATTCTGATACCAGCAGCAAAGAAAAAGCACATAGGTTAGTTTTCAGTTTTAACTGCCTTCACTAATTTAAACAAGTTATTTAACCTCTTTGAGCCTCACTTTTCTTATTTGCTAAAATAAATAACAATTGAAAATGACATTTAGGTTACCTTTTTATAAGATAATACTGGGATAAACTGGTCCATAAACATAAAAAGTTATTTGATAAGTATAACATAATGTTCTGTTGGGCAAGAAAAATGTACCTTATTCTCTCTTTCACTCACATAAACATTGTAATGGTCCAGCAATGTCAGATTGCTTGTTTTTAAGCATCTGTTCAATTTCCCTCAATATGGGGTCCCTTTTTTCTCTTTTTGAATAGGTAGCTTGTCAAAAATCCCAACAAATGTTCACACAGATTTTTAATAATTTTCACAGTTCACTTGGAAAATCTTTGTGTTGGAAGTCCAGACCTTGGTAAGTCTGGAGCAACACCAAGAGAGAGCTGACAGTAGGCACAGGTTGGGCATATTGGTCAGAATGATGCCCCCAGCCTTGGCCATAGGACCATATTTAAGCAAGTGGCAATTTCTGACAGATACTTTAGGACTTTAATATTCAACAGGCTTTGTGCTTTTTGATCCTCTATCAAGAAAGATGTTTGGAAATTTCAAAGTTTATGACAACTTAAGTAGTTCTTGCATTTCTTAAATGTAAAATTATTTTAAAAGTTCTTGCCTATCAAAAATTTGGAATTATTCTAAAACAAATTGTCTCATAGGTTTCTACAAACATGGCTACAAAAATAACTAGTCTTGGGTTTTTAAGAGAACACTTTGTCTTGGGCATTAAAATGAGGCTCCACAAGTGTTCTGGCAATAATAATGCATGGTGTACTTGGAAACACCTTTTGAGAAATTTCTTTCTCAGGACATGCAAATCTGCAAAATGTCATCTGGTCTTTATTGCTATTAAATAACAGCCACAAATATTAAAAACTTTCTATGTATTGGCAAAAAAATGTATCACTAAGTGCATACAATTTGTGATCCCTAAGCTGTAACTTTTGTTAATATAATTTAAGAAATATTGAGTTAAACAAGACATGAATTTATTTTTCTTTCATGTAACTAAAAAAGAGGTAAGTTGTTTAGACCTCCTGTGATAGGTTCTTAATGTCACTAAGACCAAGTCTTTACTATTCTTAAGGCGTGATTCCTTTCCTTCTGCTGAAATGTGATTACTAAAACACCAGTTGAGCAAGAGAGGTCTTCTAGTTGAGTTTCCCTTAAAGAGATTTTGTAGAACTTCTATACTTAATGGCTCACATCTCATTGGCCGTACCAATTAGCTAGCAAGACTTGAAATTGAGATTGTTTTATCTGGGCACATTACAACACGTAGCAATATAGATGTTTTTTATATTATTATTCAAAAAAGAAAGGATATTAACAATATCTACTATGACATTTTACCCATTTCTCCCATAAAGAAATGTATATATTCTGTATTAATTTAATTATTTTGCTCATTATGAACAGAGCATGTGTTTTTGTATGTCTTAAAATTTGATCATTCCATTTCTTTATATATTCCTAACATATATATATATATATATATATATATATATATATATATATCTCCTAATGCTCTCTATTGATAGGTCTTAATCATCCTTTAAGATGTTCTCAAGTATTCATTTCATTTCTTTATACAAATTCTGATATGCTCAATGAGTTAATCACATCTTCAGTTATTATATAATCATTTGAAACTATACTAGTGCTTATTCTATGTTTTATAATTACTAGAAAGACATTTTTTCCTTTTTACTATAATGAAGATCCTTAAAGTGCAAGTTAGGTCTTATTCATTATTAATATTATTTTATTATTATTATATCTCTGCCTGAGCCTAGTACCCTTCACTGATTGTTAAATATTTATTTTTATGTCATCATCAAATATCAAACAAATTTATAGGACATGTAAGCAAATCCAGTTTACCAAAAAGTAATGTATGAGACCAATAAAATTAAAGAATATTCCCAATGATTTGATTGATTGTCATAATTATAATTATAAAATTTTTTAGTGGTTTCCAACATCTAATTTACGTCTGGGGATAAATATTTGACTGCATTCAGTATAATTCCTAGGCAGCATGCACAGGAGTTATGCCTTACTTTGCTTTAAAACATTATGTATTGCACATCTCTTTTATCTAAGAGTTCTGCTTGATTCTAAGAAAACAGAGTTTATAATTTTATTTTCTTTGCTCAGCTCTCCAGCATCAGGATTGACAATCTTGATGACCAGCTTAGTCGCTTTTTCCAAAATGATTTTATTGGTCTTAGAGGAAATGGTGTATGAAATTTTGCCTAGTAAACTATGTTTTACATCAGCCACATTTTTTGTTATTTATTGTTGGTGCCAGCGACTGCTAGAAGCTGCTGGACACATTTTCTTCCTTGTTTTTTGTTGCTTTTCTAATCAACATTGGACTTTAAAATCTGGTGCTTCATTTTTTCCCTCTGCATGCTTTCATCAAAGCCTAATTTTGACATATTGATTTGACTGATGTCAGATGTACTTTCTGTCCTTTATGTGATATTAGATTTTAAAAGAGACTTAAATCCAGCCATGTTTGCAGGTCAGACATAGTCACCAACTCCAAGGATAGCACAAAGAAAGATAAATACATGATTTTGAGTGACTTAATTTGTACGTTATATATTAATAATAGTATAAAGATAGTTTTTAGTATTGTTTCCAAAAATTACTTTGTACAACCATCTATTGATGAAAGTATAAGATGTTTTCAAAGAGACAACTCTGAAGATAATTGCACATTCTCAAATATTTGCCAAGTATTTACTTTCATTATCTTGAAGTCATTTCATTATCTTGAAGTGAAGACACGGGAAGAGTGACATTTTAGGGAAATTAGCCCTTTCTTTTTCATGGCTAGGTTTGGCTATGTGTACAATTCAAAGATATTTATGACATAACACCAATAAACAAATATGTATGAATATTCATCCTTTGCTAGATACATGTGAGAATCAATAACCATGAAAACAGCATGGCTTCTAATAGCATCTTGATAATATGCCCCAGACATCTTTGCTAAAACTATTACGCTTCTTAAAAAGTTGCTGTGTTTACGTTTTGTTAGTATAGTCAGCAAGACTCTGGTCTCCTTGTAGTATTTAAGCACTAAAGAGTCCCAGTAGTTAATGTAAACAAGAAAACCCAAGCAAGGGAAATTGCATGTAATTTTTTATTATAATATGTCCTAGGAGAAGATATCTACTGAGACCTGTCAAACTAGGGTCTATTTACCACCAGAACTATATGCAGTGTTCTGCTTGATCTTCATTTTAGCAACTTGATTCTAAAACTTTGTCTTCTTTTGAATATTTGGATAACTAATTAGCCTTGGCCAGACTACTTCATTATCTTGTTCAACTACAAAAAAATTAAATTCTTTAAAATCCCACAATATCCCTCTTTAACGTCAGTTCTATTTTCAAACTAGTCTATGGGTATTGTTACCTGTTTTGTCTTTTGTTTTCTCACTTAAAAGTTGCTTTTTCATTGCCTAAATAGCCTGCAATTGATTCCATGTGCCTTGCTACAATCATAAAATTTTGGAATTTGTTCCTGTATAGTAAAAAACAAATGTTTTCTTCTACTACACTCTCAACAAAATATCTTTGTGACCAGATGTTTACATTTTTCCCATCCCAAGCAATTATTCGACATCAGTTGAATATGATATAACTAAATGTAATGTAGACATGATGTATCTGAAGATAGTATCAGCTCTCACAGGTTAAGGACTCAGTACCTCAAGACTGCCCCAAACTTGAAATGCCAACTGAAAGTCCCCAGATTACCCACAACTTTCATCCAACTTGGATTCAAAGAGATGGATCATTTGTTAGAGCAGCTCACAGAACTCAGAAAACCAATTTGCTTACTAGATTACCAGTGTATTACAAAGGATGTAAGTCAGGAACAGCTACAGGGAAGAGAGGCAAAGGCCAAGGTCTTGGGAAAGTAGGGCAGAGCTTCCTCACTCCCTCTGGGAGCACAACCATCCAGGAACCTCCCAGTGTTCAGCAACCTGGAAGTGCTCCAAAAGATATTGTCTTGGATTTTTATGGAGCCTTCGTTATGGAGTCCTGAGTGATTCAGTCAGGTGATCAGTGTGGCTTCCAGTATTTTTCCCCTCCTGAAAGTCAGGTAGCTAGAGCTAGCCCTCATTCTAAAGATATCCAGGAGAACCCAAACTCTAGCCATCTTAGCATACAAAAAGACACTTACCACTGCAAAAATTCCCAGGGTTTTAAGAACTGGGACAGAGACCAAATGTGTATTTCTTACTATATCACAATATCACAGTTCCTGAGCCCTTCCAATTAAAATTATTTTTTATATTCCAAATTTCTCAAATATTTATCTTTTTTTCTGTAGATTTTTTTTTCATCTGCAGAGTAAAATTAAAGATGCTGTATTTTTTTAATCAGATATTGCGAAGTATATAACACAGTAATTTCTGTCAAGTGCTTTGGAGACATGTTGGTCACATAATCAGCTCTCTACTAATATTATTTTTTATCATTGTGTGCCCACCTCTGGATATGTGCGTGCAAATGCATTTGTGTTTGGGCAAGTGGGAATTTATAAAGAAAAGTTAAATAGCCATACACATTTGGAGAAAACCCGGCTTCTCTTGGATAGTATCTGATTGCATTTTATTTATTTATTTATTTATTTATTTATTTATTTATTTATTTATATAGCCAGAGTCTTGCTCTGTTGCCAGGCAGGAGTACAGTGGTGTGATCTCGGCTCACTGCAACCTCTGTCTCCCAGGTTGAAGCAATTGCCCTGCCTCAGCCTCCTGAGTAGCTGGAACTAACTACAGGTGCATGCCACCACACCCAGCTAAATTTTTGTATTTTAGTAGAGATGGGCCTTCACCATGGCCAGGATGGTCTCGAACTCCTGACCTCGTGATCCACCCACCTTGGCCTCCCAAAGTGCTGGGAATACAGGCATGAGCCACAGCGCCCTGCCTGCACTCCCCTTTTAATAATTAATCACATTATCTATCAGAGAGTGAAAAAGATCTTATTATATTTTTAACATAAGCTGATAAAAAATATAGTGCAAAATAAATTATCTGCAATCAGGAACGGATGGAAAAGTTGCTTTCTTTTGGCCATTAATTTCTTGGGAAAGGCTGAAGTAGGTGGTGAGGTAGAAGCAAGCTTAGTCGCATAGGATCTAACATATGTTTCAAAAGTCTTTAGATCTTTCACCCAATCTATTCTTCTCAAATACTACCTATTTAAATTTTTAATGAAAATTTTTTTCTTACCATTTATTCTAATCAAAAAATCACTGTGCAACGGTTGATTTGTATATTATGGTTGTTTGTAGGAGTATTTACTTTTAATTTTAGTGCTAAAATATATTAAATGATTATAAAAACAATAAATTATAATTCCAGTTATGTTACTAACTGGCTCTGTATATTTGGCAAAGACTTGTATGCTCACATTGCATCAGGTTATACAGTTTAGCAATTCAAAAGGCTTGGGACATCAGATTTTTAAAAATCGTACTCAATGATATTTTGTCACTCTCTGAAATTCTATGGCCCTTGCTGTCTCAGGGTGATATTTATATACCTCTGTTATTTGCCTACATTATCTCCTGTGCCTGAAATTCTCCTTCCTCTCCCTTTTTTCTGGTTACTTCCCATGCTTTCTTCAAATTTTTAGCTCAAACCACACTTTTTAGACAGACTTTTCTACTTTTGCTGACTTTCTTAACCATGTAAATCTCTTCTAAAGCACATATCCAATTGTCTTTTTATATTTTCTTTGTATGTTTTTATTAGTTTTTTTTTCTCCAGTGGAATATGATCCATATAAAGTCAGGAACCTTGTCTGTTGTGCTTGCCATTGGATCTTCAGAGTCATACATAGGTATAGGTCAGCAAATAAAATTTGAATACACTGGTGCTTTCATGAATCTTTTTGTTTCATGGTATTTTCAAAGGAAACAAATCTGTAATTTCAATAAATGCTTTTGTTATTATTTTAGAAGATGATAACAGGGCCAACTATACTTAGACAACAAAGACCAATCACCAGAAAGAGCCATCACACAAACACTCGTGCAGACATGGAAGTGGATACTAGAACAGGGATCTAAAAGGTCAGCAAGGATTAAACATATAACAACTTGAGTAGTGTTTAGAGCCATTTCATACAGACCCCAAAAGCCAACTGATACATTTTAAAGTATCTGTGAACTGACTGTTACATTAATAGTAGCTTGAAATTTATCATTTCAGAAGTACTTACATCATAGACATTGGTAAAATGCTATAAAACAAGCTCTCCTCCTTTCTCTCCTCTTTGAACCAGTTTTTTAACATTCACTAGCATGACACTTCCTGTAACACAAAATAGGATGTAGTCACCTGGGCAAAGTTTGGAGATTCATGGGATGGAGAGTCAGGGGATTGAGAGAGATCCAGAGAGATATTGGAGGTAAGCAAATATATAAAATATATAATATGTATTTTATATATACACATTTTTCCTTAAAGATACTACCAGGCATAAGAGAATGCTGTTAATTTTTTTTTATTCTCTCTTACTAGTGATGATTTCCAAAATAAAGATTCTGCTTTCCAAAACAAAGATTCATAATATCCTCTGGGGTTATCATTGTTATCATCATCATCACTAAGCATCATAACAAACGTATTTCAGGACAGTTATTACCCTTACTCTAGAAATCATTATCTGAAACAGTGAAGTTAAATCACTTACTCAAGGTTAGGAAGCCAGGAGATAGCACCGTTGGAATTGCACCAAAGAGATGTGCATTCAGATATAATCACACTGTCATGGCAGATAGGCTTCTGCTGGTCCGATTACCCCACCCTCAACTTTGAGGCTTCACTTCGATAGCCAATGCTTATCTAGTATTTTGTTTTCCTTATTATGTGTTGTATATTTCTCAAAGTGATCTGGCTGGATTTCTTTCCACCAGACCATCCATGCCTGACTCCATTGTGTTTTACGTTGGCCCATTTGGATTTTTCTGGTCCCCCAAAAGTAGTCTCCTTGATATGAATGAGATACATTGTATCTTCTGTTCATTTTTGTATTCAGAAAAAAAAATAATAAAGCAGGAAAACTGGTAGATATGTACACCTACGAGGACTTCTTAATAGTTTTGTTGTTTTAAAACATTTCTTCCCCTAGGTGGAAATGCATTTTTTAAAAAGTATGCCTAAATAAAACCTCTAAGCAAATAAAAGTGAAATAATGATAGCATCCATCAAGAAATACCCTGAAAACAAGTTTTCATTATTTTCCCTGTCACTCCTCATGCCAGAGGTTTCTTAAAATTTGGATTACAGTCCTAAGGAAACATGACAAATGCCATCATCACAAATCAAATAAGTGGAAAGATCAATTCATTTACTGCAGAAAATTGTATAAACAAGTAATCTTAATAGCATTTTTCCTGAAACCCACTATCAGCATACTGTGAGCTAAAATGGAAATGGATTACAGAAACTCCAAAATTAAAAATGGATCTGTGTACATATTTCCCAAGACAGTCTCCTGTCATGGAGTATCTAATCATTCTTCACCCACCTTTTATTGCTATTGATGTAAGAGAATATTATCTCAAAGCAACTAATCAATAATATTATAATCTCCTAAAATTTTATCTCTGACTATTGGCATTTGAAAACACATCTTTGGTCACCAGGTTTCATAATTGCTTTTTTTTTTTCCTTTTTCAGCTTATTCAGTCCTTAGAAGATTTATGATGCATCTCAGAAAAAGATTTTAGAAATTTAACAGTTTCCTGACAGTTCATGTTAATATATGAAAATTGTAATAAAATTGAAACATCTTAGTATCTATTTTACACATCTCAGTGTTTACTTGAATTCAGGGAATCAGAGCCATTAGTAATGTTTGCTTTGACATATGTATCCCAGGCCTGTAAATATATTTTGCCAGCACACCACTTTGAGTCTAGAAGTTTGTGGAGCAGAGTTTTGAACTTACTCCATTTATCTTATAGATACACTTATATCAACTATGACAAGGCAAGTATCATCTGAAAACCATTTAGAGATGGACATACAATAATTACTGATATCAATGTCATATTTTATGCAAATAATGTAAATGTCCATACCTATATCCTTTCAGAAATACCTTTCCAAAGTCCCTGGATTAGACGTTCTTTAATCACCATATATACAAATATATGTGAGAGAGAAAGAGAGGAAAAAAGAAACAGAAGCTTCTTAGTAACATAAATAGTGCCATTAACAAGCGTGTATTGAATAATTCTTATATGTCAGTAACAGCACCGATCACTTTCCAGGAAGTAGCTCCTTTAATACTCTTCAGAAACTTTGAAGTGAATATTTTTTAAATTAAGAATTAGAGTTACTTCAATCTTTTAGAGGTACATTTTCATTCTGAAAAGGAAATTAGATGACATGCATTGAAGACAAGTCATAATTCCTGTAAGTTACCAGATGATCCAAATATTAGTCTGCCATTCTTCTATAATATTTTCATTTATAAAATGGATGTCTTGAAAGTAGTTCTGATGGTTAAATGAAATTTTGAATTGTAATGCATAGGAAAAATTTCCTTCCTGTGCATTTATGACTACAAAATATGTTTAATTATCTTTCAGTTTGCATAAATGTGTTTGTATCTACTTATTTTTCTCATTGACATCCATTATAAAACCGGAGCTGTATTTTTATGCCTGCCATGGGTGTTTAGAGGGGAGGGAGAGTGGTAAGGCATTCTCTGCAAGTTGAAAGCCTCTATAAAAAGATACAAAAATATTATTTATTATTGCCAGAATCATATTAGTTCAGTGTTGAGAAGTGGCATAACCAAAACTTTCAAAAGTTATTTTGGTCTGTGGCAAATTTTCTAAACTATGTAAAAAAAAAAAAATCCTTAAGTCAAAGATGGGTTTAATCCTATGCAATGACTGAACATAGAAATAAAAGTATTGACAACTAGGTGATTCTAACAGTGTGTGTTTCATGTGCTGTAGAGTTGCAAAGAGGGTGAAACAAATAAACTGGGCTTGGTGGTGCACGTCTGTCGTCCCAGCTACTCAAGAGGCTGAGGGAGAAGAATAGCTGAATCCAGGAGTTTGAGGCTGCAGTAAGCCATGACGGCACCATTGTACTGTAGCCAGGGTGACAGAGTGAGACCCTGTCTATAAAAAAAAAAAAAAAAAAAAAAAAAACTAATAATGCAAGATGTATATGGTACATATAATATATGTGTATACACACATTGCACTTCCACATAGATAATATATCATCTTCAATGACAGTTAAACTTGTATTATTATATTATTCCTGATAGCTTCTTTTATTTGCTAAAATTCCAGAAATAATATATTCATTATATAACATATTATTTGCTTTCATTTTGCATTATTGACTAGCTTTTACATTTGAGCAAGAAACATTTGGGAGCAAATCTCAGGTTGCCTATCTGTGACTAATATTGTAAACTACTTAATTTGTTAAATATTCTTTCTCTCAAAACGCTTCCTAATTATATATTATTTGCTTTTGATTTGATATTGATTGTCATTGTTTAAAATGCAGCAGAAAAGATCCTCAACAAAAGGAAATATTGGTCTGTTTATCTTGAATTACACATTTTTTAAATGAGATATTTGTCTCTTATTAGCAACAGTCATCATTTGGATATATTTTATATTGATTTGTTTTGTTGTAAATTTCCCAGCCTTCATTATACATCCTGCTGGTCAGTCTCCCATATCACACCCAGACAAAGCTTAATCTCTGATAACCGATATGGTTTGCATATTTGTCCCTGACCAAATCTCATGGTGAACTATAATCCCCAGGGTTGGAAGTGGGGCCTGGTGGGAGGTGACTGGATCGTGGGGGCAGATTTTTCATAGATGGTTTAGCACCATCCACTTGGTGCTGTTCTGGTGATAGTGGGTGAGTTCTCTTGAGATCTGGTTATTTAAAAGTGTGTGGTCTGTCTCTCTCTCTCTCTCTCTCTCTCTCTCTCTCAGAATTAGACACTAGGATTGGTAGCTAAACAGCAAGGAGTTGAAAGAGATTAAGTCTCTCTGATTCTATGACGAAGGGGCTTCTGGGATGACAAAACAAAGTAGTAAGCACTGTCCCCCAGAGTGCAATTTGTTCATGACGGATCTGCTGAAGTATAAAAACAAGCTTTTTATCTTGTATCTTATTTGGTGATCTGGAAACTTTTGGGCAAATCAGGGGAAAACTCATTGATGCAAGCCTATAGTTCAAATGCTTAATAGGAATCAAGATAGTTTAAAATGATAATCCTCAAAACGTGGTTCTGAGAGCAGCAGAGGAGGCCACCGTTTGGCAACTTGTCAGAAAATGAAAAACATCAAGCCCCACTCCAAACCTACTGGATCAAAACATTTGTAGTGAGGGCCCAGAAGTCTTTGTTTTAACAAAATTTCCTCGTGAACTCTCTCTTTAGCTAGTAGCATCAGCCTTACTTAATGCTGAAAATTAAATTTTTTAGAAATGTCGGCCGGGCACGGTGGCTCAAGCCTGTAATCCCAGCACTTTGGGAGGCCGAGGCGGGTGGATCACGAGGTCAAGAGATCGAGACCATCCTGGTCAACATGGTGAAACCCCGTCTCTACTAAAAATACAAAAAAAAAAAAAAAAATTAGCTGGGCATGGTGGCACGTGCCTGTAATCCCAGCTACTCAGGAGGCTGAGGCAGGAGAATTGCCTGAACCCAGGAGGCGGAGGTTGCAGTGAGCCGAGATCGCGCCATTGCACTCCAGCCTGGGTAACAAGAGCGAAACTTCGTCTCAGAAAAAAAAAAAAAAAAAAAAAAAAAAAGAAATGTCAATTTCCCAACCCCTCCCAAGACAGGACAAATCAGAAAATCTGAGGTAAGACTAGCAAGCTGTATTTTAATAAACCCTCAAGGTAACTCAGGTAAAGTTTGAGAATCACTGGTGTAGACGAATATCTTACCTTCTTTAGTGTATAGCAGAATCACCATGGGAGCCAGTTAAAATGGCAAATATCTGGGTCTTTTTCCCAGAGATTCTGAGTAATTACTTTAAGGACCATGGCCAGAGAATCTGCATTTTAATTAGCATTCAGGTGATTCTGATATAGGTTGTTCCTGAACTGACTTGAGACTTGCAGATATACACTGTAGATGTAGCCTGCTTTATTAACCTTCAAGAACAGACTACACTTCTCCAGGAAGAGAAAAAGTTTGCTTACTTAGGTAATGCTTAGTTTTTTAGAAGTTTTCAGGTGTCTGAATTAGATTAATTATCTCACATTCTTCTCATTTTCTCAGATTCAATACTCGCAGCCCAGAAGAGATAACCCCCTGCTGGTGCATTAGTATTCTGGATGCTGGGAATAAAGCCATAGATACAGTTTTTAACCTCATTCATGACACCAGGAATACAATAATAGCATTATGAGTATACTAGTTTCAGTGCCTCTGGGATAAAATACAATTTCTGCCTCATCAAGTTTTATTGATAAAACACAGATGTAGTTATATTATTCATATGACTTTCTAAATTTGTTTTTTGTCTTTTTCAACTTTTTTTTAACGTAATCATTATGTTCTTATAGGATAAGTAATCATTTGAGATACATTTAAATGAACAAAGATTGAATTCGTAAAATTTATTTTCAGCGTGTGATGGAAAAATAGAAAATAACAACAACAATAAAAAGTACTCCATGATTCTTTCAGACAGTTATTTGAAGAAGACTCATTTACCTTTTCCCACAGTGGTAGAAGTCAGGTCACGCATAGTGTATTATCCCGTGCTGCCCAAACAGGAAAAGCTTTAAAATTCAGTTCCTGCAAGAGAACTTCAATAGCATCCTTAGGAACTCTAATCATACTGATAGAACAGGAGTGCCTATCAATAATTAAAAAATTTTGAGCCACTGAAAATCAAATAAAAACAATATAGATACATGTTGATTTTTATACTTTTTGGAAATATGACTCCAACGCAAACATAGTGTTCATTTTCTTCATGGAGCAATTCCACACCAAAACTAAGTTTTCTTGAAGAAGATTTACTTTTAAATACAAACATGAAAAATAAATCTGGGTGCTGATATACATGATATGAATTAACTACATTTTCAGTAACTATATTATTTTTAAGTTTATGGATATATTTCTGTGCATTGGCCCTGCAACTTCTCTGTGACCATTGTTATTGAAAAAGAAAACAACAGGTGAGAAAAGCTAAAGCTGAGTGATTAGGCTGGATTAAATTAATTCATTTGTAAATAGTTATTGAGTGCCTATTTGTGACCCATGTCTTTCTCATTCATGGCAATGCAATGTTGCATGATTTGTGTCCATGATGAGTTCATAGCTGGCTTTGGTTACTGTACTCTTAGATCGTTAACTCCTTTATTTTCCAGTCCAATGTAATTATCCGGCAGTAACATAGGTACACTTTGCATATCCATACAATCTTTATGAGCCCAAATTTTTTTTGACAGCATCTAAATTCACTTTCCAAGGAAATCAATAGTTATTGGCTGCTTGCTGGTGAAGTCTTTAGAAATGATCTAATTAATATCCACCACTTCACATAAGTAATCATTTTACAGAATTCCAGAGAAATTCTCATTCACCCAAATAGCAGTCCGTTTTCCAAAATAGGACAAATCAAGTATACTTATTTCTAATTCAATAGATTTTCTACTTTATAGAACATTTTTTAAAACAAAACCTTTATGGATGCCTTTTCTCAAATCACACCGTATATTTCTCACTTGCTAAGTATTTACTAAATTTACATTTTATTAGTTACCTGTCCAATTTATGTTTGCAAACAATAATGTCAATATCAACTAAATTCAAATATTTCAGAAGAATCAAATGTCCGTGTATGTGAGGCTCTAGGCTTATATTTTCTAAAATTTTTTATGCATTTACTTCTCTATTATTATTTTGAGACAAAGTCTCACTCTGTCACCCAGGCAGGAGTGCAGTGGTGCACTTCAGCTCACTTCAACCTCCGCCTCCCAGGTTCAAGGGATTCTCCTGTCTCAGCCTCTGGAGTAGCTGGGATTACAGGAGCGTGGCACCATGCCTAACTAATATTTTGTATTTGTAGTAGAGACAGGGTTTTGTCATATTGGCCAGGCTGATCTTGAACTCCTGGCCTCAAGTGATCTGCCCACTTGTACCTTGCAAAGTGCTAATATTACAGGCATGAGCAATCATACCTAGCTTACTTATCTATTTTTTACATACATTATGGGGACCCAAATATTCTATTATTATTAATACTCTAAACACCATCATGCATTTTTATTTAGTAGGTCTTAATATTCAGTAGTGTAAGTTCTCCTAATTTGCTTTATTCTTGGCCTTTGAATTTCTTTGTACATTGTGGAACCACTGATCCAAAAAATCTATTTAGATTTGATTGAGATTGGTGGTAATTGCAATTTTGAGACTACCAGATTGAGACTACAAAACATGTTGCATGTCTCAAATTATTGTTTATTTTACTGTGATAAAATTATATGTAACAAAATTTATCATTTTCCTTATTTTTAAGTGTACAGTTTAATGGCATTAAGTATTCTTACCTTATTTTGCAACTATTACCACTATCCACACATTTATTTAGTTTTTAAAAAAGTTTTTTCTCAATACCGTTTATTTGTTGCTACTTAGAAGTCTTGCTTGCTTTTGTTAGATATATTCTGAGGTAGTTAATATTTTGAATGTGATAGTAAATTCTGTTTTTTAATTTTATTTTCCAGGTGTTTGTTTTTGATTGACCTTGTATCCATCAACCTTGTCGAACTGACTTCTAATCTTTTAACTATTTGTTTTTGAATGTTTTTATTTAAATAATCATGTTCTTACCTAAAAATAATGTTTTATCATGTTAATTCAATTTTTAAAATTTCTTTAATTTTACCAACATTTAAGTAGATACAAATCAAAAAAGAAAGGACAATACCAAGTGTTGACAAGAAAGTATAGAACTGGAATACTCATAAACTGATAGTTAGAATTTAAATGGGGATATTAATATTAGAAAGCTGGAAACTGGTAATAAAGTTGGATATAAGTGTAAATTCACATAACCAAGCAAGAAGTGTACTTCTAAAAAAAGATTTTAAAAAATAAGTTTACTTCTAGCAGCATTTCCAACAAAAACGAGCATATACAATCCCCAAAATAAACATGTAAAAATGTTGTATATAAGAAAAAGGCACACATGAGCAAGATTCATGGAAGGTGAAAACTGGAAATAAACAAATAGTAGGATAGATAAATCAATTAAGGTATATTTAAACAATCTAATGGGAATAATTCTTGAACTTCAACTGTACACAAGAACAAGAATATATTTCATAGTCTTTTTTTTTAGATGGAGTTTTGCTCTTGTTGCCCAGGCTGAAGTGCTATGGCCCAATCTCAGCTCACTGCAACCTCTGCCTCCGAGGTTCAAGCGATTCTCCTGCCTCAGCCTCCCGAGTAGCTGGAATTAATAATGTTAGGCAAAATAAGCCACACACAGGAACATGCACAAAAATGTGTAGTTTCCTTTATATTAACTTTTTTAAAAACAGGCAGAAATAATCTATGTGTTTTAGTTGCAGTAGTGTCTTTGGACACTAATGACAGTAATGGACATTTGAGTGGGTGAGTGGATTCTGCAGTTCCGGCAATGTCCCTTTTTAAATTCAGTTGGTTATATGGATGTATTTATCTTGCAAAATTATTTTGAGACATACACTTTCTGTACGTGCCTCTTTCTGTGTACTTGATATGTTTTAGTGATATATTGGGGGAAAGAGAGACAATGGTTACTGAATAATTTGATTTTTTGTTTTATTAATATCAGGAATAAATAAACCTAGCTTCATAAAGTAAACTTTGCTGTGATAGTCTAGTAAGGACTAGAAGCACAGTCTAAATTTCAGGAATCAAGATTCTACAGCTTTTAGAAGACTTTACACAGGAAACAGGGCACAGAAGATGTTCATTTTCCAAGTCACAGGATCCAAGGAGTTTGCTGCCAGACATTACATCCGTAAGGTAGATGGAAGTTTGTGGAATCTCTTTAAGCAACTTGGTAAGAGTCCTCAGAAGAAGTAAAAACCTCACAACACACAAAAATTCAGTTTAACTCTTTTATAATGAGAAAAAATTTTCGTGTCAGCTTCACTGCTGGCTGCTGAAACACTTTCCAGGAGACCTCTGAAATCTGGATTCCTGAAGGACAGCATGGGAGTGGATCTGTCCTGCTGTGATGAGCTTTGTTTCCTTCTCATTCACTTTTTCATCCTTTTGGAGTTGTCGTTGCTGTGTGACTAGGTTGCCTGAGCTGTTACATTATCATATGTATCAAATCCCTATGTGCTGCTTGATGTATCTTCCTTTGAGATCCTGACCACTTTCCTTTTTATGGAAATGTAACTGTAAATTCATTAAGGCTTCAGTCTGTGGGCGTTTTTCCCCCTTATTTTGTGTCTTTCTCTTGCTCCTAAATCTGTCTTATGTACAGAATTTCTGCCATTTTTCCCCCACACTAACTTAACTTCTTTCTCCCACTGTTTGACTGTGATGCCTTTCTTCTTCCTCGAGCACATTGTTCTTCTGAAATGTAACGAATTCCTTTATAGAAAACATAAAGTAGTTGTTTATTTAAAAAAAAAAAAAAAAAAAAAAAAGGAAGAAGACCAACAATATACTAATCTAAAGTGAGAAAGTTTAGGAGGTAAACACACATTTAAAATAAATATTTGCTTTCAAATAATGTCATATCAGAGTGATGATCTGGAATTAAACTAACAAAGCAAGAAATATTAGACAAGAATTTTGAGAACAAATGTCTCTTTCACCTAGCACTTTGAGACAGTCTGTCACAGGGCTGGAGTGCAGTGGTGTGATCTTGGCTCACTGCAACCTCCCTCTCCCAGGTTCAAGTGCTTCTCATGCCTCAGCCACACCAATAGCTGGGATTACAGGCGCCCGCCACCTCATTCGGCTAATATTTGTATTTTCAGTAGGGATGTGGTTCTGCCAAGTTGACCAGACTGGTCTCTAACTCTTGAAGTCGGCCTGGCTTGGCCTTCCAAAGTGTAAGGATTACAGGCATGAGCCACTGCGGCCGGCCCACCCAGCACAAATTGATATACCTGCTGAAACATCATTATCTCTTCTCTCTCTTCTGTCTTTCCTCTTTGGAGCATAATTTACAGGGACTCTCATGATTATGAGTTGACATATTTGTTTGGGCATAGAGAAGGCAAGGTTATTAGCAGTCATCTTTTCTACACATTAAAATGCTGTGGAAAATAATGTCAAAATTGGTGAAGTGAATTAATCTAAGTCAGACAGCTCAAAGTAGCAATACCAAAACCAGATTTTACTTTCCTGGATGTTAGCAATCCTCACATAGCATTAAACTATCTTCATCTGCCAAGGAGAAAAAAGCAATCTAAAGCAGTGTCTGGCAGTTAAAAAGCATTAACAGTTATCATCAGAATCATCATCATCAGCATTGCCAGGATTTTTACCACAAAAAGTCTATTGTAAATGTTTTACTTAAGTTGGCTCATAGACTAAATACCTGCGAGGTAGTCATTATGATTCCTATTTTACAGATGAGGAAGCAGAGTCAAAGATAGGTCGTAGAACTTAAGCAAATTAATAAACTCATTCAGTTAGCGAGCAGCCGAGTTGGAAATTCAACCCAAGCAGGATGGAATGTTAAGTCAAATAAATTTCAGTTTTTATGTATAATGTAATCTTCAGGATATAAAGCTGCATAGAGCAAAGAAACTGAGAATAGATAACTTCAAAATACTGATAATTGAATTTTTATTGTGAGGCTACGAGTATATATGTTTGACTTACTCCTAGTGTTCTCTGTACTGCCAATTGTATTTAATAAGCCTGTGTTAATTCCATTACAATAAAAAACACATTTATTTTTAGCGACGTATATGCAAAATGAAAATCTCATCTGCAATACAACCTAGGAAAGGAGTCCTAGTTATAGCCATCCTGGGGCTGTTTACTGCAGAAAACATGTTAAAATATGGGCCTACCACATGCACATTATTGAAAAGAAAGCTGGTCAGTTTTCAGGGGGAAAAAAAGAATTATGTGGCAAGAAGAAAAAAGGAAAAACATGTCAGAATATTTGTACATTCATATTGGTCATTAGGGAAAAAGCAGGGAGTAAAGAAACAGGTGACAATGTTTCACAAAACTTGACATCCAGAACCTACTCTCTATACCAAACGGTGTCCTTCGTCCTCAAATAAATTATAGACCTTGAATACCCCCAGCTAGAAATATCCATGATAATTCAGCACTGAAACTTTCAAAGGAGAACTAAATCAAAAACTTAAATTGAGTAAAATCTGCTAAGGACATCTGGTTCCTAAAAGCCGGGATTTTATAATCAGAATATTCATGGGCAATGTCAGAGTCCAATGCAGGTGCTTCTGCCAAGGAGGATGCCGCTGTGTACAGGAAGTGTACAGAGATCTGCATACACACAGACACACTTTTAGATATTTCATTTGCATGACTGCTTTTTTTAGTATTCAGAATTAGTTTGCTTTATCAGATCTGAGTCCTTGTTCTAAGCCTAAATCTCCTGGGGTCAGTTTTCCTTTTTCTTTGCCTACGAGGCTTATTTTGTTTATTATTATTAACTCAATAAAATACTTACTGTGTATTTTCTGTGCATAAAACAGAGAAAAAGAATAACGATGTTAAGCATGAGAAACACTTTGCAACAGACAAATAATGACAAGTACTTATAGCCAGGTTGGTGCTCTGATGGGAAACAGCTCAGAGAACAATGAGAACATAGAGCAGGCCACATAACCTGGCCTTTGGACAGGTGTAGGAATATTATCTAGGAGGGTATCTAGGCAGTTGCCTTGAGGAGAAGTCATCTGAATTGAGTGTTGGAGAGGTAAAAGTCGGCCAGCTTAAAGGGGTAGGGGCAACAGGGCAAGGCTTACCAAACAGAAGGAGCAGCGTGTCTCTTTTTAAACAATAGAGTTCCAAAGTGGAAGGGACAGGATTCCTGATGTTTGCTAAAGTGTTATAACCCACGGGAACACACTATTTTCCATCCTGAGGAAAAGAAAGCATCGGGGCAAGATTTACAATTGGAGCTGTCAGTTTATCAGGCTGGAGCAGGTGTCAGGAGCAGCAAGAAATCAAGTCCAGAAGGAATAAAATCAGAAATAGAGAGATGAGTAGAAGTGGAAAGTAATGGCCATGGCAAAAGGCCACTCGAGATTGCACAACAAAACTCCAGCATGAAAATGAAATCCAGACCTTGCATTTGAGGAAGGGTTGTAAAACACTCACCAGCAATTAAAGAGCTCTGAGGTTAGGCACTGCTTCAGTATTGATACAAAAATAGCAATTGCTTTCCACAAAAAGGCAGTAATCTCTAGTACTGTTACATGTAAAATTTACACATCCTAGTAAATAATCTTTAATATAGTAATAACAACTATGAATGGTTTGTCTTATACATAACCATGGCAAGGCTAAGGGATCAAAACGTATTCGAAAATCTAGTTGAGGAAAATAATAATGGGATTTTTATCCAAGACATGTTCAATCTAGAGTTGGTTTGAGATTCTTCCATCACTTGAACTTTCATCATTTTATAATAGAGAAGCTCCTCTCTATTTTTAGCATTCTATATTCTCTAAAAGGCCTTTATAAAAAATTATTTCAATATGTTCAACACCATATTTTAATATGAAGTATGAAGCATATCAATATGTTCACCAACTGGTTAGTGGACTAGTTGAGAATGTCTTTCTTATTATAAAAGTAACACATGTCCATTTCCATTGTCAAAAACACAAAATGCTATATATATTAATATAAACCATAATCCCCCTCCCTTTTTTTTTTTTTTTTTTTTTTTTTTTGAGATGGAGTCTCACTCTGTCACCCAGGCTGGAGTGCAGTGGCTCGATCTCAGCTCTGCAACCTCTGCCTCTTGGGTTCAAGCAATTCTCCTGCTTCAACCTCTAGAGTAGCTGAGACTACAAGCATACCATGCCCAGCTAATTTGTGTGTGTGGGGGGGAGGGGGGGTAGAGATGGTGTGCATTTGGTAGAGATGGGTTTTCGCCATGTTGGCCAGGCTGGTCTCAAATTCCTGACCTCAAGTGATACACCCACCTTGGCCTCCCAAAGTGCTAGGATTACAGGCATGAACCACCATACCCAGCCAACCATAATTCTTTGAACTAACCAGTTATGTTCACTGTCAAATTATATAATATGTCCATACAGTATTTTTTCTATACAATCAAAATGGCATATGCAGTATAATTGAACTACATAACATTTTTATCTTACTTTTTAATTAAATATCTTATATAAACATTTTCCAAGTCATAAAAATAATTACTAATATAAATGTAAATGTTTGCATAATGATTAATTTGTGATCTCACTACAAATTACTTAACGGTTCTTCAAATATAATGTATATATTTGTAGTGGAAGAAATGGATACAATCAAATGCACTTAAGAAGGAAATTTTCAAATGCAAATCTGTATATGGTTGTCTGATATTTGTCTTAGAATACCTCTTGGATCTAAAATTATTGGGTGAAAGGATATCAATATTTGAAAGTGGAAAATAATTAGAATTTGCTCAAACCACATGACCTACTGACTTTATTATGATACAAGCCAGAGGGAAAATTTTTCCAAAACTTCAAAATATAAAAGGAATGAACCAAATAACCTTAACTAAGTTAATTACTTACAGTGGAAAGAAGATATGAGGAATTAATAAGTTCTGATATGTTTTATCTTAAAATTTAGAGGAGACATGAAGCAAAAAGTCATTTGAAATATCTTGCATATTTGTTAATGTGTATTTTTGAGTTATGTTTAAAATTGTTAATTCCTTAAAATGGAGCTAGAAGGTAATGGGGTTCACCTTTCTGTATCCATTGAATTTTAGTTCCTGTGAATCTTTGCAAGAATAGATAGACTTATCAGTGGTCAAGACGTTTGATGTGCAGAGCTATACAGACTTAATAGAAGGCTTATTTTAAGTATTTGTGATCTTCTCTGAGCCTTCTCTGCAAGTATCCATGTCATTAGTGCCAAATATTTTAGAGCCATACACATTGGTCAGTGAGTTTATTTTATGTTACAGGCATTAGCATGTAAGAAGATTAAATGGCTAAAGTAAATTTATTAAGTTAATATATTTATTTTATTGGCTTTAAAATTAAAGATAAGAGAAAGCACAAATTAATTGAGTTCCAAATACTGTATTTCAGATTTTACAAGCAGTTTTATTTATTTAGTCACTTCAACAATAACACTTTTTTTCTTATATTCTTTATTTATAAATAAATAAACTGAGGTTTAATGTGTTGTTATTAGCAAAAGATTTGTGAATAGGATGTTTATGTTCACTCAAACAAGCATTCATGAAAAGCCACAATGTATTAAAACCAGGCATTATGTTAAATGCTGTAGGTAAAGAATGAGTCTGTACAAGGCTCAAAATCTTCTGGAGACAGAAATACGAAGACTTATTTTCAAGTGCAGACACAAATGGCTCCACAGGAAGCCAATAAATCCTTTCTGTGGACTGTGATGGAAGATTTAAATATTTATACATTAGTAGAATTTAACCAGATGAAAGTCTCTGCATATATGATTCACCATATGACTTGGAGGAAGTTGTTAACTCTTTTCAAAAATTTGTTTGGCAATTTCTAATCGACAAATATGCATTGTATATATTCAAGGTGCACAACATGATGATTTGGGTTACGTATACAATAGACGGTGTAGTGGAGCATGTATTAAGAACCCAATCTGTGTTCAGCATTGGGTAGATACTTCACGTGCTATAGTAGGTGTATATCTGCCAAAGTTCTTTGATGGTAAAAACCATTTGCCCCACTTCACAGATGCAGAAATGTTGCCTTGAGAAAGTTCAATAATCTATGCTTCACTTAGCTCCATCTTGAATTCAGAATAGATCTATTGAATTCTGAAGCCCAGGCACAAAATATTGCAGGAATCTTCCTGAACCATATAAAATATATGACACCTGAATAGTTACTAGAAATATTAGCAGGCTATTCAAAAATTATCTGCATGACACAAGCTAAAAGCTAGTCAACATTCGGTCAGCACAGTGACTGATGTATTGCTTGTGCCTATTGAATAGTCACTGTGAGAATGAAAATCAGAAGAGGCTCTGGCAGGAAATGTGGTGAGTGGGGTTGGGAGACATGGGTGTTAAAGAATGGGACATTGGGAATATGATAGGGCCAGATGCCTTACAAGACTGCTTCTTCATAAGTAGAATATGTAGGGTTTCACTGGGGAAATTGATTGGCATTCTAGAACTACCAATCAGAATCTGTAGATCATCATCATTATCTTGGAACTTCCTTAAACTTTCATCTTATCAAGACAGTAACATTCGCAGGATAAAATGCCTTCTCTCTTTAATGTAGCTGGGAGCCACTTTATATATATATACATATATATATTTACTTCCTACACTGAAAACGAGCAGTATTCTTTGGGGATGTCAGGAAGTACTGAGAAGAAAGATGCACACTAAGCATGTAAAGGAAAACAGAAGAAACATAGCTCTTGTTGACATAATTGCAGTACCATACCAGCTCTAGACTTTTCACACTAGGGTTTTTTTGTCACATGCAATAAATAAATTCCTTACTTGTTTAAAGGATTGTAGCAGGGTTTTGTGTTTACTTGCTGCCAAATGGAATCCTAACTGAGGCAGACTCAAATCAATGAACCAAGGAGTTAGAGATGGGAGGATGATCAACTTGTCCAGGCAAAATAGAGTCAAGACTGGTGGCAAGAGGAGTAAATAGGCTAAGCTAGGTATTGTGTAAATTATGAATGCTCCTCCAAAGTCTTTCAATAATGGACTTGGTCAGAGCTTGGGACACCATTTCAGAACAGAAGAGGCATGAGAATCATAATTTAGGGAGACAATGATCAGCTTTGTGCTGAGAAATAGATGAAGAGACAAAACAAACTGAAGGAACAGGCCAATACAATAGGTTAGTAATAAAGCAACTTTAGGATATAGGCAGCAGTAACAGCTTCAAAACTCAGGTAAGAGGACTTTCTGCTCTAAGCTTCTGCAGCCACTGAAATGAGTAAGACCTTCAAGCTCCAAACTCTCCTACATGTTTTTCCCCTCAAGATTCAATGCCCTAAAAAATGCCTTATTCAAAGTGCTGAACATGGACATATGGCCCCACCCTGGATACACATATATCGTTTCAGTGAGAGCATGACATCTTGAGATTTTTAAGTGGAACATTGCAAATATCTCCCACCAAAATTAGATCCAATATAGTGGTTCCCCAAAGGGAAACTGGGGTAGTATTAGAAAAAGAAAATTAGATTCTGAAAGGACAATAAAACAAAAAATGTCCATGCAATCCCCTGGTCCTGCCTCTGCAGGTTTGACCCTTTAATTGTTAATAAAGCCCTATTGTTTGAGATGAAAAAGTCTGAATTCTTGTCCTAGTTCCTGTGATGATGTTGTGAGTGCCATAGGTCTGATGGAGGGGATGAAAAAGAAAGAATTAGTATTCTAGACTTACGGCTGAGGAACTTGGCTCCCAGACTTAAATTCTGTTACAAATAATCCCCATGCATCCATGCATGCTGACAGATATGGCATAACACTTTAATTGCCATTGGCTACGGGCCTAATAAAAGGGGGGTAATAAAATCAAATTCTGCTGGGCTCCATTTTTACAGGCAATATCAAGCCCTGTGAACTTTAATGCCCCCTGTCTATTTAGATAGTCATGGCTCAGAGCTAGTATTAAAAGTAGCTAGAAATACTTGTTCTGAAGTGTTGAAATATATTGCAAATTACACTGGAGTATGGGCTTAGTCCAAACTAATCCTATATTGCACTGACCTTTGCAAAATCAGTTCTGTTTTTCTTGGCGGCTTCATTTCCACTCTTTCTCTTTGTCTTATTCCCCTGAAGTTTCATCTTCATTTTGTTTTGGTGTCAGGAATCAGTATGAAAGAACTGCTAGGTTTTAGGTACGTTTGTATAGATGTGTGTGATAGGTTTTGCTTCTGGGTGACCAAAAACAAACCTATTTCTCATTCCATTTCCTTTGCAGTCTCGTTTTCAGTCCGGCACTCTGTATTCCTCAGACACTATCAAATGCTTTATCTTTGTAAAACAATGAATGTATTATTCTGGGTTGTGCTTTTTTTTTTTCTAGGGCTGAAAAGAGAGCTTGAGGTTTTCTTGTTTCTCTACACACACCTTAAAAAGAAAATATGATATTCTAGACACACAAACTTTTGTGTGAAGTAACATATTCAAAAACAGAAAAACTAATCATAGGAGATAGATAAAAGCTACATCTGGTGTATGTTCACAGGGGTGTTGTTTCCAAATTCTTAAGTGGGAAGGATGATTTCTGAATGAAGTGATAATGTGGAACAAAGTCGTCATCTCAAAGGCGAGAGAATTGCTGAAGAAAATTGCATTAATGTTAACAGGGAAGTGGTTTTTGACCTTCAGGATTTAGTCAAGATCTTGAATAACCTCACTCTGTGTCTTTGTTTGCAGAAAAGGCACTAATCTCAGTTACACTTGCATAAAATTTTATCAAATATTTTGTGTAGAGTTTTACTGGAGCATCTCTCAGACTGCAGACATCCAGCTGTGGTCTGTGGTATGGTCAAAAACCAACTTGGCTTCAGATTTTTATGTACAAGTTCAAAAGAGAATATATTTCACTAGCCACTATAGAATTCTATGTTCATTCAATCTCAGACTAAATACAATATTAATAGTTGATAAAGTGCAGCATTCGGCCAAGTGTCACTTTGCTAGAAGGATCTTGCTCTAATTTTGATTTCCAAATACACTTTTCTCTCTATAGTTGTGATTCTTTTTTTTTTCTTTTTTTTTTTTTCTTTTTTTTATTGCATTTTAGGTTTGGGGGTACATGTGATGAACATGCAAGATTGTTGCATAGGTAAACACATGGCAGTGTGGTTTGCTGCCTTCCGTCCCCTCACCTGTATCTGTCATTTCTCCCCATGTTATCTCTTCCCACCTCCCCACCCCCAGCCCCTCCCCCATTTCCCCCCAACGGACCCCAGTGTGTAGTGCTCCCCTCCCTGTGTCCATGTGTTCTCATTGTTCAACACCCGCCTATGAGTGAGAATATACGGTGTTTGATTTTCTGCTCTTGTGTCAGTTTGCTGAGAATGATGGTTTCCAGGTTCATCCATGTCCCTACAAAGGACATGAACTCATCGTTTTTGATGGCTGCGTAATATTCCATGGTGTATATGTACCACATTTTCCCTATCCAGTCTATCATCGTTGGGCATTTGGGTTGGTTCCAGGTCTTTGCTATTGTAAACAGTGCTGCAATGAACATTGGTGTGCACGTGTCCTTGTAGTAGAATGATTTATAATCCTTTGGATATATACCCAGTAATGGGATTGCTGAGTCAAATGGGATTTCTATTTTTAGGTCCTTGAGGAATCGCCACACTGTCTTCCACATGGTTGAATTAATTTACATTCCCACCAACAGTGTAAAAGTGTTCCTATTTCTCCACATCCTCTCCAGCATTTGTTGTTTCCTGATTTTTTAATAATCGCCATTCTAACTGGTGTGAGATGGTATCTCAATGTGGTTTTGATTTCCATTTCTCTGATTACCAGTGATGATGAGCATTTTTTCATATGTTTGTTGGCCTCCTGTATGTCTTCTTTTGTAAAGTATCTGTTCATATCCTTCGCCCATTTTTGAATGGGCTTGTTTGTTTTTTTCTTGTAGATCTGCTTTAGTTCTTTGTAAATTCTGGATATCAGCCCCTTGTCAGATGGGTAGGCTGCAAAAATTTTTTCCCATTCTGTTGGTTGCCGATTCACTCTACTGACTGTTTCTTTTCCCGTGCAGAAGCTGTGGAGTTTGATTAGGTCCCATTTGTCTATTTTGGCTTTTGTTGCCATTGCTTTTGGCATTTTGGTCATGAAGTCCTTGCCTACACCTATGTCCTGAATGGTTTTGCCTAGATTTTCTTCTAGGGTTTTTATGGTGTTAGGTCTGATGTTTAAGTCTTTAATCCATCTGGAGTTAATTTTGGTGTAAGGTGTCAGGAAGGGGTCCTGTTTCTGCTTTCTGCACATGGCTAGCCAGTTTTCCCAACACCATTTATTAAACAGGGAGTCCTTTCCCCATTGCTTGTTTTTGTCAGGTTTGTAGAAGATCAAATGGTTGTGGGTATGTTGTATTTCCTCTGAGGCCTCTGTTCTGTTCCATTGGTCTATATCTCTGTTTTGGTACCAGTACCATGCTGTTTTGATTACTGTAGCCTTGCAGTATAGTTTGAAGTCCAGTAGTGTGATGCCTCCTGCTTTGTTCTTTTTGCTTGGAATTGACTTGGCTATGCAGGCTCTCTTTTGGTTCCATATGAAGTTTAAGGTGTTTTTTTCCAGTTCTGTGAAGAAGGTCATTGGTAGCTTGATGGGAATAGCGTTGAATCTGTAAATTACTTTGGGCAGTATGGCCATTTTCACGATGTTGATTCTTCCTAACCATGAACATGGAATGTTTCTCCATCTGTTTGTATCCTCTCTTATTTCGTTGAGCAATGGCTTGTAGTTCTCCTTGAAGAGGTCCTTTACGTTCCTTGTTAGTTGTATTCCTAGGTATTTTATTCTCTTTGTAGCAATTGTGAATGGTAGTTTGTTCTTGATTTGGCTCTCTTTAAGTCTATTACTGGTGTATAGGAATGCTTGTGATTTTTGCACGTTGATTTTGTATCCTGAGACTTTGCTGAAGTTGTTGATCAGTTTCAGGAGATTTTGGGCTGAGATGATGGGGTCTTCCAGATATACAATCATGTCATCTGCAAATAGAGACAATTTGATTTCCTCCTTTCCAATTTGGATACACTTTATTTCTTTTTCTTGCCTGATTGCTCTGGCTAGAACTTCTAGTACTATATTGAATAGGAGTGGTGAGAGAGGGCATTCTTGTCTAGTGCCAGATTTCAAAGGGAATGCTTCCAGTTTTTGCCCATTCAGTATGATATTGTCCGTTGGTTTGTAGTAAATAGCTTTTATTGTTTTGAGATACATTCCGTTAATACCTAGTTTATTGAGGGTTTTTAGCATAAAGTGTTTTTGAATTTCGTCAAAAGCCTTCTCTGCATCAATTGAGATAATCATGTGGTTTTTGTCTTTGGTTCTGTTTATGTGGTGAATTACGTTTATGGACTTGCGTATGTTGAACCAGCCTTGCATCCCCGGGATGAATCCTACTTGATCATGGTGGATGAGCTTTTTGATATGCTGTTGCAATCGGTTTGCCAGTATTTTATTGAAGATTTTTGCATCTATGTTCATCATGGATATTGGCCTGAAATTTTCTTTTCTTGTTGAGTCTCTGCCGGGTTTTGGTATCAGGATGATGTTTGTCTCGTAAAATGATTTGGGAAGGATTCCCTCTTTTTGGATTGTCTGGAATAGTTTCAGAAGGAATGGCATCAGCTTCTCTTTGTATGTCTGGTAGAATTCGGCTGTGAACCCATCTGGACCTGGGCTTTTTTTGTGTGGTAGGCTCTTTATTGCTGCCTCGACTTCAGACCATGTTATTGGTCTATTCAGGGTTTCAGCTTCTTCCAGGTTTAGGCTTGGGAGGATGCAGGTGTCCAGGAATTTATCCATTTCTTCCAGGTTTACTAGTTTATGTGCATAGAGTTGTTTGTAATAATCTCTGATGATGGTTTGGATTTCTGTGGAATCTGTGGTGATATCCCCTTTATCGTTTTTTATTGCATCAATTTGGTTGTTCTCTTTTTTCTTTTTTATTAATTTGGCTAGTGGTCTGTCTATTTTGTTGATCTTTTCAAAAAACCAGCTCCTGGATTTATTGATTTTTTGAAGAGTTTTTTGTGTCTCTATTTCCCTCAGTTCTGCTCTGATCTTAGTTATTTCCTGTCTTCTGCTAGGTTTTGAGTTTTTTTGATCTTGCTCCTCTAGCTCTTTCAATTTTGATGATAGGATGTCAATTTTAGATCTCTCCTTTCTTCTCATGTGGGCACTCATTGCTTAATATTTTCCTCTAGAGACTGCTTTAAATGTGTCCCAGAAATTCTGGTATGTTGTGTCTTCGTTCTCATTGGTTTCGAAGAACATCTTTATTTCTGCCTTCATTTCATTGTTTATCCAGTCAACATTCAAGAGCAAGTTGTTCAGTTTCCATGAAGCTGTGCGGTTCTGAGTTAGTTTCTGCATTCTGAGTTCTAACTCGATTGCACTGTGGTCTGAGAGACTGTTTGTTATGATTTCTGTTCTTTTGCATTTGCTGAGGAGTGATTTATTGCCAATTATGTGGTCAATTGTAGAGTAGGTGTGATGTGGTGCTGAGAAGAATGTATATTCTGTGGATTTGGGGTGGAGAGTTCTGTAAATGTCTATTATGTTTGCTTGTTCCAGGTCTGTATTCAGGTCCTGGATATCCTTGTTGATTTTCTGTCTGGTTGATCTGTCTAACATTGACAATGGGGTGTTAAAGTCTCCCACTATTATTTTGTGGGAGTCTAAGTCTCTTTGTAAGTCATTAAGAACTTGCCTTATGTATCTGGGTGCTCCTGTATTGGGTGCGTATATATTTAGGATCGTTAGCTCTTCTTGTTGCAGTGATCCTTTTACCATTATGTAACGTCCTTCTTTGTCTCTTTTGATCTTTGTTGCTTTAAAGTCTATTTTATCAGAGATGAGAATTGCAACTCCTGCTTTTTTTTTTTTTTTTTTTGCTCTCCATTTGCTTGGTAGATCTTCCTCCATCCCTTTATTTTGAGCCTTTGTGTATCCTTGCATGTAAGATGGGTTTCCTGGATACAGCACACTGATGGGTTTTGGCTTTTTATCCAATTTGCCAGTCTGTGTCTTTTGATTGGGGCATTTAGTCCATTGACATTTAGGGATAGTATTGTTATGTGTGAATTTGATACTGTCATTTTGATGCTACCTGGCTGTTTTGTTGGTTAGTTGATGCAGCTTCTTGATTGTGTTGATGCTCTTTTACCATTTGGTGTGTTTTTGGAGTGGCTGGTACTGGTTGTTCCTTTATATGTGTAGAGCCTCTTTCAGAAGTTCTTGTAGAGCAGGTTTGGTGGTGATGAAATCTCTGAGTGCTTGCTTGTTCACAAAGGATTTTATTTTTCCTTCACTTATGAAGCTTAGTTTGACTGGATAGGAGATTCTGGGTTGAAAGTTCTTTTCTTTAAGGATGTTGAATATTGGCCCCCAATCTCTTCTGGCTTGCAGGGTTTCTGCTGAGAGATCTGCTGTGAGTCTAATGGGCTTCCCTTTGTGGGTAACCCGACCTTTCTCTCTGGCTGCCCTTAGCATTTTCTCTTTCATTTCAACCCTGGTGAATCTGACGATTATGTGCCTTGGGGTTGCTCTTCTTGAGGAATATCTTTGTGGTGTTCTCTGTATTTCCTGGATTTAAATATTGGTCTGCCTTGCTAGGTTGGGGAAGTTTTCCTGGATAATATCCTGTGGAGTATTTTCCAGCTTGGATTCATTCCCTTCATCACATTCAGGTACACCTATCAGACGTAGATTAGGTCTTTTCACATAGTCCCACATTTCTTGAAGATTTTGTTCATTCCTTTTTGTGCTTTTTTCTCTGTTCTTGCCTTCTCTTTTTATTTCATTGAGTTGATCTTCAACCTCTGATATCCCTTCTTCTGCTTGGTCAATTCGGCTGTTGAAGCTTGTGCATGCTTCACGAAGTTCTCGTGTTGCGTTTTTCAGCTCCATCAATTCACTTATACTCCTCTCTATGCGGTCCATTCTCGTCAGCAGTTCGTCCAATCTTTTTTCAAGGTTCCTATTTTCTTTGCGTTGGGTTAGAAGATGTTCTTTTAGCTCACTGTAGTTTCTTACTACCCACCTTCTGAAGTCTGATTCTGTCATTTCATCACCCTCCTTCTCCATCCGGTCTGGTTCCCTTGCTGGTGAGGAGTTGTGATCCCTTTTAGGAGGAGAGGTGTTCTGGTTTCGGGAGTTTTCATCCTTTTTGCGCTGGTTTCTTCCCATTTTTGTGGGTTTATCCACCTGTTGTCTGTCTCTGTCCCAGGGAGTTGGAGCTTTATGAGTTTCCATTGCACTACTGCCTTTTTTGATTTTTCTTTCAGGTATGACCCGCCCAGCTAGCAGCACGCTTAGCCACTGCCTGCCTGCAGGGGCTTTGCTGAGCTGCTGTGGGCTCTGCCCAGCTGCCCTGAGCTCTTCCCTGTAGTCCTTTTTATATGGGCGTAGTTAGAACTGTCTGGGCAATGGTGGCCCCGCCTCTGTTATGGCGGACTCTCTCTGTTGTGGCAGGTTGCCTCGGCAACGGCGGGTTGCCTCGGCAACGGCAGCCTGCCTCTGTAGCGGTGGAGAGTCTCAGTAATGGCGGAAGCCCCTCCCCCACGGAGCCGGACCGTCCCGGTTCAACTGTGCTTGGTTTGAAGGGCTCAACCCAGAGGGTTTCCAATTACTGTTTTTTTTTTCCTTGTTGGGGGTGGGGAGCTTAGGACCAACTAAGCCTGATCACCTGGCTCCCTGACTCAGAGTCTTTTCTTTTAAGTTGAAAGACCCCGCGTTGCGGTCGCTTGTTGAAAAGGCTCCGGGATCTCCTGTGCTGGGACTCACGGAGTCGGCTCGAACTGTGGCGCCGGCTCCTGGCAGATTTTTTGCCTAGGAATCTCCTGGCCTGGCTCGCTATTTCAGCTGAATGGGCAACTCTGCCGTCTCAGGGCTCTGCTCGCCAGCTACGAGGGCTCCCAGACCAGTGGCTTTTGTACAGAGAACCGCAGCAACAGGGAGTGGTCACAGCAGCCGCGTGGGCGGAATCAGCCCTGCGGGGTCCAAAACAGCCGCACCGGCTGGGACTGTGATGCTGGCGACCCCTCTGCCTGGGTATCTCCTGGTCTGTGGGTAATAAGAGTTCGTCTGGAAATGCGGCGTCCACTCACCCTCTGCACTTTCACTGGGAGCTGAAGTCCTGCGCTGTTCTTAGGCGGCCATCTTCCCAGCATTCCCTATAGTTGCGATTATTATACTTTAATATGGTTAATAATTATCTCAGGAACTTGAAACATTTATATTCCTAGAAAATATTTTATATCTTCTGAAGCAGAGTATTTTGTGATGAGACTAGGAATATGTATTTTTTACGGAGCATTTGGATCAATTCTGGAGCACATTGACCTTGAACTGTACATTGATAAATACCAGTTAGAAAGCAATATTATTTCATGGCTTTCAATTTGTATATATTCCAATGACTTTATAATCTACATGGGTTTTCAAACTTTTACTCTTTTAATAAACTTTCAAATTGTCCAATTGCTCCAATTCTTCTTAGCCTTATGTTGCTATCTTTTTAAAATTTTAGCCATCAAATACCACAACTTATTTCGTATCAAAGGTTTTGATGGAGAAGATTATTTTTTTTGCTGGCTGTCACAGTAAAAATGACTTTAGACACTCAGGAATTAATTCTACTGATAGACATCCTGGGTAGCCAGCATGCAATCCCTTTTTCTTTCTTTCTTTCTTTCTTTTTTTTTTTTTTAAACAATCTTAGTGTGTCCAGGAATAATTGGTTGTCCTATCTCATCAGCATCAATAGAGTAAGGAAGGAGGCGTAACACCTATGCTGTGAGGTTTTTTCCTCTCTCCTTCTTTGTGTTCCTTTTAATGATGAGAACACAAAGATATTTGTGGACGGAGAAATCAGGAGACAGACTCAAAGAATATGACTAGAAGAGGATGTTTTCTTATAGCCATAGACATCACATATGAATAAATCAAATTGATTTGATCTCAAAACCTAATCAGCAGCCTTGAGAAAGCACCTTTATTTCCCTGACACTAAATAGTGCTGTCGTTATTGGTCACGGGTTTACAGAAAATAAATATATTTAGAAATGTCGAGGTATGTTTCTCAATACTGACCATTCACTGTCTCCTTTCTAGGAAGACTATGTTCACCAGAAAGACTTTAAGATACTATTACATTTACTGATCATCAGAAATTACTTTCGATAATCATTTTTTAATAAATGTAATGACTTCAACTTTCCTAGTTTAATTTTCAAATGATAACCTCACATGTTGAATACATTTAGCAACATATATTTGCAATTACATGACAGATGAATATTGGTATTTAGACCTCTTTTTGGGGTTTCAAATTAATTGGGTGGGCCAAAACAGCATTGGAGAAATATTTAGGGTGTACTCTCTTGCTGCAATCTAGTTGAGTTTATCCACTTCCTCTGTTCATATCAACGTGTTTTACTAACAGATTTATATTTAACAATATGCTAGGTATAAATATGATAAATTAGAATTGCTATCTTGTTCCATTACCTTTTCCTTCACGTAAATTCATCTTTAGCTGTACATGTGTGTTTAGTTAAAGCCTACAATCTAAAGAATAACTTTGAGCCTCTTTCACTCTGTGTCATGTTCTCAATTCCTAATAAATATACAACCCTTATTAAGAGAGAATGGAGTCCAGGCACAGTGGCTCATGCCTATAATTCCAGTGCTTTGGGAGGCCAAGGTAGGAGGATGTCTTAAAGTCAGAAGTTTGAAATCAGCCTGGGCAACATAGAAAGGCCCCATCTCTAAAAATGAAAAACATTAGCTGGGTGTGATGACATGTGCTTATAGTCCAGTCCTAACTACTTAGAAAGCTGAGGTGAGAGGATTTCTTGAGCCCAGGAGTTCAAGGTTGCAATAAGCTATGATTTCACCAGTGAATTCTAGCCTGAGCAACAGAGCAAGAAGCTGTCTCTTAAAAAAAAGGAGAGAGAAAGAGTCAGGGACCCCTGATCACAGGTGGGAATCACAGCATTGTGGAGCTTCAAATACTGTCTACTTTAGACTTAACTTAGGTGTTATATTCTTTGGCATGTTTTTCTGATTTTCTTCCATCAAGCCATCAGATAAGCTCAATGCCTTCTACTTTGGACTACTCATAGAAATCTCCCCAAACATCTATCAGATCATTTATTATTGTAGTTAGACCAGGTACTCTAGGAGATGTTCTGGATTCAAAGATTATTAAGGAAAGTGTCATGACTCAATCAGCTCATTTAGTAGGGGAAACTGATTATTAATT
Organism: Saimiri boliviensis; assembly: GCF_048565385.1. Classification (NCBI taxonomy): domain Eukaryota; kingdom Metazoa; phylum Chordata; class Mammalia; order Primates; family Cebidae; genus Saimiri; species Saimiri boliviensis. The sequence continues at coordinate 109,566,699 of NC_133449.1, forward strand.
TTATTTCATATCATAAAAGCTCAGTGAGAATGAATGAATGAATGAATGAATGAAGTTGGGGAAAGCTCCAAAATTAAATAATGCTCATGGTATTTCTTAGCTATAGAAAACTAATGTGTATTTTGTGCTTTCCTAGCTATCAAGCAGAGCAGTTATCTCACTGAGTCCTTTCAACAACTATAAAGTGAAGAAAACAATGTTTCATACTTCAACCATTAAGAAAATCAAGATTCAGAGATAATACACCTTTTACATGTTCATACAGTGAGATGTAAACACATATTTCCCTCATAATGGATCCTCCTAAACAAGACATGAACCCAAATGCAACGTAACTTAAGTTTTATTTGGGCTTCCACAATGGCAGTTTTTACAGAGATACATAAGAAAATCATAGACTACCTAGTGACACCACATGTTAAAGGTATGAAAATAAGCTAGGTATTTTGTTAAGGAGTTCACTCCCTGCAGATTAACTTCATTCCTCCCTCTTTTAAAAGAAATAACATTGCATCAATTAAACAAAGTGTGGTCAATTTTAGAGAAGAAACACCTGTCAATGTACATTTTTGCTATTTTCTCATTGTTCTTATAAAATATAAGAAAAGATAAAGCCTAAAGGCATTATTTCTTTTTAGACTGTAAAACATTCTACACACAGACAACATGAATAGAAAACTTTGTAATCTAACCAAGATTTTTTTAAAGTAGCAGTTATCAAATTAAATATAATACAAGCCTCTTTAATAACTTGTTTCCTACAGTTTTCTGGAGATGAAAAAATCAACATTCAGGCCTTGAGAGGCACTCTTTTCGGAAATTTGAATCATATGCAATTATGAGAGTGGCTTACTTTTTGTTTTTAATGAAGTATTCTTTGCAAATCAGCATCATCTTGGTCCTGGCCACTGCATTTTTACGATAGGCAGCATATCAAGATAGTATTCTATTTTAAAATTTCATGTGGTTTAGGATAAAAACAGAAAGTTTTGGTACTTTGAGGAGTTTGAGGAACAACCATTCTTTCTCTACATAAAATAAAGAAAGAAAAAATAGAATTAAATAGGGAAGCAAGAAAAAAAAGTTGGTGAGAAGAAGAAAGTAATAATATTGGATTCTCTGATAATCCAAAGCCAAAATTGGGGCTTAGAATTATATTAGTTATTAAGGTTTTTGGGGTTTGCACAATAACAGTTTTTGTGGAAGGGGATACAAAAATTATGAAATCTATACTGGCACTATTTGTTGTGGGTACAGAATTACTCTATTGTTAGGTAAGAAATTGCCCCCAAACTCAGTAGCTTAAAACAGCAAATATTTATTATCTTCTTTAGATTCTGGAGCTCTGGAATGTGGAAGAGATTTTGCTGAATGATTCGAGCTAAGACTCTCTCATGAGATTTTAGGTAAAATGTAAGCTAGGGCTATATGGTAGCTTCAATTGACAATCTCTGTTGTCAATTTACCTGGGTTAAAATAACAATTAAATACTTCACGACTTTTTAGAACATTAAGTATTTATTTTCCTAAAGCTTTAGAGACAATTATTATTGTCATTTATGGACTGACTAACTCATAGAAATATTGTGAGTACTAAGTGAGATCATTCATAGTAAGCAGTTAGCTAAATGCCTGAAACACAGCAAGCACCCAGAAAATATTAATTTTTATCATTGATATAATGAAATGTACTCAAAGGTAGATTTAAAAAGTATGGGAGCATGGACTTTTCTGTCATTTTAGTACATATACCCAGAGTATCCATCTTCTACAAATATGATGGCAATCATTCTAGGCACTGTGAATGGAATCCTAACTGAGATCCATGTCCTGTTTCACCTCAATGATCATTTTACTAGAAATATAAGTTCAATAAAACAGTAGTGGGGAGAATAATAATAAAGACAGGAGGACATTATGCTCTATAAATGAATACAAAAGAGAAGAGTGATGTCAGCAAGACGGTGGAAAAGGAGGTCCTAATGCTCATTACCCAACAAAAATGATGACGCTCACTACCAATGGAAATTCCTCTGGACGAGCTCCAGAATACAACAATGAAGCTGCAGCAACCAAATAGATCACCAAGACTGAAGATGACCACACAGAATGTACAAAGCATTTAACCTGTATAATCTTCTGGGTGCCAAGAGGATACATCTCAACTGTGACTTCTTCCTGCAGGGTAAGACCAGGAAGACTTCAGAAGCCTTCACCACAAAGGACCCTTCACACTATATACAGTGCAAAACTCAACCCCAAGTAGATTAAATACTTATGTCTAAGACCTGAACGTGTAAAACTACTAGAAGAAAATATAGGAGGAAAAAAGGATTCTAGACATGAACTGGGCAATGATTTTTTGATATGATACCAAAAATGCAAGTAACAAAAGCAAAACAGAGAGAAATGTGACTACATCAAAGTAAAAAAAACCTCTGCACAGCAAAAGAAACGATCAACATGGCAACCTACAGAGTGGGAGAAAATATTTGCAAATCATATATCTAGTAAGGGGATAATAGCCAAAATATAAATGGAACTTATATGACTGAATATCAAATAATGACATTTAACTCAATTAAAATGGGCAAACAACCTGAATAAACATTTTTCAAACAATACATAAAACAGCCAATAAATATATGAATAAGTGCTCAACATTTCATCAGGGAAATGTAACTCAAAATGAGATACATTTGAGATACATAATGAGATATCTCCTAACACCTATTAGAATGGCTATTATCAGAAAGACAAAAGATAACAAATGTTGTCAAGGATGTGAAGAAAAGAGAACTTTTGTACACTGATGATGGAAGTGTAAATTGGTACAGTCATTACGGAAAACAGTACAAAGTTTCCTCAAATATTCAAAATAGAACCACACAGAAGAGCAAAATGTTCAAGTGTTCAAAGCCCAGGGCTGCCAAGAACTGTCCATTTCAGGAAAGTCTTCTTTCTAGTAGGCCATTGAAGGTTTTCCAAAGATTTAAGGGCTGTGTTTGGATTCTGCTACATTTGCTAAATAAGTCGCCAGACCACCAGAAGGTAGAGGGCAAGTTTAAGCTGAGAATAGTTATGCCTGGTTTTCAAAGCCAACTTGAGATTTTTGCTAGGAAGGCTGGAGCCACTCAGCAGTGTTTGATGGAAGTGTACTATCAACTCCATGTGATTGACAGGCAGATGGTGGGAAGGGGAATGTTTCTAGTATAAGGAAAACAAAATATTCCATTTGAATCCTCGTATCTATGAAAATGTCTAACTCACAGTAGGTCTTCAGTAGAAGAAGGCTTTGACTACACACTATGGTAAATCCTCCAAAGGGTATATTGGATAGTGAGTTCCAAGGAATAGGTATCTGGTTATCATACATCTTTTGTTACCTATGCTTTTTGAATATGGTGAACCTTAACAAATGCTTTGCAAATAAAGGCAAGTAGATGCTTCAAATGAAGTGATGATAACTGCCCTTGCAAGTTCCCCTGGATTCTGTGACATTCAGACTGCACTGGTATTTGACAAATATATGGGATTCTCTCTTTCATTTGTTAATAGCCACAATGACATCTTAGTTTTATGATCCAAGAAATATCCATCTACATTAGTTGATTATATATATATAATATGCATATATTTATTATATAAAGTAAATTATATATAATAAATTATATATTTCTAGATATTAAATATAACATATATATTTCATATAGATTTATATATCATATATATTTTATATATTATAAATATATATTTAATATCTATAAATATAGATATTAAATATCTATATAAATATATAGATATTAAAAGTATATATTTATATATTTTATAATATCTATATATTTATATATGTACATATTAATATATATCTATATAATCTATATATCTATATAATATAGATATATATTAATATGTACATATATAAATATATAGATATGAAATATATATTTTTAAAATTATTTTTAAAATTTTAAATTATTTTAAAAATATATATTTTATATCTATATATAAACATATATAAATATAGATATAAAATATATATTAATATATATTAATATATTAGTATATAAATATATATAAATATAAAATATATATTAATATATACTTTAAATATCTATATATTTATATAGAGATATATAAATATATATAAATATATATAAACATATATATTTAATAACTAGAAATACACATGATCATGGATGTACTCCAAGGGAACCCAGTTTCAGACTCCAACTCCTTGCCAGACATGGCTCAGAGCAACACATAATCTCTTTTCTGATTACTTGAGGCCATAGGATCCTCCATCCCTTTGTTCTGAACATAATTTACATTTAAAATCATAAAACCTAGGTACTGATTTTGAAGCAGCTGCCTATAGACTAGGTTTTCCATAGAAGACAGTCTAAGAGCTACCAGTTTAGGGATAGTCCTTTTAATCTGATTTCCTTATATTCTCATTCATTTACTTATTCATTTAATACCGAGTTTAGGGTATCTACTATATGCTGGATTCTCATCAGTTTTCACTGACAAAAAAGCAGAGCTTAATAAGAAAGGAACAGTCAAGATTGGAGGCAATTCTTTCATATCTTGAAAAGTATGGGCAGCAGAGAATGTGTTATCTGCCTCCTTAATCTTTATTGCAGAAAAAAAGGAGTGTTACTTCACTGATGCATACAAATGTGTGCATGGACCCTGAAACTCATATTATTTAGCCTTCTCACACTGTGGCTTAGGATAGGACTTAGAATTATCGTCCACTGTATTACATGGTATATTTGTCATCTGCCGACCTATAAAGGACTAGCCTTCCATAAGAGTGTACCTACTTCCTTGCAGCTAATTGTATATTCTTTCCTTGCAGCTAATTGGATAGTTGGAGAGTCATTTAATTGAGTTAGACCAAAATATAAGCATCATTTTAAGCAAATACACCTGCAAAATATGCGTGTTTTATTGTATTCATGACAGAATAGAAGGTTGTTTACATAAGTGTCTACTCAATCAACCATGCACTTGTATTGTTTTAAAGGAAAGTGTTTTTGATTATCATAACAGTGTGCCATGATGGTATAAAGCGCTGGGCTGTGAGTGGGTACTTAGTGGCTCCGCAGAGACCTGTTTCATGCAGTAGGAGCAGAGTAGTACAGAGTGTCCTTGGGACAGACATGGTTATTGCAGAAATCAGTGCTTGTTATAAAAGTTTTACTGATTTTAGGAAAAAAAGTTAACTTGCTGTTAGTAATACCCCAGTTTAACTTCAGAGATAACTTACTTATAGGAATAATAGAAGAACAAGAATACATGAAATTAAGAATGCTTATTGGCTGGGTGTGTCCACTCATCTTTGTAATCCCAGCATTTTGAGAGGCTGAAGGAGGAGGATCACTTGAGCCCAGGAGTTCAAGTCCAGCCTGGGCAATATAATGAGACCAGATCTGTATAGAAAATAACCAAAATTAGCCAAGTATAGTGGTATGTGCCTGTGGTCCCAGCTAATTGGAGGCCTGAGGTGGGAGGATTGTTTGAGCCCTGGAGGTCGAGACCTATCAGCTGACATTTCTAGCCTGGGAGACACAGTAAGACACTGTCTCAAAAAAAATTGTTGTTAAAATAACATAATCATAACCTGCCAAACATATTCTCATATATTGTTTTCACAAATATTAATAGATTTTGTTTCACAAACCTCCCTCCTATTTACAATTTTTTTTTGGTATACATAGAAAGTAAAGTTGCCACGTGAGACATTAATTTTATATTTGAGGAAACGATTATAAATGATAAATTATTGGTGTAACTATGATTACTAAAGTATGTGTTTGGTGTTTTATATCTGTGGTTTATATAATGGTAAGTTTATAGATTTTCCCATTTTCAGGTGTCAAAGGGAGAACTGTTGGGAGGTGATTGGATTAGAGGGGCAGTTTTTCTCATGCTATTCTCTTGATAGTGAGTGAGTTCTCATGAGATCTGATGACTTTATAAACAATGATTTCCCCTGCTCTTCCTCTCTCATCTGAAACTGTGTAAGACATGCCTGCATCCCCTTCCATCACGACTGTAAGTTCCCCAAGGCCTCCTCATCCATGTGGAACTGTGAGTCAATTAAACCTCTTCTCTTTATAAATAACCCAGTTTCGGGCAGTTCTGTAAAGCAGTGTGAAAATGGACAAATACATCAGGCAACCCCATTTCTAAATTTGTTTTGAAATGTACAATATATTATCCATATAGAAAATTACACATCTTTAAGTGTATGATACCATAAAATTTTACTAACTAAAGCTTCTCCTTCAATCACTAAGATCAAGAAACAGAGCATTTCCAGCACTCCAGAATCTGCCTCTCTTGTGACTGCTGTCAGGTTCTAAACCTTCCAAAAGGCTGTCACGTCTTTAACTTTTTGTATTTTATAAAAATAGAATCATATAACCTATAATCTTATTTTCAGTTTATAATTGTTTCTGGCTTAACTAAACATTGTGAAATTTATCTGTATTTCTCTGTGTGGTTGTATACTGCTGATTCTCATTGTCACACTTTTTTATGATGACAGTTGATACATTCCTGAGTCAATTACATTAAATTCTCATTCCAAATTAAATACTGGACAAATTTATTTACTTCTTATACATACTTGGCCACACAGTACATACACACATATCTAACCCATACATAACTAACCCTGATAGTACAGGGTAAAATACTTTTTATAATCCTTATGCTTTTAAAGATTTAAGATATCTAAATTCGGGATGCAAAGTCAACTTCGAACCACACTCTCTTCTTTTCAGGCAAGCCATCTTCCCTCAAAAGATAGCTTTATATTTTGATGTTACTTTCCCTATTTACTTTGCAGAATTGTTAGGAAATGCAACAATTACCATGGATCATAAAATACTTTTACAATTGAAATGTGCTTCACTCCATTATCAGATGAGTGAATAGAATAAAGGGAAATAGGGATTGCTTGTGCATGGGAATTCATTTGGTTGATGGTGAAAAAAAGGTAAAAATCGAAATCGCTTAAATTCAGGAAAGGCAAGTATATTTTCCTCTCCTTTGTCATTCTTTCATTTCAGCACAGTGTAAGCATGCCATTGACTCGACTCATTTCAAATGGCTAAACTAAAATCCGGTAACTATGGGTTGATAGGTGTAGTAGGCTAAAGAATGGCCACCTAAAGATGACTGCACCAGGGCCTGTGAAGATGTCATGTTCCGTGGCATGGGAAATTAAGGTTGTAGATGAAATTAACGTTGCTAATTAGCTGATTTTGAGATGGGAGGATTATCCTGGACTGTTCAAGTAGTCTCTGTGTAATCCCAGTGGCCTTTCTCATTGGAAGAGTTTCACTGATAGCCTGTGAAAGCAGAGGAGGAGGTCAGAGTCAGACATTTGAATATGTTATGTTTCCGGCTTTGACCATAGAGGAAGGGGGAAAAATGAATTTTCCTCTAGGGTCACTGAAAGGAACACGTACAAATTGGCACCGTTATTTCAGCCCAGTGAGACCCCACTCTGGATTTCTGACTACCAAAATTGAAAGACTGTAAGTTTGTATTGTTTTAAGCCACTAACTTTCTGGTAATTTGATACAACAAGAATAGAAAACTAACACAAAATGTGTGGGTAATTGATTAACACCAAGCCCTTTTCCTGGATCCAAGAGAAACTGAGAGTGAAGGGGTGGACAAGAGAGAAATCTTTTTCTTTCTCGGAGTCTGAGGACTATTTTACCTTCTTCCACAAAGCAAGTGGCAGATGATTCTTTAGCAATTTTTTGCCTTAATTTCTGAATAAGACGGCATTTTTATAAATCAATGCAAATCTACTTCTGTCTCAGCAGGGAAAATGTATGCATTGCTTGAAAGTCAAATGTGGACATGGGCAAAAGGAAGGTTTTTGTTTCTTTGTCCTTGTCCCAAAGAAGCATTTTCTGGTTTCACTTACTGAAGATTTAAGGTTAGGCTTAGGGGAAAGGAAGAGGGACCTCTCTGACTTTGCACCCACCACCCTAGGGTGTGTACTAATGTAGGATTTGCCTTCAAGCCTCTTCTCCAGAATATATCCCAGGGAGTGTGTTAAATATAGTTTCTCTACTTAAGTTTAATTATAACTGTTTTCTCGTGTTCCCATAAGAAACATTTCAGAATGTGAAAATCTGGTACATATGGAAATAGGAAATTCATAGGGGCTTCTGGGTACCTTGCTCACAGTAATATAAGGAGGCTGTTTCATTTTAAATGCCAAAATTGCTCCAACAAATCTGGAGTTTTGTCACTGAGTGAGAAATTAGAGTTAAATACTCAGAGCTGGGAATGACATTGAGACCCAGAGATGGAAGTAACTAAAGAGGAGAGGTGTTACTCATTATTCTTAAATTATAATAAATTCAAAAGCCTTGGGCATTTAAAATCTGGCTAGCAAAAATAGCCGGGAATTTGGGAGCCAAACCTCTTGTGGACTAGCTGATATTTGCAAAATGGCTTAATACCACTGCCTAATTCCAAGCAAGCAAAGCATTGCACACTAGTGACAGCATGAATGCTAACAGCAGGAAGAGAAACAGGCAGAAGGCTGTTTGTGCTCTTACACACACTGACCAGCACCTTCTCCTTGACATGTCACCTATCACTCATTAACTGCTCCCTTACTCTTCTATTCCCTTTGACCTTTACAAATGATGTTGTCATACCAAATCCTGGATGAATATTTTAAGTAATGAACTCTATTATGGGGAGGGATGTAAATATATCTCATAGAAATCATACATTCCTAACTTCGAAAACAACGTGATACTCCGTTTTTTTTTCCTTTTTTCTCCCTACAAAGGGAAGAGCTAGCTCTTGAAAACTTTTGGAAAGTTAATTAAGAAAAAATAATATTTACGAGCACGTACTCTACATCAGTATTGATGCTTACTAAATGTGTTCTTTGCCTTTCTACAAAACACTCTGACTTAGCATTATAACCCCATTTTCCAAATAAAAATACAGGCTCAGAAGAGGTTACCTACTTGCTCAATGACCGTGCTAGTGAGTTGTAGAGCTTGACAAGGAATCAAAGAATACCAAACCCCAAAGCATAAACTACCACCTTGTATTATCACATGGATTTGAATCTTTCTTATGATTTCATTACCACAATCTATAAGTTCTGTTCCCTCTAGTTTTTTTCTAGTTTCTAATGATGTCTTGCATACTCTTTCTTTCTTTTTAATATATTTAGGTATTATGTTTACATTTTTAAAAATATACTTTGAATCCCATCTAGCACCAAACTCAGCACACACCACAAAGTATTTGGTAGCATTAGATGAACAGAATACAATAAATCTAATTTACAGATGTGAGCTCTTGAGGGCTTTAGGCTATATCTATATTGTGGTAATTTCAGGATTTGTTGCCTGTATTAGTTTATGACCAAATATAGAAGTTAAGAACACTGGATCTGGATTAGGTCCCTTTTTCTGACACTTACCAATTAGGTGATCATTGCCAACATTCATAATTCCTTGGCTGGACACAGTGGCTCATGCCTTAATCCCAGCAGTTTGGGAGGTTGAAATAGGAGGGTTGTTTGAACCCAGGAATTTGAGACAAGCCTGGGAAACATAGTGAGATCCTAGAAATAAACAAAATTGGCAGGAGGTCCCCAGCTACTCAGGGGACTGAAGTAGGAGGGGATCACTTGGATCTGGAAGTTTAAAGCTGCAGTGAGCCATGATCATGTCACTGCACTTTAGCCTTGATGACACAGCAAGTCTCTGTCTCAAATAATAATAATAATAATTCCTCTGTGCCTCAGTTTTCTCAGCCATATAATAAGGTTAATAATAGTATTTGCCTAATAAAGTTATTATGGAGATTAAATTAATAAGCACCTGCAATATGCTTAGAAGAAGGCACATGAGAATTGCCCAGTGAAACTAGGGCACACTTAAATACTGTCAAATGAGCCCACTTTTTTGGAAGTAATTTAAAGCTTGGAGAATGATAGCCAGAACAGGACAAATATGTATATATATATATATATATATATTTTTTTTTTTCTGAGCATCCTACATTCAGACAACATATGTGATACACCATAACTCAATACCACAAAGTCCATTTCTCATAAACTAGGCTTCCCTAAGACATAGCAGCACAAACAGCAAATCATCAAATTCATATCCATGTGATACTACCATCCAGTCCACATCTCATTCAAGTTTCACCGATTACCTCACCGTGTTCTTCATGGTAAAAGGATCCAATACCGAATCCTACATTGCACCTAGTTGCCATGCCTCCTCAGTCTCCTTCAATCTGGAATAGTTTCTCAAGTGTTTCCTTGGTTTTCATATCTCTGACACCCTTAAGTATTACAGATAAGTTATCTTGTGGAATAAAACCCAGGATCCAACCGATCTTTTCTCAGGATTAGATCCAAGGTACACATCTTTTTTTTTTTTTTTTTTTTTAATGGAATCTTGCTTTGTGGCCCAGGCTGGAGTGCCATGGCATGATCTGGGCTCACTGCAGCCTTCACCTCCTGGGTTCAGGTGATTCTCCTGACTCAGCCTCCCAAGTAGTTGGGATTTCAGGTGCCTGTCCCCATTCCTGGCTAATTGTTGTATTTTCAGTAGAGATGCAGTTTAACCATGTTGGACAGGCTGATCTCGAACTCCTGACCTCAGGTGATATACTCGCTTTGGCCTCCCAAAGTGCTGGGATTACAGGCATGAGCCACCGAGGCCGGCCAAGGTACACATCTGAACTAAGCCTCTTAGATCACCAGAGTGCCTCCATGATTTTTCCATTGCGTTTAATTGGGTGAAACATAGTTTCCAAATGTCCCACTACTGATTACAACTAACCTCAATCACTTGATTTAGGTATTATCCACCATAATTCCTAATGTTCAGTTGTTACTTTTTCCATTACAGTCAATATTCGCTTTTAATTTTTCCCCTGGAAGGGGTGCTAAGGAGTTTGAGACCATGACCCTTTTATCCTATGTGCTAGCCATCATTGCTGAGCAATTTGATTATGAGATTTCTCTAATAGTAAATTCCATTTATTTATTATGATTATTTAATTTCACTGGAAATGAGAATGGGAAGCAATACTGTAGTTTTAGATAAAATGAATTAACAAGTTATTTTGCACTTTTGACAATGGTCTCTTTAATTCTGGAAGGTAATTGTTTCAGCTCTTTAAGACCTTTCTAAGTCCAGTTTCTAAGACATTTGCAGTTGTTGGGACTAGGTTTTGGAAGAATTTTTGAAGAGTACAATCATGATATAAAAATGTTGTATTTTTTTCAATTATACAGCAGTGATGAGGATATGAAGCTTATTTCAAGATACTTAAATGTCTTATTAGGTTCTAAGCTTGAGAATTAGATGTGATTAATCACTACTCCAAGACTTGGCAGTAAAGACTAGACCTTGGAATTCTACTCTGGGCATAGAGGAAAGGCCTCTTGTTTCCCAACACTAGAAAGAAATAAAAGGTTTTTTAAAAGTATTTCAGAATATTTTTTAAATTAAAGAAAAATAGGATTATCCAGCCATGTTATAGCTTCAGCACACCATCATAAAACCCTTTTTTCTTCTCAAAAGCATATATGGCAGTGAGATGAGAGTGTATGATGGAATAGAAGAGAGTTTTGCATGGAGATTTAGAAAATCCAGTTAAGATTTCAGCTTAACACCTGCCAGATTGTTTCATGTAGGCTAGATTATGTGGCCTTTCTCAGTGTCAATTACAACATTTAGCAAATTGGATCAGATGAAGTGCATTAGGAATAGCAAAAGAGAACAAAGACAACTTTAATATATATTTTCTAATAATTGTCAGTGCCTGTCTAGAAAGCCACGTTGTGATACAGTTTGAGTTCACAACAAAATCCATGGAGGAAGATTGTAATGCTCAATTAATGATGTCTACTGTGGGCATGGGTGAAGCAGTGACATCTTTCCCAATAGGTGATTGCCATCCCAGGATTTAACTCTCTTCCAGATTTAATATTCTAAATGTCCATGATGCACCATATCTTTCTCTTTAATAAGATGATTTATTCTAGATTTAGAAAGAAAGATTGACCAAAGAACAGAAAACATTTATGTATTGTCCTTTTATACATTAGGCCATGCCACCAAAGAATGCATCTCTTTTGGCTCTATGTTTCATCCACAGAGATTGGTCAATTATTAGCACATATTAGATGCTTAATACACATTGTAAAACCACTGAATTAACTCAACACTGCTTCTGAAGAAACTATGTGTTAAATTCTACTTCACACTGACTTTTCCTGAAGAGGTAGGAGTTAGTTTGTAAAACTGTAATGAGTTTAAGACAAACCAAGAGAGCAAAGCATAAAACATGCTTTATAGAATTGATGCATCTGGAGTGATAATACAAAGTGTATAAACCAATAAGATGGGAAAGAAACAGAACCCAGGATGTATTTCTATTTCAATGTTGATTCTGTTGTCCGCTATGGAATTTTCAACAGAACTGACAAGTCCATTCATTGGCCGAACACACCAACTTAATAAAAGGCAGTGTTTTCCACCACCAGCTCCCAGTTCATTTTAGTTCTCTCACCATATTTCAAGGTCACAAAGTTGTGCATCTGGCAGATAAGTTTACAAAGGTAGAGAAGAAGACATTGTAATAATGTCAGCCTTTCAATTGTCTGGCTCAAAAGAACAAAGGACTGGCCAGCAAAATGTTGCTGGTTGTCGGCTGCTATTATTAAAACACTAAAAATGAGCATCTCCCATTGATTGAGGACTTTTGATGCTCAGGGGACCTTGCATCTTTTTATCTGACCTTCAGAATAGTTCTTTTTGAAATATTTTCAAACCACATTCTAGGTTCCTGAGTGTCCACATCTCTATTTAAAGGGTCCTCCAATTCTCTACATAATGTGTGGAATTCTATTAGAGGGCATTAATTTTACATTAAGGACTAGGGGGAACTTCTGGATGACCACATTATCACATCAGTGCCTGCGGGAGACTGATGTGATCATAGGCAGAAAGGGTCTGGCTCGAACATCAAATAAAGTATCTTTCACACTGAGTGGCTTTGGCATCTGGGGTGTTCACATCTTCTTGATGGTCCTAATGTTTTCCTATTTGAAAAGCAAAGTTTTAAAGAACATTGTCTTCAGAATCCGATAGGTAACAGTTTTTATATGAAATCGACAAAGTTATTAAGCTCTTTTTACCTGTTTCCTCATTGACAAAATTGAGGTATTAGTAATTATTTATAAGAGCATAGTAAAAAAGAAAACAATAAAATATGACATGTAGTTAGAATGTTATCTGATACAGAGTTAGTAAGCATTAAATAATGGCCATATGAAAATGTATTATTTCTTTTTTTAACTTTTAGCTTGAGGGCTACATGTGCAGATTTGTTACATAGGTAATCTTGTGTCATGGGGTCTTGCTGTACAGATTATTCCGGAACCCAAATATTAAGCCTAGTGTCCATTAGTTATTCTTCCTGATCCTCTCCCTCTTGCTACCCTCCAGCCTCTGTTAGGCCCCAATGTCTATTTTTCCCCTCTGTGTGTCCATGTGTTCTCATTATTTAGCTCCCATTTGCAAGTAAGAACAATCAGTATTTGTTTTTTTGTTCCTGCATCAGTTTGCTAAAGATAATGACTTCCAGCTCCATCCATGTTCCTGCAAAGGACATGATCTCATTCTTTTTTATGGCTGCATAGTATTTCCTGGTGTTCCCATATCACAGAAAATGTATTATGTCTATCAATATAGTACAACACATCTTTGAGCTTCACGGAAAGGGACAGCTTATGATTAAAAGACCCAAGTTGATACTGATAACTACTGTAGAATCCCCAGTCCCCTCCCAATTTTCTTTCTGTACCCACTGAAAATCACACAGTGCTTTGTAATCACACTGTGACACGGATAGTTACAGAATTTTTTCTCCAGAAGAACTGAACTGAAACAGGAGTCTTGAACTTTCCCAAGCACTGATAAAGGTATATAGCTTGTTGCAAAAAAACACTGAAAGAAACTGGCCATAGCTTTGAGTAAAATTCCTTAAGCCCTCATGAAGACTCCACACCCTGACTCTGTCTCTGTAGACCTACCTAGTAAGCACCCCTTTCTTTTATTGTCCCATTGCAAGGGTTGCCGCAACACCTCTGTAAGTAAGTTCGCCTAATAGATGCTTTGGATTGATCACCCTCACATTTAGTGCTTCTTTCTTTGGAATCCCAACCAGCCCCTCCTGGGAAGATTGAGAGCCCTTCCTTGTGAGAATTTCCCTGCCACTGTTTTTGAGGCCACTCTAACTGCTGGTTTGGTGAGAAACAATACCTACTTAAATGAAAGACACAATGTAAGTGTATGAACAAAGGCTCATTAACATTGTATTCACCAAAATTCAGTTAGAGGTAAAGAAATAGAAAAGATTGCATGAATGACCTCTGCCAGGCATGTATATTTGGCAATCCTAATGAGTATTTGAAGATTTCATTCATTTACTATGATTTTACTTGGATAGCTTTTGCAATATCTGCACTATTTAAAATAACCCTCCAACTTTTCATTGGGGATGCTATGCTAATTACTATGTAAGTTCTTCATATGCTTAAAATGTATCAGTGGTGAAAGCTTATAAAATGTTTATTAAGAAATATAGAAGTATTCAAAACATTAAAATATTGGCTTAAAACTTTAAATTATATTTATCTGAGCTCTATGGTTAGGAGTTTAGTAAAAAGATTTCAAAATCCCATACTGAGAAAATCCCTAGGCAGTAATTTTATTGTTAGAAGTCACTTAAAATAATATTTGATATTTCACGATCTTTTTATGATCCAATTATGATTTGTAGCTTTGAAAATTTTACAGCACAAACTCTATCCTCATTAGCAGACTCTGGTAACTGCTGCAATTCCAAAATATATTTTCAGCGGTTTGGGAAATGTTCTGCAGTAACACTTACTAAAAGCATTTACAACGAATATTCCTTATTATGTTATGACAAAGTATTGGCTCATGAAAATATATTCAACCAAGTGGAAAGGTATTTGAAAACAAATTTATACATTCCAATAATTACTTATAGGAATGTGTTCTGAGGGTCATTGCACAAATAACAGAATATGGAAACCATTTTGGACTGATATTCTTCTTTATTCACACTTTCTCTGAACTGGGTGGGAGGAAGGAGGAAAACAACTCAATAACAGTTATGTACAACTATTAATTTAAAAGCTCACTATGCCATTTATAAAACTCACTATGTTAATTTAAAAACTCACTATGCCATTTGCATCAAACTACTTCAGTAAAAGGTGGAATTTATTGAAGAATGTAACTAAAATTCTGGCAGAAATTCTGCGTTGCATTATAGATGCAAGGACTTAGAAAATGTTATCAAAGTCGTCTGTGACTTATTTTGATATGCATCAAAAATGGAAATGGATTTGTGAGTGAACAAAAGGATGAATTAGGTGTATGAAAAAGCTAATCTATATAAACTGTTAATTTTGGAATCTGGTTAGTGGGTGATCAGGTGATCACTGTAAAATAATTTCATTCAGTTTCTATGTATGAATATTTTCAAGATAAAATATTGTGAAAAAAATTTTATAAGGGACTGGTTTGTCTCCCTTGGCTCCCTTTAGTATGTAAAAATAATTTATAGTGATGCTAGCTTAAATGCTTTTAAATAATTGCAGCAGAAACTGTAAGAATCATTCTTATAAAATTGAAGGAAGAGTTTTAGTAAATTTCATTGACTGTCATTGGATCACATGCTCATATCTGAACTGTGGTTAGTAGGTCGCAATAATCAGATTAGCTAGTACTGAGTTACATGTTATACTTCTGCATATAAGGTGGATCTTCTGGAAAATCACTCTGATTTGAAATGTAGACTATTACATTTTTGATAAAATTATTAAAAATTATAAACATATTCCATTTTCTCAACAGATTATGTAATGCAATGCAAATTAATGTAATCTTAGTCATTTTACTTGTTTTTGGAAGACAGTGGTACTCCTAGAAAAGCTGCAACAGAAGAAATGAAAACAAGAGTATTCCAAGATTTTTGTGTATAAACACTGGCTCTGAAATGGAAAAAAAAATAAAGCACTAAAACACTGCATTCCATACAACTAAAAAAAAAATATTAAATACCTTCATCTCTGCTCTACTTTGCAGTGAACATTTGCTTTGTACTTTTGTTTTAGAAATAAGTCATGCCTCTGAGTGTTGGTCAGGTGAGTAAAAGAGTAGGATTTTGACAAGCCCCGTGGGATGAAAACTCATATTAAAAAATTATTTAAGTGCAAATTTCCTATAGGACTGGCAAATCAAATCTCAATCTGTGATATTGGTCACCACATCAAATATATTCTAATTTGGAAGCTTAGAGTTCAAATCTGGGATTTGAACCTCTAGTTGGAAGCTTAGAGTTCAAATTTCAGATTAACCTTGGGCAAAAAACTAAAGTAAGCCTCCCCATTTTAATCAAAGATGTTTTGCAGACAAATATTAGAGAAGTAAACAAATTCTTGTCTTATGGAGTTTATGGAGCAGCCTAGTCTGAAACAGGTGTGTATTAAATATAAATGCTAGATAGATAGATAAACAGATAGAATAGATAGGTAGGTCGATAGAAGATAGACAGATAGAGGACAGGCCTGTAATTCTAGCCTGTAATTCTAGCACTTTGAGAGGCCGAGGTACCTGGATTACTTGAGTTGAGGAGTTCGAGGCCAGCCCGGCCAACATGGCAAAACCTCGTTTCTACTAAAAATACAAAAATTAGCTAGGTGTGGTGGTGCATGCCTGTAATCCCAGCTACTCCAGAGGCTGAGGCAGGAGACTCCCTTGAACACAGGAGGCGGAGTTTGCACAGAGACAAGATTGTGACACCGTACTCTAGCCTGGATGACAGAGGGAGACTCCATTAAAAAAAAAAAAGATAAATAGATAGATATGGATAGAGAGATGGCTAAAATAGATGGATGGATGGACAGAGATAGATAGATAGATAGATAGATAGATAGATAGATAGATAGATAGATAGATAGATGATAGATAGATAAATAGAGGCATAGACATTAAAATTTTAAACCCCAGACTGTAAAAAAGTATTTAGTTGCTTTATTTCAAATGAGCTTTACAGTCCACAAATTATTTTTCCATATGCTTCTGCAAATGTTCTGTGAATAAGTCAGCAAAAATAATGTTAATTCAATTTTGCAAGACTTAAAGTCTCAAACTAAAGTCTGAAAAACTTTGAAGATCAAGAAAGCATGAACATAAATAGTAGATATTTTATTAAGAAAAATCCTCCCAAATATATATATATGAACACACACACACACACACACACACACACACACATTAGCATCATGTTTTCTCTGACTACTAAAGAGAAATTAGTTTTAAGGAATCTAACTGCATTAATTCCCTTTTTAAATATTTAACTCCTGGATAAGCAAGCATTTTAAACCTATGCCAATAGTAGCATCAGAAATACGGCACCCACTGATAGTAGATTTTTCCGAATGATTGTAGTTAATTTATCCCCATGATTGAGGATGTCGAATGTAATATTCTATGCATAAAATGAGCCCCCCGATGACCAGAGTGGGAGATGCAAGGAGAAAGGCTAGGCTATTTTAGGGACTACCTTTTTTGACACAGTGCAAGCGTCACTATCTTCAGAGTACTTGCTGCCATGCGTAGTTTAGCTTCACCTGGAGTTAAGCACTTATTTTCTTTATTCCTGCTCAGTGTAGCTCTTAGTTCAACTAGCCTATTTTTCCCCCAGCAATAGGCATTGATGGGTTTCGTTACAGATTTTAAGCCACAGAAGTATACTTAGAATGCTTTTTTATTTAGTCCACAAGAAAAAGAAATATTCACATCCATTAATAGATTCCTCCATAATGTACATGTAATCTAGCTGTGGCCATACTCTTTACTTAAGACTTGGTCATTAGTTAGAACACAGACCTCAGGCAAAATTCAGAGAAGCAGCCCATGTATTTTGTTCTCCTCAATTTTGCTACACTCTGTAGCAACAAACCTCCTTAGATTTCTGTTTCAAATGAGTTTTAACTAAAGTCTTTTTTCTATATCTAGACAATGGACAAGCAGATGGCACTGTTTCCAGCATATCTTAGCCAAGATTCTCCTCTGAAAATGCAGTCAGTTCTTGTTCAACAGCCCTGAAAAAGACATGGTATGGTTCATCTTGCTTGATTTCATATCAGCTACGCTTTTCTGATTTAGGAGAACTTTGCAATAGAAGTTTTGTTGTTGTTGTTGTTGTTTGTTGTTTGTTTTTCATCGTTTCTGGTAATTGCTGCCGTCAGGTTTCAATGTTGCATTAGCTTTTAAAAAAATCTTTTATGTTTTAATTCTTGTGGGTACACAGTAGGTGTATATGTTTATGGGGTATATGAGGTATTTTTACAAAGGCATACATTGTATAATAATCACATCATGGTAAATGGGGGGTCCACCACCTCAAACATTTATCCTTTGTGTTACAAACAATCCAATTATAGTCTTTTAGTTACTATAAAATATAAAATTAAATTATTATTGCCTATGGTCACCCTGTTGTGCTATCAAATACTATATCTTATTCATTCTTTCTATTTTTTTACTCATTAACCATCCCCACTTTTTCTAATTATTACGTATCGTACTACCACAAATCTGCTAAGTAAACAGTATTATCTACTTTTTATTTCCTTCTAAACCTCATTATTTAGCTTAAGAAAGAACTTATATACTAATCTATGCTCTTAATAATTATGTGAACTCATAACTATATTAGAAATAATTATATTACCATCATGTGTTGTATAATACATTGTAAAAACATCATAGAGTGCATTTACAGAAACCTAGATGTATACATAGCCTACTGCACAACTAGGCTGTATGGTATAGCCTCTTGTTCCTTGGCTACAAACCTGTACTGAATACTGTAGGCAATGATAATACAATGGTAAGTATTCATGTATGTAAACATATCTAAACAAAAAAGGTACAGTAAAAATAAGGTACACTTGTATAGTGTACTTACCATGGATGGAGCTCGCAGGACTTGACATTGCTCTGGGTGCGTCAGTGAGTGAGTGATGAGTGAATATGAAGGCCTAGAAAATTACTGAATACTACCGAAGACTTCATAAACACTGTGCACTTAGGCTACCCTAAATTTATTTTTAAAATTTTTCTTTCTTCTACAATAAATTGAATGTAGCTTACTATAACACTTTTACTTTAAGAATGTTTACGTTTCTTTTAAATATCTGAGTGTTGTAATAACACTTAGTTTAAAACACAAATTGTACCTGTGTACACAAATATTTTTTCTTTAGGTCTTTATTCTTTAAGACACACACACACAGAGACATTTGCCTAGGCCTACACAGGGTCAGGATCACCAGTATGACTGTCTTTCACCTTACATCTTGTCCCACTGGAAGGTCTTTGGGGGCAATCACATGCATGGAGCTGTCATATCCTATAATAATAACGCCTTCTTCTGGAATACCTCCTGAAGGACTTGCCTGAGTCTGTTTTTTATATTGTTATATATTATATTAATATATAATATATTAATGCCTCCTGAAGGACTAGCCTGAGTGTTTTATATCACTATAAACATAAATATATATTGTTATAAATATATGTATTCAATAATAATATACTTGTATATTAATCACATATATTGTTATTTTAATTTGTAATATATTATTTATGAACACAACTTAAAATAACAACAAAAATTATAGTATAGTAAACGTTAGGTGATAGAAATTTTGAAACTCCATTTTACCATTAAAATCTTATGTAACCATTGTTACATATGTGGCCTGCAGTTGACCTAAACGACTTTATGCAGCACATAATTGTACTTTACAATCTTTAAAATGGGAGTATAAGACGACAATTCATAAAGGCCAATACATCAAACCACTGATTCTACTTTCCTTCCTTGCACCCAGAGCAGACATTAATAATTACATACTACAATCTTTCCTTTTTTGTGGTACTTAAAAACACACAGCTCTTTAGACTGTTACTTTTACTTTATAAACCTTAAAATGCTACAGAAAATATCCAAGCATTCCCAGTACTTGACGATCTCAAAAATCCCTTCTAGATCTCACATTCTGGGTTTCGAAGTATATCTGATCTGTAGATTTTCTACTGATTTAAATCTGTTATTTTATATCTGGCTAATATTATCAAATATCATTCAGGTGTTAATTATTATGATGGGTGCTTAGAATGCAAATATCAGATAGTCTCCTGTCTCTGTATCTAGGTTTGACTGTCATTGGTTTGAACTACTTGTTTTCATCAAGATAGGAGCTGTTTAAATGTGCTCTTTAGTTAAATTCATGCGAGGAGAAACGTCACCGGTTATGTGATTTTTAAAGCATGTATTTGCCATTGAAAGATTTTTTATGATGACAGGCATGAAGACACATCTGCTGCACCAACAGATATTTTTGGCTTCCCCTCTAACTTCAGTCCCGACTGAGGTGGACACTTTTATTAAGTCTGCTATGGCTACTGTCTTCCTGCTAACAATGGTTCACCATGGCTGCATAGCTTCATTTCCTCCTCTGAGTCTTGTTTGATGCCGCCAAGCCGTGCAAGACTCTGAAAGCAGCAGTGCAGAAGCATTCATCTTCCTAGGGGCGTCACCCCATCTACGATGAGTGGGCTGGGGGCGAGGGGGACAAAAACTGTTGGATAAATGGATAAATGCCTCTACATCCTCTACTTCGGGAGAGAAATTCCAGAGGCTCTGTGTGCTTCTCGGGAAGTCCTGACGTTATCAAGCCCTCATTGACCACAGAATTGACCTCAGTAATAAATGCACCTTTTTCTTGGCTTTTTCTGTTTTTCTGTCTCACTTTTCCCTCTGAACTAGAATTCAAAGGCATCAACACAGTAACAGAATAAAACTTACGTCAAATTAAGAATTTACAATAATTTTGCAAGTTAAACAAGGTATTCTCATTTTACAGCTAAAGAAACTTATCTCAGGTAATGCCTTTATGGTACAAGTGGCAAGACAGTAAAACATGAATTCTATCATATCAGTTATTACGTAACCTTGATTATGTCAATTCTGTTCTCTGGGTTTCATTATTTCCATCCACAATGGAAGAAAAATAAGATTTACATCTCAAAGTCTTCATCCTGATCTATCACTAATGAGACTATATATAGGACCAAGGGTAAGAACACATGAAAAGGAAGAAAAAAGAAAGAAAGATAAATGAGCAATTCAAAATTAATAAATTTATCACTCTATTAATTGATTATAACTGTCTATTCCCTGTTTACTAACAATTTTGCCATTGAAATTGTGTGTACCGAATATCTGATTCTATTTTATTTTCTTAAAGTAAATCCACAAATAGACTCTGGGGATGTTGTAAAGATCATAAACAACACAAGTTTTCTTTTGCACCCTGCTGAAAGCTTGCTTCAGTCATGATCTTATTCTCAGCCTGCATCATTTATCTCAGTGGCAACTAAAAAAACCCTGGGATTAGCCATTAACCAGTTAATAGTACAGCCCTCCAAGGCTTTTGGCAATGCCACCTGTAAGTACAAATCATCACAGGCAGCCTGCTCCCTAGAGAAGAAGAACATGTCCTTGGTCAATGAGGTGAAAACAGGATGAAGGATGATGAGCACAGCCTCTAGTCTCTTCTCCCATTTTATTCCTCTTCTATTCTAATGTAAAGCTGGGTTAAGGACATGTGACATCATTTAGAAGTTAGTTTATGGTTAGCATTACAAAATAAGTGCCTATATAATTTAATGTTTGCCTTATTTCTATATGTTTAATTAATTCATACATCCATTCATTCAAAACATATTTTCTGTGTACCTTCTTCGGGTCAAGTTTGGTGACAGCCCTCAAGGACACATATGTAAATATGGATCCTGACCTCAAGAAGCTCATTACCATGGAGGGGGAAATAAATAAGTAAACACTTATTCTACTTTTTTCAACAAATATCTTTATGTGCCTAATGAATTGTAAGCCACATCAGAGCCTCATGGAGCTCAACGTATACATTTCAACGTAATGAAAGTTTCACAGTGTGTTGCATATCAACAGGAGTTTACGCTGGCCTTCCACTAGTTTCCTCAACTTGTTAAACTCATTCTTATAACAGCATGTTTAAATTTTTTGTCCCTTCTATCTGGAACACCATTTCTCAGCTCTTAACAAGACTGGCTCTTGTTCATATTCAGGTCTCAATGACAACTGTACTTCAGAGGGGAGTTTCTAGCCACCTACAATAAAGCAAACTTCTGCCTCTTCTCACAGTTATTCTAACTCATTACATTGTGCTATAGCTTTGAAAGCATGAGATATTTTTCAAACTTTCATTTATAAGTTTGCCTATTTGCTTACTTATCTATTTGAGAGTAGGAATTTATCTTCTTGTTCAATAAATCACCGATACATTTAGTAATATACATTAAGGTTTCTGCATGACTTTTCATGGCTTGTTATCTTATTCCTTTTTAGTGCTGAATAAAATTCTGCAGTATGAACATACCTCTGTTTATTTGTAATGATTACCTTTAATTTTTTAAAAATCAGGATATAATGTACATAACCATAAATGTACCACTCTGGTGTGGGATGCTGACGATAAGAAAAGTTTGAGTGTGGAGGGGAGAGGGTATATGAGAGCTCTGTACTTTCTGCTCAATTCTGCTGTCAATCTAAAACTGTTCTAAAAACTAAGATCTATTTTTTAGAAAGCCAAATTAAACCACCATTAAATAAATAGAATGGATTGGCATATAATAAATTTCCTTTAAATATATATTTTTTGTTGTCATTGTTGAGACAGGGTCCTGCTTTGTTGCTCAGGTTGGAGTGCAGTGGCGCAAACACAGCTCATGAGAGCCTCAAATTCCTGAACTCAAGTGATCCTCCTGCCCCAGCTTCCCAAAGTGCTGGAGTTATAGGCATGAACTACTATAGCTGACTGCCTTAAAATATTTATTGACTGAATGAATAGCTGAATAAATACATGGTGCTATGAGGATATGAAAAAGAAGCATCTTCTCCTGATTCTGAAGGAAAGGAAGGCTTCGTGCAAAAGGAATTGAGTGATCTGCTGTGAAAAAAGAGTTGCATTAAAATAGAACTTGGACAAAGGAGAGATTTTCCAGGCAGAAGGAGCACAGTGTTCAGAGGCACAGACTCACGTGGGAGAGTATTAGACCTTCTAGCAGCTGCAGGTATGTCATGCATGCCTGAGTTGTGTGTGCGTGTTTGGAAGTGACAAAGGAAGGGCCTGAATCAAAGGCAGCAGAACACCATGACCACACTGATTTGCTAAGAAGCTTGGACTTTATCCTGCAATGAGCAGGATGACTTGGAGTCATTTTAAGCAAGATAGCACAAACATAAGTATGCATTTCACAGGAATTAATTTGGTGGAAGGTTGGAAGAGGATAAATATGAAAGCTGAAAAGTTGGTTTCTCATCTCTTTAAAGAGTCCAAGCAAGCAAAGCTGTGAAAAAGAAATAAAGCTCTGGAATGGTGAATACAAGAAGAGTATAGATTTAAGAGTTATTAAGCATGTAGAAGTAATGATGAATGTTAAGAAATCGATTGTGAAAATGAGAGAGAATAACAATGACCAGGATGGATTCTACCTTGAGTATCTGTGTAGTTGGTGGGGTATATAAGATTACTAAGAGTTTTGAATAAATGAAGGGAAGTGTGCTCTAACTGAGGAAAGGAAATAATCTTTTAGCAACTTATCTTCACAGCAGCCTTAGTACATTGAAAAGAAGTTAATTAGTCCAGACTATCAAACCAGGCACTCCAGAGAGTTCATGGCTGAAACTGAGAATTTGGAGGAATTAGCATGAATGTCATAATTCGATTTACCTATCCAAGAGCAAATAGATTCTGTAGATGGTGTAAGTTTCAAACTATTCTTTAAGTATGGTAGAACATTCATATATATGTTCTAAGGATTTTCTAAGAATTCTATAAAGTTAATTAATCACTATTTCTGGGGCATTCGGCTGGCTGGTCAATTTATCTCTGATTCCAAAAGTTAGTAATAAAATAGCAATTTTATCGACATATCTATAATGACCACCTGGAGAATGGATTGAATAGACTTTTTATACTTGTCAGTGTAAACTGCAAAGGCAACACAACAGGCAAACCTGGGTTTGAATTGTCGGTCTTTGCCACTAGATGCAACTGCTTGGACACGTTTCGTAACTCCTCTGAACAAAGGTCTACATTTTATAATAAGCATAATGAATGTACAAGGTTGCTATGAGGATCCATGATAACAGATACAGGACCTGATGCACAGAGAGATAGTCAGTAACGTTGCTTTTTAAATATCAGAACTACAATGATGCCATTATGCAACTTACCCCCGAACTTCCCCTTGGAATAAAAGAGTCAGCTCTTCTGGCTTTTAGCAATAGTATAAGATTGCATTTCTACCCCAGCTCTATTCATCGCGAGGGGAGCCCTTTGCCTTTTGCAGAGAGAATGCCAGAACGAAAGGGCTGGAATGAGTTTTGTTTTCCTATTTCTGTGCCATACGAATGGTGTAGTGTTATCAGCTGAGATAATACTGCCTGTAAATAGCTCTGAGTGAATTTGTTTGGCAAAAAACCCAGGAAAAGATTGACAGAATCTTAAACAGCAGCAGTCAGGGAGGCTGTGGCTGGAGTATTGACAGTGAGTGATTTCGTGAGTAATGAAGAGCGTTATATGATTAAGTTTCCCGAAGCGTGCAGTGCCTGCCGTGTGTACTTGCTGACGATCGCCACCCTTCTGCGTTGCCGACCAGCCTCACTGCTTTTCAGGCAGGATCAATAGGATTAGAGGATTTGCACAGAAAGCTTGCCTGTGGCTTCTTGTTAAGGGTGTAGGGTGCCTTACAGTTTTCCTCTCTGGCGTTTTGCACCATCCCATGTATTAATCGTATAAAAAGCCATCCTCTGGTTCTATTTTATGACTATTTTCTCTTAATGATTTCCCCCCAGACCTCAAATTTATTTATTTATTTTTGACAAGAGGTTTGCAGAAATAAGCTAATGCCCAAGACAGCATTCAATGTGGCCAAATCCTACGCGTTCTCTAAGGTGTAGCTCATGAGACTTACTTAGGATAATGCACTGTTTTCAGGTCGTGGTACAGTGGCCATTTGGTAAATCATCTACCTATACTTGTATCTCCCAGAGATTTTTACCTTCTTCAGGACAGAAGCGTTATTCCATTAATCTTTGTAAATCCTGTACCTGATTATATGTGTGTGTGTGTGTGTGTGTGTGTGTGTGTGCATGTATATATGATTATATATGTATGATTATGTATATATTCCATAGTCTATGTTCAATGAGAATTTGGAATTTGCTACATTTTTACTATGTGCTAAATTCTAAATGCAAGTAGCTTAAATTATTCATTTGTAAAACAAGAATAATCTCAGTACCAAACCCATGAGTTTGTTGGGAAGATTAAGTAAGCTTCAGAGAGGCTTAAGAACTAGACAATGACAAAGGTAGTCAGTGGTGGGGCCAGTATTCAAATATGGTCTATCTGAATTAAAAGCCTGTACCATGAAACATTTTCTTCTACTGTTTTCTGAAAATAACAGAAATTCCATAAGTCCGTAAGTTAGGCATATTACATGCATGAAAGAAGGATATGTGTGTGAGAGTGTGTGTGTGCTTTTTAAAATAAGTAAGTTCTCACTGTGTTACTCTGAGACCTCATTTGCCACCTCTAAATTAGATAACATGCCACTGTTTTGTATACTTATAAAGTCAAATGACTTGTCCAATGTTCAGTGAACAAAACCACACGAGGCAATTCAGGAGAAGAAGGGTTAATCGGAACCACTCCTATCACTCCATCACACTCCACTTCTATCTAGTAAAATGCCTTCTTCTTGCAAACATGACACTATTAGCAACCAGGGTTGTGTGTCCAAGCCAAAAATCACGTTCCCCTTTTTTCTTGCATATCTCAGCTATTAGTATTCCCTATGCTTAGATGTGATAAGCCTCGCTAATTATTTTCACAGCATCACCACCCCAGATAGTCTAAGCGCTGCATCCCAGCTGTCTCCACTTGCTTTGAAGTCTTGCTGAGCCTTCCACTGTCTTCTTAAGCTCCTGGCAGGTAATCACAGGTGGAGGGAGACTAACATTATTTTTTAAACTTGTACACCTGTATTAAGTTATCCTAAAACTTCAGTGTCAAAGGGGAGAAAATACATTTAAGCATTTATTATCTGGCAGGCAACTCTTATTACACAACCCATCTATTTTATATTTTGGATTTCCTACACTTGTTTCAAGTGTAAGTGTCTACATTGCTCTTACTGATAATTGAGTCAGAATGATGAGTTAATTAACAATAGCAAACAATTACTGAGACAGATTAAATGAATTTCACAAACAAATTCCCCTTATCATATTATGTGTTTAAAATAAACACATATATGAGCTTATAGACTATGAGATTATGTTGGCCTAATGAAACAATATCTGTAATAATACTGAAAATTCAATAATATCCAAATGAGTGTGTAAACAAGTTTCAGTGCTCTTATTTTGCAAACTATACAGCCTATATTTAAATTACAGAAAAATTTAGAAAACATTTGCCATAATGTAGTCTGTGTATTCATTTCTGTACCTTCAAGAAAAAAAAAATCTCTAAAACCATAATATTTGTATGTAAGATCTGTTTGTATGTATGCATATTTGAGTATTCAGATTTTTATGGGGCTGACAAGTAATTAGTAAATAATATCTCATATATAAATAAAAAAAAGATAAAGGATGCCAAATCAATACAAATGTCTAGTGGTATGGAAGGTATTCCTACCCAACAAGGTAATATTTGAGCAGATATTTGAGAGAATTAGGGAATATGGGCCTTGTAGCTATCTGGAGAAACATTCCCCGTGGTAAACAGTATAAATATGGAAATGGATATTCGTAGGAGAGAGAGGGAGAAAGAGAAAGAGAGAGGAGAAAGAGTAAAGCTGACATGAAGCTCTTTAATTTTCCTTGATTTGATGTTTAAGACAATGGAATTTCCACTTAGTATTAGAGGAAAAGTTTCTTATTTACGTATTTATTTATTTAGAGACAGGGTCTCACTCTACTGCCCAGGCTGGAGTGCAGTGGTACAATCTCAGCTCAACTCAACCTCCACTTCCCAGGTTCAAATGATTCTCCTGCCTCAGCCTCCCAAGTAGCTGGAGTTACAGGCATGTGCCACTACACCTGGCTAATTTTGTATTTTTAGTAGAGATGAGGGCTCACCATGTTGCCCAGGCTGGTCTCGAACTCATCCACCCACTTTGACCTCCCAAAGTGTTAGGATTACAGGAGTGAGCCACAATGCCTGGCCTTATTCTTTAAACGTCTATATAATTACTTGAGTTTTTTTCTTCCCATCCTCTCCTCATCCCATGGCATCATGACTTAGAAACAAAACAAGCATTACTCTGAAGGACTTCAGGGCTGGCAGGTTTAACTAAATGAGAAGACATTGCTTGGTCTCTGATAGAGCAGGACTGTGGCTAGAATTAAGTCTAAGTCTATTCCTGAAGGGGCCTAGGCAAATGAAAATACTGAACTCTGCCAGAGGTCACGGACAAAGACCCAGGCAGACTGAAGATTCATGTTGAATCATCACTTCAGCTTCTTCTGCAGAGTTGCATGGAATGCATGATCACTACCAATTCAAAATTAGTCATGTTTTGTCTTAATGGCATACATTTAATTTTGCTTATTAAGTGAAGTGATTCTCAAGACTGTTGCTCAT
Organism: Saimiri boliviensis; assembly: GCF_048565385.1. Taxonomy (NCBI): domain Eukaryota; kingdom Metazoa; phylum Chordata; class Mammalia; order Primates; family Cebidae; genus Saimiri; species Saimiri boliviensis. The sequence continues at coordinate 109,594,606 of NC_133449.1, forward strand.
CCACTCCACTGGATAAATTATGCTTCCTTAAAGTTCATGTCCTTCCAAAAACCATAGAATGTTACTTTATTTAGAAATAAGGCAGCTGCAGATGTAGTTAGTTAATATGAGGTCACACTGGAATAGGATGGGACTTAAATCCAATATGACTGGTGTCCTAAGGAAAGGAGGAGGCACAGAAACACAGGCACACACGTGGCTGTGGAAGCAGAGACAGAGATTGGAGTTATGTGAGCCAAAGTACCTCAAGAACTGCCTGCAACCAGTAGAAGCTAGGAGAGAGACATGAAAGAGATTCTTCTTCTGAGACGTCAGGAAGGAACAACCTTTCTGACACCATGATATAGAACTTCTTTTACCCTAAACTATGAAAGAATACATTTCTGTTTTCTAAGCAACTCAAATTTGTGGTACTTTGTTACAGCTGCACTAGACAACTAATATATCAACTACCTGGCAGGTCTTAGACTAGCTGTTTTCTCTAGGATTATTACCTCATTTGATCTTTTGCCCCCACCCAGATTCAAGGAGGATAAAGTGATTATACATATGTCATTTATGTAACAAATACTAGACAGCTACTATGACCTTAGCTGTGTGTTAGAAATAGAGGTGGAAATAAGAGATATGAGGTACTGCCCTTAGGGAGATCGATTATACAGTAATGTTTATTCATTCTTGTTAGATGTTGTAGACTGTTTCCATGAATTTAAAAATTCATACGACAAGAAAGAGGTTGGTTCAGAAGCAGTGGCTCATGCCTGTAATGTGTGATACCAGCACTTTGGGAGTCCAAGGCAGACAAATCACTTGAGGTCAGGAGTCTGAGATTAGCCTGGTTATCAGAGTGAAGCCTGGCATGGTGGTGGGCACCTGTAATCCCAGCTAAGTGGGAGGCTGAGGCAGGAGAATTGCTCGAACCAGGGAGGCAGAGGTTGCAGACAGCCGAGATCATTCCACTGCACTCCAGCCTGGGTGACAGAGTGAGATCAGTCTCAGAAAAGTAAAAAGAAAGAAAGAAAGAGATTGGCAAGAGTTAATAATAAAGCCATACTATAGTATCATAATCATATAGATTGTAATAGTTTCCTATATACTTAGATATGCATAATTGAACATAATAAATCATGACCAAAATATGATCCCAGTTGCTCTTATTTTTTTTTTCTCATGTGTGTACAGGTTTAAAAGTAAAAGATAGGCATCAGACCAGAGTCGACCTATGTGTACATAGAAAAATGACATTGGGTCTATCTTCTCACAGTATAGTTTCCTTGGATCCTACAAAGGTAAGATGAATGTAGAATCATGCATTTCACTTTTAAAATGTGGAATCATGCATCCTTGTTTACTGTAAATCCCTTGTGTTTTAGACAGCATCTGTAATTGGGGAGCTGTGGGTTGACCTGCAGGTCCTGGCCATGCATGACTAGAAATATAAAAGATGCGTAGGATACTGAGGCTGTAGCTTCTTGGTGTCCATGTGATTCACATGCACTTAAACTAAACAGTCTGTGGGAACCATACATCTCCTATGTAGGTAAAGGAGTAAGAAAGCTGTACACATGGATATCTGCTGGGTGTCTCAATGGGATTAAGTGCAGCACATGTTTTATTTCCTGACCTTTGTCATCCTAATATCTAATGTAAAAGATTAAGTATCTATAATTAGATAATTTCTATATTTCATCAGATATAGTCAGGGATAAATTCCTGTATTTGTTCTCCAGACTTCTAATCTGGCATGCTTTTCCTTTCTCAACATTCCGACTTCCGTGCCTGTAACTACTCCTATAAATAATTCTCATTTTCAGTCTAACTGTCCTTTAAGCCCTGAGTTCCACAGCATGTCTCTTCCTGACCTCATCATTGTTGTAGTAAGGTTTGGCCTATAGAAAGAGCTTTTGGTGAATTGACTACCAAGTCTACCATAGTTACAAGCTTCATGTGGGGAAAACAAATTACAGCATCAAATTCTATTTCCTTAAGCTAACAAGGTGCTGAAAAGTTTTGAGTTGCATCAGTTACCCTTTTCCCATAAATAGCACGGCATTTTGCTTCCAGAGTTGCCCCTCTATGAAACACAGTCATGTGAATAGGAAGGGACACTGATTTATAGTGTAGCTCAGTTGGCATAGCCTAGTCCCTGTTTATAGTGATGGATTCCACAGTGAGCACATGGTCCAATTTGGAACATTATTACATGAGAAACGTTTGCTGGTGCTTTAGGAATAGAAGTTTCTTCTCTCTTTTGGAGATACTGAAAAAGATAGTGTTGCTCACTCGGAAACTGGAGTATGGAAACACAAAGTCAGAAATTATGTTTCTATTATTGTCGCCATGAAATCATATTACGGATGAAAGCAAAGAAAGATTTGCAAAGAAAAGTATCAGGAGACCGAATGTGGTGGCTCACGCCTGTAATCCCAGCACTTTAGGAGGCCGAGGCGGGTGGATCACCTGAGGTCAGGAGTTCGAGACCAGACTGGCCAACATGACAAAACCCCGTCTCTACTAAAAATCCAAAAATTAGATGAGTGTGGTGGCGCCCCTGTAATCCCAGCTACTTGGGAGTCTGTGGTAGGAGAATCATTTGAGCCTGGGAGGAAGAGGTTGCAGTGAGCTGAGATCACGCCATTGCATTTCAGCCTGGGCGACAGAGCAAGACTCTGTCTCAAGAAACAGACAACAAACAAGAAATAAGGAGACCCACAGTTTTGTCTCAGTTATATAAGTCAATGAATCCCTTTGTTTAATTATTTATTTGAGTTTGAGTTACAGATATTTTGTTAATAAATGGCATAAGCTCTGAAGATTTAAGAAAAAAGCCAAAACTTTAGTTGTACTTTCAAATTCTGGCTCTCTAACGTCAGTCAGCTAGATCTCATGTCCAAATATCATTGTTAAGTACTTCCTGTAATTTCATATGAAAAACATAAACCTGAATAAGCTATTTATGCTTTGGGACTTTTGCCAATGGCTGTTCCATAAAGCCACACAAATCTGATTTTGGGTGTATTTTACTGCATTTTCTCTAAACATCTCTTCATCTCTTTTGCTTTCTGACATATGTTTTGGTCAACTTCAATAAGCACATTTTATTACGCACATCTCCATGTAGCTCCAACCAAATAACTTAATGTATCTGGAATTTATGAACATGGTATTTCTCTCTCTCTTTCTCTCTCTCTCTATATGTATGTATGTGTGCATATATATATATATATATATATATATAGTGAAATCTCTCTCTATATATATGTATATATGTGAGAAATAAATTTAAGAGAAATAAGTGAAATCTCTCTCTCTCTCTCTCTCTCTCTCTCTCTCTCTCTCTCTCTCTCGGACTCCGTCTCAAATATATACATATGAGAATAAGTGAAATTCTCAAATTATCAATCTCTCTCTCTCTCTTTCTCTCTCAGAGAATTCGTCTCAAATATATACGTATGAGAATAAGTGAAATTCTCAAATTCTCAATCTCTCTCTCTCTCTCTCTCTCTCTCTCTCTCTCTCTCTCTCTCTCTGCTAGAGAGTGAACCTGGGAGGTGAATCTCTCTCTCTCTCTCTCTCTCTCTCTCTCTCTCTCTCTCACAGAGAGAGAGAGACAGATTGAGAATTTGAGAATTTCACTTATTCTCATATGAGAGAGAGAGAGATTGAAAATTTGAGAATTTCACTTCTTATCATATGTATATATTTGAGACGGAGTCTCGCTTTGTTGCCAGGCTGGAGTGCAGTGGAGCGATCTTGGCTCACTGCAACTTCCACCTCCTGGGTTCAAGCCATTCTCCTGCCTCAGCCTCCCAAGTAGCTCGAACTAAAGGCGCACACCACCACTCCCAGCTAACTTTTTTTTTTTTTTTTTTTTTCCCGGAGACGGAGTTTCGCTCGTTACCCAGGCTGGAGTGCAATGGTGCGATCTCGGCTCACTGCAACCTCCGCCTCCTGGGTTCAGGCAATTCTCCTGCCTCAGCCTCCTGAGTAGCTGGGATTACAGGCACGCGCCACCACGCCCAGCTAATGTTTTGTATTTTTAGTAGAGATGGGTTTCACCATGTTGGCCAGGATGGTCTCAATCTCCTGACCTTGAGATCTGCCCGCCTCGCCCTCCCAAAGTGCTGGGACTATAGGCATGAGTTTCTGCACCCAGCCTATATTTTAATGGATCAATATGAGGTTAGAATATAGTTTACTGTTAATATCTGCAAAAATATCTGGATGAGAAAGTAGTTTGCATTTTTACGTGTTTCATAATTAATTTTTGTAATAAATATGTTACAAAAACAACATAAAAAAATCCATGTATCTATTGACCAATGTAATAGATGGTAACATTTTGCTGAGGGTTTTTGTTAGTTCTTGTTGATTCTCATATTGCAAGTATTACTTCTAGGTTTTCTCTTTATTTTCCTGAAGTAACTCCTTTAATATTTCCTTCGACAAATACATGAATGTTAAACTTTTCATTCACTGCCTAAAAAATACGTCACTCTTGCATAGCAGTTTACCTAGGTAAAGAAATTCATCTAGGTGATTAGTTTTGCTGTTAACTCTGAAAATAACAGTCTATTATGTTTTTCTATGGAGAAGACAATTTTTATTTCTAATTTTTGAACATTTTTCTTAGGTAATATTAAAAGCAGCTGAGAAGAAAGGATACATATTCCCCTTGTCTCTGATATCTTGCAGTTTTACTATGCTGTGTCTTCTGATTTTTTTTTTTTTAATTCAGACTGGGATCTATAGTGTTTCTACACCTGAAGATTTATATATTTCGGTAGTACTGAAAATTGTGAGCTATTATATTTGGATAATTCCTTTTATATCATTCTCTCTATTCACCAATTATGTAATTCCATTTTACTTGTAATGCTGTACCTTCTCATTCTCTCTTCCATTTCTTTTAACAATACTTTTAATCTTCTTTTCCCTTTATTTCATTGTGCCGTATTGAATATACTTTACTTGAATATATATCCTACTTTACTATTGTTCTGTTCAGCTGGGTCTATTCCGTGACTTATTTTTGTGCATTTAATCTTTGCTTTCAATAGCTTATTTGTCTCTTTCCTTGGTAGAATCATTTTCCATATTTTATGATTTTTATTCCTAAATTTAAGTTGTGCATACTCTTTGATAGACCTTTTTGTTAAGGATAGTTCTATTCTATGATATGCTTGAGATTCTAATTCTCCAATATGCTGTTTTCACTTATTCTCATTGCTGGCAGATGGTCATCTCATTTGTTTTGCAATGGGAGATGGTGTGCTCAAAGACACAGGATCTTTTTTCTTTCTTTCTTTTTTTGGTGGGAGGTTAACAACCCAACTTTGTTTGCAGGAGTGAACTTCAAGAGAAGTTTACATTTGCTTTGTCAGGCATCCTAAAGTTATCACCAGCCCAAGACCAAGCTTTATGTTAATTTCTTTACTTCTGCATCCTGGAATCTATAAGTCAGTACACGGCCTGTGGGAAGGATGGGCTACTCTGTTTCTGACATGAGGTTTGTGTTTGTGTTTGTGTGTGTATGCTCCTGCGTGTGTATTTTCCTAGGGCCCAGTAGAAACAGATGAGGTGCCTCGCCACCTTTCTATATGTTAGGCGGAATTTTTCCTTTCACTGATAAAGCAATTGAATGATTTCAATGTTATGTATTAAAGCTTAATTACAATTTCTTCAGAGACTTTCTAGCTCAAGACTTGGTCTTTTTCTTTTCTTTTCTTTTCTTTTCCTTTTTATTATTCATACTGATAGCCCACTCCAAGGGTAGCTGCAATGCTAATTCATAAGGGTAATACATGTCTTCAAGTTCCGTTTTTACTTCTTACCTCTTGAGGATTTAATTTCCTATTGAACTCAGCTATGCATTCAAATTTTTTATTGTTGCTACACATCATCTACCATGGCTAAAGATTTATTTCTGGAGGGATTTAGGTTAACTTATTCTGCCATCCTGCCAGATTCCTGTGCTATTCATTTGACACATTATTTTTCATTTAATCCTCTGACAAGTCATATGAGATGGGTAAATTGTCTCCACTTAAAGCCACATTTTTTAATCTGCAGATAAATGTGGCATCATACTTTAAATTTTACAACTAGGAAATGACAAATTTGGGATTGGGACTGTAATCCAGCAGACTACGTTGCTCAAGCTTTTACTCATATATCAATGCGTTTCCCACTGGAATGAACTAGAATCGCAGGCACAGATTATTAGGTTATAAACCTGGCAATTTTTATGGGTCTTTCCAGTATTATATTGTGCAAGTGATATCATCAATACTCAGTGAGAAGAAATTATTTGCCCCATGTCCAAAATCTATTAATTTTAAAACCCTGAATTGAACAGGTTTCGTTTTTCTTTCAAATGCTGCAATTTTATTCCACCTCATCTTGTTTGCAATTGACAAAGTACGGATGCTATGAAATACTATTCAGACACCAGAGATTTATGTCATCTGCCTTTACATCCTCATGCAGGATTGAAAGGTGTAGTCACAACCTCCCTAAGTACACATTTCAGCTCTGAGATGTCAACACTCGAAGCTCCCAACAAACAACAAGGGAGAAATTGTAGACTAGAGGTGTCTTTTTTTGGAAGGGTCTCATTGTGTGTCAGTCCTAGAGGCCTTTAAAAATGATATCTAAGGGTGTGGCTAGAAATATCAGCAAAAGAGACTGGTGGCATAGAAATGAAAAATAATAGTTTATGCGCAATACACAACCTAGAGTTTATGACTCAGATTTTTCTAAGTAAAACAAATCTGTTTTCACTTCTCTATGGGTGGGGCTATTCATGGTGAACATAGAGAGTCTTAATAAGCATTTATGAACAAAGAGGGAACAATATCTAAACTGATAAGCTAACGCTTTGGTAAAATAATGCAGCCAAATACAATGTTTCTTAAAATCATAACTATATTAATAAGAATGTTCATAAGAATTCTGTTCACTTTATTAAGGTTGTTTTGGTATGGAAATTAGAGAAATTATATATATGTATATAAAATCCCATATACTAATCATATACTAGGGATTAGTATATGATGACATAGAGGGACTGTTATTCTGTAAACCACACTATCCTTAACTAACTCCATTCTTCCTGTTAACTCCTGCCCACCTTTCAGATCTCAGCCAAAGTGTTACTTTCTGGAGGAGGCTTTCCTATTTCACTAGTGTCAAATAGGTATTATTGGCCTATGTTCTCACAGAACCACCTTTCTCTCATCTATAGCATTGCTCTTAGTTTTTTTATACACTGAGAATCAGAGAATGTGTTCAGTTTAACTTACTCTACATTCTAACAATACTCAGTAAGTATTCCTTCTGTGAATGAGTGAACCAAGAACAACTATATTGTTTTTTTTACTTTTATTTTTAGAAAGGGTTTATCGTTTTTGAGAAGGGCCCCCAAAGCAGCGGTGAGAGGTCAGGCTTTAATAGTATCAAAGTATCAATACTACCAAATAATTATTCATAAGCCCTTATCAAGTTATAGATCAATAACTTATTCTGATCAATATTTTATTAAAATATGTAGTTGTTTCCATAAAAAGCATATTACATTTCCATAAAAGGCATATTAATCAAGAATCCATTAAACATATAATTCTTCCTCTAAAATTTTAACTTGCCCTCCACATAAACATAAAGTATGTTAAATGAAATAAATATAGCCTCTCGCTATGATGTGTAAGTCTACAGCATTAAAAATGCACACTATTCTATCATAGCTTTTAAAAAACATACAGCTGCTTTTTACTTCTAGTTGTCCTTCTCTTTTTCCTTGTATGTGTATGTGTTGATGGCTGAAGCAAGTTGGAAAGCAGATTCCTGTAGCATTATGCATTATTTAGTGTGAATTTACATACTGTTCTGTTTTAAGTGCTTCACAAGTGTCCTATAAATACAGGGAATTATTTGTCTGTCTAGGCAGAGAGGAAAAGCAAGTTCGGAAAGGGAATTTGCAGGAAGATTCAATGTGTCCTCCTGACAATTCTGAATTCTATTGTCTCTGTGTTGATTTGAAACTGTGGATTAAAACTGTGCATCATACAGCTGTTTTATAAATATTCAGTATTTTATATAATATTTATATTGAGAAATTTGCATAGATAGATATAGATACAGTCAATCCTCCCTTGCAGCTTTATATTTAGTATTTTGTGATTATGTTAAATTATATTATGAAACAACCTATATGAAAATTGTCTTTCAAAAGTAACCCATGGAAAAGTAGGAAGTAAACATAATAAAAATCTTTTTGGGATAAATGAAGAAAAGCAAAATGATATTAGATTATAGATGGCTTTAAAGTAAAGTATTTTCTTTATACAATAGCCAATGACTTTATAAAGTGACTATTTTATAAAGAAACTAGTGTTACATTGATGAATGTTTAGATAGGGAATGGCCAAATAAGAGTTGAGGTTTAGAAAGATAAGCATAATTGACAGTGGATTTGATGAAAGAAAGGAGTAAACCATTCAGGAAGCTACTACAAGCATCCAAGCCAAATATTAGTAAGAGCTTGACTTAATTAGTTACAATAGGATGGAGAGGAGAAAGTACCACTGGAGATATTTTGAGAGAAAAACATTTGATTTTATGTAAAAGAAAACTCATCACTTGAAGCCAAAGAGAGCAAATTTTAAAAATTTACTAAATTAGGATTAATTAATCTGGATCAATAATTTTTAAGATAATGAAGATTTATCTGGAAAATCACTGTTTAGTATAAGGTCAAGTATAGAAAGTAAAATATTGCTGATATTTAGCAGTGAAGATGATATCTTGCCACCATATTCAAGTTTCAAACCCTTTTACCCAAACCCTTCTCTTTGTCTTGATGCCCTAAAGCTTCCCTTGTTCTGTCCATAGCGGAGCATAAAGACTGATGCCTGCTTTACATAACGTGGTAGACAGAGTTATCTTCTTACTCTGTACTGAGATAAGCTGATCAGCTCTATGTCTAATTCATAAAGGAAATATTTAATTAAAAATATTTTTTATTCAACTCAAGCCCAAGACTTAGCTCAGACCTTGTCCAAAAGAACCCTCCATGGGAGAATGAAGCCAGACCCAGAAAGACATGCACTGGTCATCTGAGAGTGATGTGCGCTAAAAAGATGGGAACAAATCCCTCACTCACCTTTGATTCCATGGTACAGTATTGGTAATTTTGAAAGGAACCACTGGTTTCTTTCCAAAATCCAACCCCTCGTCATTTCATCCCAGGGCCTTCCAATCTGGCACAAATTATTTTGCATCTACTGTTTATTAAGAACATAATCATTTGTTAATCCATTCAATGAAAAAAATCGAGGAATTAAGTGACTCTGTATATGAAGGAGGATTCTCTTGAACATAGCATGTTTAGAACTTAACCAAACAAATAATGCTGGAAAAAAATAAAGGTCCGTGAAGACATGCACTATGAAAATACTCTTTGGTCTTCCTTTACCAGCTCGTCCAGTGTGTAGTGTACATCACCATCCAAGTAATTGCTAGAATGAATCAAATGGAACTGAATCTAATGGAGTGATTGATAGATTGTAGGAACAATCTGAACTTCTGATAGCACTCTTACTGGTGTGTGTTACTGGTGTTGCTGGTGTATAAAATTTAGATAGCAATAAAAATAGTTTAAGAGACCCTAAAGAGTTGTGTACTTTGGTTTAAAGCCCTCTGGGTTTCTAAGTGAATAGATTTGTTTGGGTAATTGTGAGTGAGGATTTTCTTGTAAACACAAGAGACTGTTCAGTTTAATTGTGTTGCATCTGGCGCTTACTGTGTTTTTTTCCCAAAATATTTTCCTCTTTTGTATTGTGTGCCTCGGATAAGGCCAAAGAATTCATTTTTGTTTTTCATTTTTCATTATGTAGGCTGTGTTCCTTCTATAATTTTATTATCTCTTTGTGTTCAACTACAATAACCTTTGCTAGGTTTTGATTATATGCTAGACTTATTTAATGTTATAATGAACTCATGAGGTCAGAATCATTATAATTCTCATAATACAGAAGCAGAAACTGAGACTCAGAAAGGTTAAGTGACTTGCCCAGGTCATATAATTAGTGAGCAATGAAATCAGTTTAAAATTCCAAAGGTCATAATTTTCTCTTATCAAAACAAATTTTTCAACCTTTCTTACCTCTTTACATACTAGTAACCATATACTATAGTATCATTTATCATTTACTCCAGCTTGCTCACTCTTGTATTGTTCAAAGCACTGTTGATTTAAGTGTGCCTTGAGTTGCCTTCGGTCTCTTTCATATTCTGTTTTGCAAAGTTTTCATGAAAAAATTCTGGGAGTGTGACAAGATTCTGGATTCACTTTCAACCCACTAAAGATGTTTAGAGCATAAATGCTCATTCTCGATGGACTCATATCCTGGTGAAAAAAAATTCCTCAACTCTATCAATGTCTAAATCCAATACAGTTTTTGGGCCAGCCACTGTGTATTACTTTTCTGTCATATAAGGATCATTTCTGTCCACTCGGAAGCCTTCTCTGAATCAGATAAGGCACTCTTGCTTAAAGTATTTTGTTTTATTTTATTTTTATTATTATTTTTTTTTCTGAGACTGAGTCTTGCTTTGTCACCTAGTCTGGAGGGCAGTGGTGCTATCTTACCTCACTGCAACTTCCACCTCCCAGGTTGAAGTAATTCTGCCTCACCCTCCCGAGTAGCTGGAATTACAGATGTGCACCACCACGCCTGGCTAATTTTTGTATTCTTAGTAAAGATGAGGTTTCACCATGTTGGCCAGCTTTCTCTCAACTCTTGACCTCAAGATCCACCCACCTTGGCTTCCCAAAATGCTGGGATTACAGGCATAAGCCACCATGCCCAGCCAAATATTTTAGAACATTTGGAAGGAATTCAAATATCAGTTTTTTTAACAGCATTTTGAAAAAACTCCTTCACTCGCTAGTCTCATAGCATTAGGGTCTGCTTGCTCTGGGTTCCAGTCACACAAGGCTTTATGTTGTTCCAGCTGTTCTGCTTTGCTGCAGGATTCTTCTTTTTCTTTTGTCTGGAATTAAAGCTACTACCCTTTTCCTACTTTATGCATTGACTCAATCACAACTCCCACTCCTTAGGAGAAAGCAGTCCCTGGTAGCACAAACTAAGTCAGATCTCCGTATTTACCTATTTTGATACGGTCCTTTACATTGCCTCCCTTGAATACATTAAAGGGCAATCACCTAATTATGTAACTTAATTAATATCTTTCCCTCCTAGTAGACCTTAAGCCCCTAAAAGAAAGACCAATCTCGTTTTTCTCTATTACCTTATTCCTAGTGCCAGGCATAGTGTCCGGTATGTAGTAGTTTGGATCATTATTATTATTATTATTATTATTTTTTTTTTTTTTTTTTTTTCGAGACGGAGTTTCGCTCTCGTTGCCCAGGCTGGAGTGCAATGGCGCGATCTCGGCTCACCACAACCTCCGCCTCCTGGGTTCAGGCAATTCTCCTGCCTCAGCCTCCTGAGTAGCTGGGATTACAGGCACACGCCACCATGCCCAGCTAATTTTTAGTATTTTTAGTAGAGATGGGGTTTCACCATGTTGACCAGGATGGTCTCGATCTCTTGACCTCGTGATCCACCCGCCTCGGTCTCCCAAAGTGCTGGGATTACAGGCTTGAGCCACCGCGCCCGGTTAGATCACTATTTGATTTAAATGAATGAACAAATGGATATACAAAGGAACAAATGGATGACTCTTCAGTTATTTATATTTAGAGGGGAAAGAATGTTTTTCAGGTAATCACAATAGTTTGCATAACTAACACATTAGAGATTAAAGCATGTTTAAAAGTGGCATATTTGGAGACAATGAGGAGAGACATAGGCAGCTATGTTGAAGCTGCAATTTATTTATTTATGAATTTATCTACTTATTTCCCTTGTAGGGTAACACCTGTGCACTGTTCAGGCTAATTAGCATCACCTGGTGGTGATTGCTTAAAGAGAGCCTACGAATTAAGCTCTTGGTTGGATTACTGTTCAAGATATTTTTTTCAAATGTTTTCTTTTTCCTTCATAAATAATCTGTATTTTTAAAATATTCTTTCATTTATAGAACTTGATGATCTGCTTTATTTTACCTTTGAATCAGCCCAAAGGACACTACCAGTCAAAATCATTTGGCAAAGTATGATGCTGGCCATGGAACAGCAAGAAAGGTTTCAAGGTGAAGGAAGGCAATCATGGGGTTTCCAGGCCTAGGTGCCTGTCATTCCTGTGCCCTTCACCTTTCTGGATGCTCCTGCGCTCCACCCCTCCCCTGCTCAATTTGCAACTTGCTCACCCACTTATCTCACATACCCATGTGTTTTGGACATTAGGTGAGGAGGTGGAGGAGGGGGAATGGGAATGTAATAGTAGGTTTGGGAGTGCAGGGGAATTGCAAAGCCAGAAAATAGATGAGAGCAGCAGGCGGCAGTGGGAAGACCTGCTGAGAGCGGAGACAGGCAGCATTTATATCCCAACCTTATGTCTCCCAGGCCAGTTTTGGCTCTATGTTCTTCCTTGCCAGGCTGATGCTCCCTGTCTGGCATGTCCTTGTCACTTGAAATACATTGTCCTCCAAGACTCAGCTCAAGAATCACCTGACACTCCCACATGCATCAATTCTGCTTCTTTGTTCCATTTTGTGTTTACATCAGTTTTGATGTGTGTGTTTACGTACATCATGACTAGCAGACTGTGAGTGCCTAAGAGGTAACAGTTTGAGTTTAATCACATACATATTCTAGGAAAGTGCCTGGCTTAGGGTAGATGCTGAGTAAATATCTGTTGAAAGAATGAATGAATGTTATTTGTGTCATATATTCAAAAATATATATTGGATAGTAGAAAGGTCATGGGGTTTAAAATCAGAGAGAGTCCCAATTCTTCTCTAATCACCTTATGTTTTGTGCCTTTTCTATATATAACTAAGCCTCGGTTTCCTCATTTATAGGGTAAATAAAATAGGTTATCCATATATATGTGTGTGTGTGTAGGTGTGTGTGGAGGGTGTGTATACACACATATATATATGTATACATTTATATATACATATATTGTAATTTATGTAGCACACAGGACAGATTTAGACTCACCTCCTATTTCTATCTTTTCTCTGACAAGCATGTGGATCTGAAATTATATATAGGGTTATGTTGACAACTCAGGTGATTTACATTACATTTGTTTGATGTTTTTATCTTTTTTTCCTAAGTCCCATTTGTGCTAAATGGCTGCAGGACTTACCACCAAAAAAAGAAAAAAGGCAATTCATGCATATAGCCATTTAATATGATAATTATTTTGAAGATATCAAAATCAACTCATCTTCAGAAGATATCAGAAGGCCCCTAAACTCTTGAATGAGATTTGCATGAGGTTCCTCACCTAGTGGTTAACAGGTTCTACATTCTTTGCCAAAAATGTCACAGTTACTTCCAATGGCAATGAGTCCCACTAATGATCCGTAGCTTCCCCATGGCCACTGATCTTAGAAACAGAAGTATGAAAACTGGCAGTGTCAGCATGAATAGGAAGCTCTGTCTATACAGCCTCTGACTTCTGCTGAGCATTACTTACCTCATCCTTTAAATTGGGGTGATAACAATACCCTTGCATACTTACAATGAGAAATAAATATTCAGCATATAAGTCACAGGTCCTGCCTGGTACACCTGTTCTTGACCTTGCCACTATCGTGTGGTTATAACCCATCTCTTCATGTATTTTACTTACTTGAAAATCATTTCTCCATGCACATTTGGAAAGCCTAGGTGATTTTTTTAAAGTATTAGAAGCACACGCACTTATTAAGCGTAATAAGAGCCTGAGAATCATTATAATTAAGCTACTTATTCACAAATTTCATTTAAAAACACCAAATGATTTCTCTGTTAAGGCCACTAATGGATCAGCTATACAAAAAATGTTGATTAAAAAAAAAAAACACACATGAAGACTAGGAAAACAACAAGAAAAGACCCTGCAGCACTCCTCAAAAATTCAAGGATCTTTTTTCTCTTGCTAAAACAAGTATTTTTTGTTAAAGGTTAGCCATAAAATTAAATATTGCAGTTCCAAATGGAATTAGCCTCTCTACCTATTGTGATACAGAGAATTCTTATTTATTGATGGTGCCTATTCTAGGCATTCAATTAAGGGTTTTAGATATATTAATTCACTTAATCCTTTCAAAAACTCTGTAAGAGAGATATCGTTATCCACACTTTCAAGATAAGGGAACAGACTTAGATAGTTTGAATGTATATCCAAAAACAAAACAATAGAATATACTGTCAGCAGAGTTTGAATCCATTTTTAATTACTTTATAGCATTCAGCCTAACTAAATCTTCAATAATCGGGCTTCAAAAAATTCCCTAGTGTATTTATCTATATAATACATAAATATTTGCATGCTTTTAGAGAAAAACGTTTTACTGGCTGTGAAAACAGCTTAATGAATTCTCAGATGAGTGACCACCAGATAATTGTCATTTCTTGAAGATTCCCTATATACCTCTAACTATCTAACTCCACCTCTCCCTCTTTTTCCTCTACCTGACAAATTCTTTGCAAAATTGAAAGCCAATTTATATGAGAGTTCCTAAATCCAATCTCACCTCACAGAGAGAAATATAGAAATGCAATAGATTAAATCTATTGCATTTCTATATTCCTGTAGTACATCCTACTCTGTTAGCATTTATTACCATGTAGATATTAATACTCTCTCTGTATATAAATGCTACTCTCAATTCTACTAGATTTTTAGTTATTTTAGGGAATATTTTACGTTGAAGTATATAAATCTGATATTTTTAGGTCAAAATGCTGAAATGGCAACCATTATAATAACACATCTTTATGCTACTCATGTTTGCATCTATTACAGACCATAGAATAATGCCTAAAGAAATACATGTTTAATGCAAACCAACTAATCTACCTGGCATTTTAAACATTATCATCAGTCCAACCATTTTAATCATCAGTACAACAACCTGAAATTTTATTATAACAATTTTTAGGTAATAACCATGTAGCTAAAAATATTTAAGTAAACATTTTTAAATTGTGTGCATTATATTGAGTTACCGGCTTTTTTCTTACACCCAAGCTTATTCCATTTCTATCATTGAAGCTTCCTAGATATATCCTCACTAAATGGCATCAAACGCTGTGGTGTTGAAGCAAAAGTGGGAGTTATTTTGTAAAATTTAAAATATCATTTTTATGTTTTTTCCTGAGATCTGAGGTACAAATATAAATTCATACAGAATTTAGTTTCTAATATATAAAAACAAGGTAAAAAAATCACTATTGTTCCTTAACTATTAAGATAGAAAGTCGTGTTTTAACATTATTTACCTTAATTTTTCTTCTATAGGACATTAGCTGCTTCTCAATGCATGGCATTTTGATAGAATTTTAATCCAAATGAGTAGCATAACTTGGCCTCCTGGTTCCACAGTGACATGTGTGTTTATTACTCAAGGGATGTGGCCATTACCCTCACACATCCATTACAAGTGCCTCAACCTGTGTCTCAGAGGCTGTTTCAAAAGTCAGAGGTTTCTAATGGAAAAATTATCTCCATAAAGCTATATACTACTCCCTCCTTACTGCTGCACCTCATACAAAATATGACTTTCTCAGGGGATTCTTCTCTCATTTCTTTAAAAATATATATGCTGAATAGAGACAGTTAAGAAAGAGGGAGAGACGGAGAGGGATGGAGAGAGAGTGAAATGGAGAAGAACTGGGAGGAGAGAGAGCAGGAGCAATAGAGAGAGAGGGAAGGAGAGAAAAAGAGGAAGAGGGAAAAACATTGATTTTTGAGGCTGGGGGTCTGGTACTGATAAACCATCACATTGCATTTGCCCTCATGCTAACTGAAGTTGTACATTCCAACTACCAGACAGTAACCAGCTATGCAAAAATAGTATGTGACAAAAGAACTATCAAAATATATGAATACAAAAAAATGTGCCCTCTGAACCGCTTCAGCACTAATTATGCTGGTATACAAATCAGTAAAAGCAGCTGTTTTGGGGACTGCATTTAATTGACTTCAGATTAGCAAAGATATGAAAAAGTATTCATTGACTGTGCCATTGCACCTGTCCTTTTCATCCCTGAAAGACCGTTCTGTGAGACACTGTTATGATTCAAATGTCATTCACACTGAAGTAGCAGGAACAAAGCAGGATTTCCAATAGAAGGAGATCTAATTTAAAAAATAATATTTACTTATTGTCAGCATCTAATTAGTTTCCCCTTTATTCGTGTTTATAAAGACGGCTCTGTTATAATTACAGTTCAACAAGTAGTAGTTATGTAATATGTCCCATTGCAGAAAATAGCACTAATATCTTAGTGCTGAAGCTTTTCTCTCTCCTTTACACACACCAACACACACACACACAATAGAGATATCAAATGGTTACATTTTGCTCATTACTTTATTCTTCACAGTGTGAGACACACGCTAATAAGTTTAGTGGAAGGAAAAAGGTACTATTATTTTACCATTCAATGAATCTGACTTGTCAGCCTATAAGCCTGTGAATTTGGGAGATTATTAGAAGTTCACTGTATGTTTTCTTGCATGTTAAAAATGATACTTCTTTTTTATGTTCTCTCTCTCTCTCTCTCTCTCTCTCTCTCTCTCTCTCTCTGGATCTTTCTATAAAAGGATAATAGACATAGACGTGGATTGAAAATGTGTGCAAAAAGACTCAAATTATAATATTCTGCATTAAAAAGGGAATTAAGCTGGGACCAAAGGCAATCAAATGATTTTCTGTGCTTACGTCTCAAAAGAGAATTTTGATCATGCTATTCACTACCACTTGTCTTCAAGAAATTTTGTTCAATTCAACCAAGAACACATAAGACCCTTCAAGTCTTATCCCTGCAAACTTTCAATCCCTCTTTCTTGCATTTCTTTAATATCAAAATTTAAAGCATTTTAGTACATCTGCAGAAGGAGATAATGCTAGGTGTTACTACTAATAAATCTTAACATTTCAGTAGCTTAACAAACAAAATAGAATTTTATTTTTTATTCACCAAACCCTAAAATGAATATGTTCTTGGTTAGCAGATGATTCATCTCCACATGGTGATTCAGGCCCGAGGCTGATATCAATGCCAGGGGTTCTCAGATTTTGCTGCTAAACAAGATATAAGCAATGTACAATAAAACCATACTTAAAATTCTGGCCCAGAAATAACATACATCACTTCAGCTCACTTTCTGTTGATAAGAACTAAGTCACAAGACATATCTGGGAACTATAGTTTGTTGCTGGATAACCTTCTCCCAGTGATAATGTCATACTATGAAAGAGGAAGCCCACATTCTGCTGCAAAACCAAGTATCTTTTCCACATAATTCCTATGAAGCATGCTGTTTCATTACTCCACATTTCATTTGGCGAATTCTCACTCAACCTTCAAACTACGTTCAAGCATTATTCCTCTTTACAGCATCAGTGATCTGCCAAGACAAGATAAGAAATGGTGTCTTTCTTACAGCTATAATAGCTATAAATCTCTCTAGCAGAGTAGGTAAAATGTTTGTATATAACTATTTAATTGTCTGTCTCTTATAGTCATTTCCAATATCATTTCTATTCTCCTTTTCCACTCACATTCCCTGAGCTGTTTCATCCATTTCCATTGCTTCAATTATTACTTAGGTTTTGATAACTTCCACATCTATGCCTCTAGCAACATACTTTCTCTAGATCTTCAGGCTCATACACCAGCATCATATTTAATGTGAATGTGCTGTTGCCTGTTGTTGCACTTAAAACCACCCCAAAACTCAATAGTATCAAGTAGCCATTTGTGTGTACTTATGATTCTGTGCATCAGGGACCTAAGCAGAGCGAGAGGTGTTCCATCTATAGTAGTTCTGAGTGAAAGGGGTCTTCAACTAAGCTGACTCACACTCCTGGAAATGGTTTATTTTGATTAAATGGGTCCATATGTCTTTGCCCTCAGTTCTGGCTGCAGTTGGATTACTTGGTTCTTCCATTATTTTTGCTGGGATTGGAATATCCAATATATGTGCAGAAATACACTTGGAATAATCTCTCAATCTCTCCTGCGCCCCTTCCCCCCCCGCCCCTGCCACCTCTCTCTCTCCCTGCAAACCTCTGCACACAGCACAAGAGTCTCAGGATAATTGAATTTTCTACATGGCATCTGGTGTCCCTTAGACTTATTTTCTTAATGTCCTAGAATGTCATTTCTGCCACGTTCTATGGGTCAAGTAAGATAATAAGGCCAGTTTAAATTCAGGAAAAAAGAGATTAAATTTCTTCTTTTAATGAGATGATTAGCAAGGAATTTGGAGACATCTTTCCTCTACACAGACTACCCTCTCTTGATTAATTGTTTACTCCAAGTGAAAAGTATAATTACTCTCTCCAAAACTCCACAAATGTTGTCCTATTTTAGCATTGATTCAAGTCCAGGATCTTGGAATGAAAATTATATCCAGGTTTAGATGATACACTTCACATGTGATTCATCCAGTTGATTTCTCTTCTTTAAGGATCTGAGAACTAAAAAAACCAGTCTCATATCCCACATATGTGCAACACTAAAAGGTGATACAGTAGGAATAATTTCCCATGGTTCTTTCCTCTGTTTTCTGTGTACTTCATTCTTTCAAATGAGTCATCCTCATTTTCCCTAAAGAAATAGCTCCTGTTGCATTTTCAGCTAGTTTCCTGCCCTTAGAAAGCTTGGGAGTCCAGATATCTCATTTATATGTTTAACGTCTTTGTGTCTTATAATCCAAAAATGGCAATATTTCTCCTAATTTCATTCTTTTAATTCACATGGTGACACAGTTAGGCTATGTGTCCCCACCCAAATCTCATGTTGAATTGTAATCTCCGTCATCCCCATGTGTCTAGGGAGAGAGCTGGTGGGAGGTGACTGGATCATAGCAGCAGTTTCCCTCACGCTCTTCTCACGAAGGTGTAAGTTCTCACAAGATTGGATGGTTTTATAAGAAGCACTGTTTATTTGCTCCTTGCCATCTCTCACCCATCACCACATAAAATATGCCTTTGCTTCTCTCTCACCTTCCACCATAATTGCAATTTTCCTGAGACCTCCACAACCATCCAGAACTGTGAATTAATTAAACCTCTTACCTTTATAAATGACCCTGTCTCAAGTGTCTTTGTAGCAGTGTAATAACAGGTTAACCCATTAGGGCTTCCTATGGATATTATTGTGGTTCCCTTAGATTACAGCTATGACCACTCATGTGTTTGAGATGAGGTATTCTCTATCTTTGGCCTATATAGAGCTAGTACGGGATAACGACATTGAGATTCTTAGAAACTGTTTCATAATAGAGAGGATCTATCAGTTACTTTCTTAAAATGCCTTTATAGCAGGCTTTTTGTATAGCTGATAATTTCTAGAATATACTACCTTATATATTTCTGACATCTTAACAAAGATTATATCCTACACCGGACAACTTTTATGCTCTAACGTCATTTTCTACTATGTGAATCTTTCATTGGGATAGAGAGGAAAAAAAAGGCAGTTTTATTTTAGAACTAGCAAGGTTTACTTCTTTGTGACTCTGCTAAATTATCTTCAAAAACTCAACATTTCCTTCTTTAGTTCAATTTCCTCTTTTTATGTTTTAATATAGTAAGCTTGAAAAAGCTAATTGCCATTTTGAAATGTTTTGCCTACAACTCTCTCAGCCATGAGTCAATTAAATGCCCTTTCTCTCTTCCACGTTTCCTCACACAACAGTGTTGCCAAACATCCTGCGACTACATAACAATTACCTCCTTTCCTCCAGTCTCCAACCGTGTTCCTCATTGTTCTTCAATCCCTCCTCACCACTCGTAAAAAAATTTCTGACTTCCATCCACCATTTCAAAGTCAATGCCACATGCTTTGAAAGCCGACGCAGGTGGATCATGAGATCAGGAGATTGAGACCATCCTGGCAAATATGGTGAAACCCCATCTCTACTAAAAATACAAAAAATTAGCCAGGTGTGGTGGCACGCACCTGTAGTCCCACTACAGGCTAGCCAGAGAAAAATTCCTCTACTCAAGTGGCTGAGGCAGGAGAATCCCTTGAACCCTGGAGGTGGAGGTTGCAGTGAGCCGAGATTGCACTACTGTACTCCAGCCTGGGCCAGAGAGAGAGACTCCATCTCAAAAAAAAAAAAAAAAAAAAAAAGATTATAGTTATTATGGTGGCATGTCATTTGCAGATAACACATTTTGTTATGGTCAACTCTTGCTGAGTTACAAAGTACCCCCAGAATAAATGCATAGTGCCACACCTGTTTTGTTATGCTCATGAATTTGTTCTGATCAAGAATTTGGGTAATGGGGCTGGGTGCTGGGATCATGCCTATATTCCCAGCACTTTGGGAGGCCAAGGCAGGAGGATCACTTGGACCCAGGAGTTCAAGATCAGCATGGGTAACAATGTGAGACCCCCATCTGTAGAAAAAATACATAAAATGAGTGGGGCATGGTGGCACAGACCTGTAGTCTGAGCTACTGGGGTGACTGAACTGGGTGGATCTCTTGAAACTCTAGAGACTGAGGCTGCAGTGAGCAGTAATTGCCTCAGTGCACTCCATCCTGAGTGACAGAGTGAGATCCTCCCTCAAAAACAAAACACAAAACAAAGCAAAACAAATTCATTTGGGTGTGCACAATGGGAATGACTTTTCTCTGCTTTGCTACTGAACCCTCATTTGGGGTGGCTGAGTTAGCTGGAGATGGCTGAGACAACATGATGAGAGCCCCAAGCTTCCAACCTTACAACTTCAGCTCAACCATTGGTCTCAATTGAAAGTCTCTTCAGCAAGATAAGAATCCCTTCTCATGTCACTGTGTATTCTCTAGTTTTCCCCTGGTAAAAATGGACTTCCTTTTTTATCCCATTACTCACTTTACTGGAAAACCTGGTGACTTACTCCTTTATCTTACAAAACTGAAACCTCCATAAAGGGAGAGATCGTATCACTCCCACTCACCATTACATCTCCACCACTAATACATTGCCTGTTACATGGCAGGAAGTCACTGAATGTTTAATAAACTTTGAAGCCATCAATTACTCTTTAGCTCCCACTGGCACGCAGAGAATGGTCTCAGTGGCAGTTCATCGCAGTGAGGTAGGTGTATATTCATCCAGATCTAAACATACAAAGAATTTATCAAAGATATATTAAAACAGGCTAGCCAGACAAAATCTCAAAGTCATGATTGAGAGTGAGGAGACAGAAGTTTTAACCAGTAAGACTAGAATAGAATCTGAAAGCCACTGCAAGGCCCTGGGGAACAGTCACAATATCAAAAGGTGAGCTGAAAGTGACATTGCAAACATACAAACAAACAGATCAACCAGAACAGCAAGGCAAATAGTTTAGTAAAAATGCTGTGGATAGATGTGTTGTCCCATCTGTTTTGTGATTGGGGAGAAAACGTTCAAAGATATGACAACTTAAAGGAGATTTTTACTCTGTCCCCTACCAATTACAGACTGTAGAACACAACCTAGCATTTCCAATATCATATTTTATATGAAAATATCTTTGTAAATAAGTACCTCAGAAATCATTCACTTTGCTCTGAGTGCGATTCCTAGAACTCTCATGGGCTTCAAACTGGTGATAGGATGTGGATGGAAATGGACAAGAGTTGAGTCTGTTAATTGGTTTTTGTTTGTTTTTAGCGGGGAGAGTGGGGAAATGGAAAATTGAAAAGAAGTCTAAGAAAGCCATCAGTGAGGAAGAATAATGAATAATGATAAAGTCTAAACCATTGCTGTTTTTCTAAATCACTCATTATTTCAATAATTATATTAGTCAGATGCTGAGAAGAGTGTTTTACCAACCAAAATAAAAAGTGATCTGGGCTGGGTGCCGTGGATCAGGCCTCTAATCCCAGCACTTTGGAATGCCCAGGCAGGCGATCACCTGAGGTCAAGAGCTCAAGATCAGTCTGACCGACATGGAGAAACCCCGACTCTACTAAAAACGCAAAAAGTTAGTCAGGTGTGGTGGCACATGCTACTCGGAAGCTACTCGGGATGCTGAGTCAGAAAAATCCCTTGAACATGGGAGGTGGAGGTTGTAGTGAGATTGCGCCATTGCACTGCAGCCTAGGCAACAAGAACGAAACTCCATCTCAAAAGCAAACAAACAAACAAACAAACAAAAGTGATCTGAAAGCCATATTGTAAATAGTCTCTCAGTTTTTGGTTCTGAGACTTTTGATCAGACATAATAATACATGTTCTATTACATCAGATACCCATATACCTGAGTCCTTCAGAATAAATTCTTTGCTAATTTACCTGCTGTTTTTCTGCTCATTAAAGCCTTGTGTTCATGAGATCATAGCCACTGAAAAATCTCTAAACCATAGTGAGATGGAACCAGTCCCCTAGGTCTGAGCTGAAGTGCTAAGTCCACATATATCATTCCAGGATTTTATGCTGATTTTGCAAACAGGAATATTGTTCTTGTCCTCACAGTTCTAGCTCTATCATTGAGGGTCTGTGGCCAAAGTTAAATAAAATAAAGGACATTTTGGGATACCCTAGTATAACAGAGGATTTCTAAATCAGAGTCTCTCTATCCTTTATCATTGTGGGCAAGGCGGGCGGCCCGGGCGTGGTGGCAGAGCCTGGCACACCGTTCAGCATTGGCCGCTTTGCCACGCTCACACTGCAGGAGCGGCGGGACCGGGGGGCCGAGAAGGAGCACAAGCGCTACCACAGCCTGGGTAACATCAGCCGGGGTGGCAGTGGTGGCGGCGGCAGTGGCGGGGAAAAGCCCAGTGGCCCTATCCCCCGCAGCCGCCTGGACCCTGCCAAGGTGCTGGGCACCGCCCTGTGCCCGCGCATCCACGAGGTGCCGCTGCTGGAGCCCCTCGTGTGCAAGAAGATTGCCCAGGAGCGGCTCACGGTCCTGCTGTTCCTGGAGGATGCATCATCACTGCCTGCCAGGAGGGCCTCATCTGCACCCGGGCCCGGCCGGGCAAGGCGTTCACAGACGAGGAGACCGAGGCCCAGACAGGGGAAGGAAGTTGGCCCAGGTCACCCAGCAAGTCAGTGGTAGAGGGCACCTCCTCCCAACCAGGCAACTCCCCGAGCGGCACAGTGGTGTGAAGCCACGGATATCGGGGCCCCCACCCCATGCCCCCAGCCTCCTAGCCATAACCCTTCCCGCTGACCTCACGGATCAACGTATTAACAAGACTAACCATGACAGATGGACTGCTCCGGTCCCCCAACCTGCACAAAATTTGGTGGCCCCCCAGACTGGCCTGGACATTGGGGGGATGTCACAGTCCTTGTGGCCTCAGCCTTGTCCTCCACCCACTGCCAAGTACAATGACCTCTTCCTCTGAAAAAAAAAAAAAATCATACCCATTGACAAGGAAAGCAAATAACTCATCACCAATACGTACCATAAAACTACAGTATAGAGAATTATACAATCTTTAAGCTACAAGCAGTCAGGGAATCAATATAAAAACCAGCAGATTCTATTCCAGAGTTCATACTGAAACAAGAACAGATAGAAACAATAAAAATTAAACACAGCAGATGTCCATCACTGTGGAAGGCAGATAAAAATTGCCTTAGGGAGAAAAGGTTCTACACTAATTAAAGAAATAATGCGAACATAACTGAGATCTAGTGGACCATGGCACTTGATATTGTGAAATTGGGTGAAAGTAGTAAAAAATGTGTGAGAACAGAAAAAAAAACAGTATTAGGAAGATAGCATATTTTGGTAGGAAGTGGATTTGAAAGAGAGAGATATATTTGTAAATTTGATGGTGAAGAGAGAGAAAAAGAGAGAGAGAATGAATTATAAAAGCAGGAGACAAACTGAGCCTTCCTCCACAGGGTATCATTTCTTAAAGAATCTGCAGTTCTCTGTGACAAAGGGAAAGTTGCTCTTAAACTAAGAAACCTAAAAAGCTACCCAAACTCTTCACTTTGTCACTATGAAATCATCTGTTATTGTTTGTCCAGAATAAGAGAAGTCTTTTAAAATTTAATAAAAAGTTAATACAAGATGTTTAATTAAATATATCACTTTGACGTATAAGAAGAAAAACAAACAACCATAAATATTTCAATCAATGAAAAATTTTCTTCCCCAAAAACTCAACCACAGAGCAGAAGTGGGATACATCATAAGATCTCACCTTGAACTAATATCTTTCAATAAATCTTTAAAGTAGAAAATAAAACATCTTGAGTCAGAAATTCACTCAGAAGAATAATGGCCAAACAAGAGAGAGAGGCAAAGTAAAAATTGGACAAATTTAGGAAAGAAATTTTTAAAAAGAAAAAAAAAATCTTACAAGTATAGAAAAACTACAAATATGCTCAGCGTGTGCTCATTGTTAAATGGAATTAGCTAAAAATATCATAAAAGAAATTGAAGAGAAGGAAAAAATTGGCAAAAACAGTGAGACAGTGTTGGAAATAGAAGAAAGTTAAGGGTAATCTATTCTTGAAGAAGAAAAACAAAACCGTGGATGAGAAGTAATATTTAAAACTGGAATCCAAGAAAATTTGAGGGCTATAAAAGCAGAACTAAACATATACATTTATCTTTTTTAACTTTTATTTTAGGTTCAGAGATACACGTGCAGGTTTGTTAATACAAACGATTTGACATCAAAAATAATACTAGCAGTACTTGAATATAATGTTTAATATTAATTATCAGAAGTAAGAAGAGGAAAGAAGAGGAGGTAGAAATGGGAAAACTTACCAGGGGGAAAAGAATGTCAGCTAATAATTATATAAACAGTGACATAATTTTTTAAAAAAACTGCCATTATACAACTGTCAATTTACCAATTATTTCAGATGATTATTACCAAATGTTAAATGCTTAAATAACATTATTTTTGGGAAATAGAGTATTCACATACTTTCAATTTATAATCTCATACTAAATTCCCTTAATTGTAAACTTTTCAAAGTATAAGACTCCATAGCATAACACTAAAAGTATTTTTCTTTTTTTAAGTATTTTGGAATGGAATATTATAGCAGACCTTAACCATGTGATATTGAATAATCTGTAATGAGGAAATTTGATATAATCACCTGCATTGTTAGAAATAAAAATTCTTGCCAAACTTTTGAACTCTGCTGCAGATGACCCTTTTACAAATGGAAAAACTGGCTCAGAGATTTCAAGAACTTTTAATAAAAAAGTTTCTATTGAAATCTAGGAAGCAAAAAAACTTTAAACTTTCTGGTTCTAAAGCTATTAAGCACAGGTCAGTTCAATGTAAAAACTTTGTCAATGCCTCCAGTAAGGTAAGTTATCTACTACTGATCTTTATTATTCTAGAAAGTAGGAAGTTCATAAAGAAAAACAGAGATAGTGTGTCCTGTTACTCACATACTTTAAAAATCTGGAGAAGTTTCTTGATAACTAGACTAAGTAGTATAAACTTCTAACCAGGCAAAAGCTTAAAATGCAACATTGCATGTTTGAAATTACCCCTAGTGGATTTTTCTTGTCTTCCATCTTAGATTCTGAGCTCGAAGAAGGCAGGATTTTTCTTTAGCTTTTATTGTTAAGTTCAGGAGTGCATGTACAGGATCTGCAGGTTTGTTACATAGGTAAATGTGTTCCATGGAGGTTTGTTATACAGATTATTTCATCACCCAGGTGTTAAGCCTACTATCTACTAGTTATTTTTCTTGATCCTCTCCCTCCTCCCACCTTCCTCTCTCTGACAGGCCCCAGTGTGTATTGTTCCTCTGTATGTGCCCATGAGTTCTCATTACTTACCTCCCATTTATAAGTGAGAACATACAGTACTTGGTTTTCCATTCCTGCTTTAGTTTGCTAAGGATAACGGCCTCCAATTCCATCCATGTCCCTGCAAAGGACATGATCTCATTCCTTTTTATGGATGCATAGTATTCTGTGATGTATATGTACCACATTTTCTTTATCCAGTCTATCACTGATGGACATTTAGGTTGATTCCACGTCTTTGCTATTGTGAACAGTGCTGCAATGAGCATGCATGTGCATGTGTCTTTATAATAGAATGAGTTATATTCCTCTGGGTGTAATAGTATTTCTGTCTTTAGGTCACAGTGCTGTTTTTTATCTATCCCTTGCAACCAGTGAGTAGAATTTCTGGTCCCATGCAATTATTGACTCACTAATACGAATTTGATTATATCAATATATATTTTCCACCACAGAATTAGGAGATATTAAGCCTAGTCACTCATTTCTTGTATCAACAACTTCCTTTTTACACTTCATTTTTTTCCAGGCTATGTCAAAATCAATTTTTCAGGATTCTAGTTCAATACACAATTAATTTATGAAGTCCATTTGGATCATGACAACTTCCATTCTAGGTGGCAAGGCATTTCTTTTTTGTGTATGAACTACAGACATATATATATATATATATATATATAGTATTACATATTATTGTTAAAAGAATATACATTTTCTTATAATATCTAGCAATATCGCGGATAAAAAGTATGTACATGTGAAATCTCTAGGTCTTACTTTTAATCCAGATTTAAAGATCTACATCTTAATGATTAAATTTTAGACGTATTTATTAGCCAGGAAGGAAAGGCAGGAAATAAAAAGATAACAAATATAAAGCCTATGTTCTATAAATATTTTACATAGTCATAGCACCTCAATGAAGTAGATATCACAGGTCAAATTTTCTAAATAAATAAACAATAATTGTGAAAGATTTAGTAATTCACTCTTGATCACATGAGAGTAACTGAAAATTTTAACTTTAAATTCTGGCATAGTTCCCCATCTTTCTACCATACCATAATGCTTTGACAAGTCAGCAGTTTTGGCATTGTACTCTAGTTTTAATGGAACGCTCTTACCTTAGGCTAGTACATACACAATCACAAATACACTTAAAGGTACTTATGGTCCTTGAGCCTTGAGATAAATGTCTACATATATTCCTATTTATTGAAAAAATGGAATGCCTGAAACACAGAAATGCTCTACTGATCTTGAACTTCAGGATTGTGTTTTGTACTAAAGGATATTTCAGGTATCTTTGTTCTACTACAACAAGTTCTAGACCACATGCCACAACAAATGACCCTGCTTCTTTATCTTCAGCTAGGAGAACAACTGCGCTCCCTTGTTAGTCGCTCTCTTCCAAATTGTTCTAATTGCACATTTGCGAATGAATCTCTAAATGTCTGAGTCACAGTGAGAAGCAGCTGATATGGATAAATTACCAAGATAACCTTTTGCTGAGGTTGTTAACATGATTGATAGAAGTCATTTTGTAAGTTAGCGATCATTATTTTTTATTCGTAAAATGAGATTTTCCCAAGCCATAACAAGCTGGTTTAATTGAGATAGAGGGAGGTCTCCTTTGAGACAGTAACTAGATAGTCATGTGCCTAGATGTCAGAGAGTTTCAGTAGACAATCCTAAAGTGAAGGAAATATGTGCAGGAGGCAAGAAATAAGGCTGTAGAGCATCAGTTTTCAGAAAGAAATGTACATTAGAACCACATGGAGATTTTTTGTTTGTTTGTTTATAGATGGTGTTTTGCTCTGTTACCTTGGCTGGAGTGCAGTGGCATGATCCATAGGTCACTGCAGCCTCAAACTCCTGGGATTAAGTGATCCTCCCAACTCAGTCTCCTGAGTAGTTGGGACTACAGGTGCATAACCATGCTGGACTAATTTTTAAATGTTTTGGAGAGACAGAGTCTCCCTATGTTAACCAGGCTAGTCTCAAACTCCCAACATCAAATGATCCGCCTGCCTCAATCTCCCAAAGTGCTGAGATTACAGGCTAGAGCCTCCATTTAAGGAATATAGAGGCTTCTTAAATCATATTCCTGGGCTTGGGCTCTATCTCTAGAATTTCTGACTGAGCAAGTGGACCCAATAACTTGCATTTCTAACAAATTTCCACTTACTGCTGCTGTTACCAGTACTGTGACTATACTCTGAGAGCCACTTCTTCAAAATAATTGTCTCTAAGGAAGAATAAGAGCAAGAGGTAAGTAAGATCCCACAAAGCAAAGGAACTAGCAAAGGACATAAGACACAATATTTTCAAAGTCATTTCCTTGGACATTTCTAAACTGGTACATGTCAACCCTAATGCTTGTTTTTAATCAGTCTTTTATTTCTGTGTGTGAAGTCTTCTTTCTATATGAAGATTATTCCTCTCTTCATATTCCCTTCTAAAGCATTGTGTGACAACTTTTCTTAAGAGAGAAATTCTGGGAAATGCCAACCTCCCCTGAGGATTCGGCACATTTTTTTATATGTGAAAAAGGAGAATTATGTTTCACTCGGATTGCCAGGAAAATCAGACCAAATATTCACCCCAATTGCAGGAATTCCATAAGACATCATAATTTTTTTTCAGTTATCTTAATTATTTTCAAACTCCATTCTAACTTGTCATTTTGTCACACCTGATATTTTGCTTAAACTGCCTTCATGTATTTCACATAAGTTACCACCAGAAGTCTACTGTGAAATGCAGTTAGCTTAGGCTTACCTTTAGCCAACAGTCTTTTCATCTTACATATGTGATATTCTATTAAAAAGTTATAAAGAAATTGTCTTTGCCAGATCAAGATATGATGATTTCCTGAAGCTGATTCCATTAGAAAAGTTACGGAAAGATAAAGAGATTCGGTATGTAAAATTGATATGTACTCATGGAACGTTTACAAGTTCCAGGGAAGCTAATTTCCTTAAAATGATGAGTATCTAAGTCCTGCCCATCTTGTGTGTGTGAGAGAGAGAGAGAAAGAGAGGAGCTCAGCTGAACTAGAGAGCTGGGATGCCAGATGTCAAGAATAGTTGTGTTACTGGAAAGGGATCCAGACCCCAAGAGAAGGTCTTTGAACTCGTGCAAAGAAAGAATTCAGGGCAAGTTAATAGAGTAAAATGAAAGCAAGTTTATTAATAAAGTAAAGGAATTAAAGAATGGCTACTCCATTGGCAGAACAGTGTCCTGGGGCATTCAACTGAGTATACTTATAGTTATTTCTTGATTATATACTAAGTAATTGGTGGATTATTCATGAGACTTCCATGAAAGGGATGGGTAATTCTCAGAAATGAGGGTTCCTTTTCCTTTTAGACCATATAGAATAGCTTCTTGACATGGTCATGACATTTGTAAACTGTCATGGCACTGGTAGGAGGATATTTTAGCATGTTAATGAATTATAATTAGTATATTAATAGCAGTAAGTACAACCAGAGATCACTTTCATTACCATCTCAGTTGTGGTGGGTTTTGGCTGGCTTCTTTACTGCATTCTGTTTTATCAGCAGGGCCTTTGTGAACAGTATCTTATGCTAATCTCCTATCTCATCCTGTGACTAAGGATGCCTACTATGAATGCAGCCCAGTAAGGCTCAGCATGATTTTATCCAGCCCCTGTTCAAGATGGAGTTGTTCTGATTCTAAGGCCTCTGACAGTTGATTCAAAGCCAAAAAATGAAAGCAGTGGTCAGAAATGGAGACAAAGCTAGCTCCCTCTTGTTTCACTTCCTTTATGGAACAGCAAACCATTAGAAGGTCAGGTGGATCGACCTAGATGTGGGAGTAGTCTCACTGCTGGGGGAACTCTGGACAAAGGCTCCTACAGTTTGATGAACCCAAGGGCTAGGGAGAAATAGAATAGGAAATTCAAGGAGTGGAGAAGTACCAAATACTGAGTCAGAGTGGAGAAACATTTATTCAAGGTTTCCTCTTTCTCTGATAAAGAGGTCCTGGCAGAGTTACCTGAGGTCCTTAGCTGAAGGCCTCAGACAAATAGAAAAGAAGGTGCCTGGACTAGAAATGCAAATATGTATATATATGTAAGAGTATGACCAGCCGAAAAGATTTATGTTCTCGACTCCACCTCCTGTGAAAACCATAATGCATTAGTGTGCACCAAGTCTGATGTGAGAAGAGCAGCTTTTCTTCCCCTTAGGACTTCCAGGTAAAGGCTTTGTATTGGTCTATTGTTGGGCCTTAAAGCTTCCATACAAGTTTTCAATAAGAATCAATGTGGGTATATGCATGCACCAAAATTTTACTTCTAACAGAGACATATTAGAACAGGTAGAATAACAGGGAGCATTTCACAAAATTTCAAAGTAATTTTCAGACAGGTTAAATAATTCTCTGAAAAGTCACCTGAATTTATTAATTTATTTGTTCATTCAATAGATATTTATTGGGCACCTGCTAAGTACTAGATTAGTATCAACTATCAAGGATACCAAGAGGAAAAAAGTGTCTGTCACTGTAAAGTTTAAATAGTGGAAATTCCCACTGCGTCTGAACTGCCAAAAGCAGGGTTTTCTAGACTAGAAGTTGACAGTAAAAAGAAAACTCATGGATTATTTTTACATTTTAGATATGTTCTCATGATATGCATTATAATGTTACAGGCATTTTGCAATAGGCAACTATATGTTGTATTGGTCTGCTTAGGCTGCTCTAACAAGATACCATGGACTGAATGACATTTATTTCTCACATATCTGGAAGCCAGAAAATCCAAGATCAAGATGTTAGCTAATGCAGTGGCTAGTGAGGGCACTCTTCCCGGATTGCAGATAACCACTGCCTCCTCACTATATCCTTTTCTCATTGTGTAGAGAGATCTCTAGCTCTTCTCAGAAGGCTGCTAATCTCATCACCAGTGCCTTATCCTCATGACCTAATCTAATACTAATTATGTCCTAAATGCTCCATCTCTAAATAACATCACATTGTAAATAATATCACACTGGCAGTTAGGTTATATACATGCACACACATACACACACACATAAACACACATATGCACACATAACACATATATATGTGTAATGTTGATGTTGTTATATAATTTATTATCATTGGTTTCTTTTAGATTTTGGGATTGTCTTATTTTGGGAATAATCTGAGAAGACTTTCTTCCTGTGAACTTCCTGTTGGTAGAGGAAGAAACTACCAAAATATACTGACTGCCTTTCTTTAGCTCAGCACTTTACATCCCATATAAATCAGATACATTTCTATCTTAAGTAATCTCAGTAATCATTATGAAAAGTCCTGGGCATTTCCATTCACCAGAGAAGGAAACTTAGACATAGAGGGGCTAAATTATTCAGGCTTACTCAGCTAGTAAATATGAGTTTCAAAATTTGACCCAAGAGGTCTGGTGCCAACAGCTTTCCCACTATTTCCAACTGCCTTTCTGAATAATACTTGTTTAATTTTTACTTCGTTGTGGAAAGATTGCTATCCGTTACGTAGGAAGCAGTTCATCCACATTTGGTTAGAAATCAATTTCTCTGGAAATATAATTTGATTTGGTTTTAAGTCAAGACTTATATGCTTAGTCGTCCATTTTCTGCCCCATCAAGTTTGCTTCTGACAATCGTTTTTGAGAAGCAAACATTACGTGATGAGTCTTCTTCTTTGTCTTGTAAGATCTTTGCCTGTTGTAAATACTCTCATGGTCTGAGTTTTCATGAGGATGTAACCAATGCCCATCACATAACCAGTGTCTCCCATCTCCTTGAATAACTTCTTGCACATATCCAAAGGCAAACAGCCACTGCATTATAATGAAGTTTAAGCACTATTTACTAAGAGGTTCTGGTAATTGTCTAAAAACAATCACCTTGCCTTTAGACATGATCCAATGAAGATGGATACTTCTCCATTGCTTTGCCAGTTTGAGAATGACTTTTCTTTCAACATCTCTCTGTTGTATAGGAGAAATGTTATCTTTCCCAATAATGTAATTTTATCATATGCCATAAAGAAAAATAAAGTCAAGCTTATGGTGAGGGAACATTTAATGTCTTCTTGCCCTGGGCCAACTTTAGAAAATCTTCTGTTTGGTACCATAATATATTTTGCCACACTAAAATTGTTTAGCCTCCAATTTTAGCCCTAATATCAGGAAATAGTGTGAAACAAGTTTTCAAATTCAATGTCAGGAAGGAGTGATGAAAAGTCAAAAACAAAAGTCTGATAAGTAAAGAATTTAAATAAAGACACATTCCATGAAATTTTGACAACAATGGAAAATGTTAAAGTCAATAAAAATAAAACAAATGCAAATTTTAAAACGACGTTTCAGATCAGAGAAAATGAGGCTAAGATATTAGGTGACTTGTCTTTACCAGCATTAACAGATAGAAGCAGATTTGATTTATTGGCTCCTAGTCAACAGTTTGTAATGAACACTGCACTTTTTCTGATACGTAGTGAGTGTCTTTCATTCCTCAGTTATCCCCTATATTAATGCCACACTCATTCATAGTGCATAAATGACCTCATGTAGCTTGAGCCAGTTCTTCTCATTCATATTCAGAAGAGATTCTGCCAATAAGTGTATCTATACATATATATCCTTATGCTTGTTGGAATTGTTTGGAAATTTCAAATGACTTGCTGGTTGTGCACATGGATATAAAGAATTTTTAAACTTTTTAGAATACATTGACTTCATTACATAGCTGATAAGTGGGAGGTTTGGACGAGAGTTGAGGAATAAAATTCTGGGGCAGGTAGAAGAGGAAACAGAGTTTAAGTAGGTTTCCTTAGTTCCTGCCAAGGACTGGGTTATTCTAGAACAAAATATATTTTAAAAAGAACAAAATCCGTACAAAAAGATGGATTTGCCTTCACTACAATGAGGATTTTACCAATATTACCAATGAAATATTATCACTGAGAAGGACTACTTATAGTTAAGATTGATAAAACTGTTTTTCCATGGAATGTCATAAAACATTTTGTAGGTATATTGGAAAGAAAAAGTAACTTGCATTTTATGATTGAAGAAAGATGACTACGTTATCTAGGGTTACCTCGACACTGCACTTCTCAAAACAACATAGCCTGGTGAGATTTAAAAAAAAAAGAAAGAAAGAAAGTATTCCACTTCTCCAGGGATATTTTTTAGCTGTACTACATGATTCCATGTCCATCTTTCCAAAAATTCTACCTTAGGTTTGAAGAAGAGTATGATGGTTGTTCTAAGTGAAATTCTTCAAGTTTAAATTTCTTCTTCATAGGCTGTATGTGATATCCTTTATTTATGTCTATCCAGTAGCCATGCCCACTTATGGAAGCTACCCACCTCCAGTCCTGTAGTTTGAGTGGTGAAGCTACACCCAGCTGAAGAGGCGGGCATGTGACTTTGACAGGGCAATCAGAACATTTCCTTTTTCACAATGATTAGTTAAGAAATCATCCAATCGGCCGGGCGCGGTGGCTCAAGCCTGTAATCCCAGCACTTTGGGAGGCTGAGGTGGGTGGATCACAGATCGAGACCATCCTGGTCAACATAGTGAAACCCCGTCTCTACTAAAAATACAAAAAACTAGCTGGGCGTGGTGGCGCGTGCCTGTAATCCCAGCTACTCAGGAGGCTGAGGCAGGAGAATTGCCTGAACCCAGGAGGCGGAGGTTGCGGTGAGCCGAGATCGCGCCACTGCACTCCAGCCTGGGTAACAAGAGCGAAACTCCGTCTCAAAAAAAAAAAAAAAAAAAAAAAAAAATCATCCAATCAGAGCCAGAAACTATCGAAGCTAACCTTAGGACGCTTTACAGAAAAAGACTGCTTTTCATGTCAAAGCTGTAGGAGCTAAGGGTGGTTCTCAAGGTAGTTGTGGAAAAGTATAATTTTGAGAAATTTTCTTACTTCTATAGGAATGAAACTCACTAAGAAGGAAGGACATTAGAGGGGAAAGAAAGGGATAGGGAGCGAGGAGAAGGTTTTTATATATTGACTGATGTATTCACTATATTCATTTCAACTTTAATAGGTACATTTTTAAAGCGAAGAAAATAAATCTAGTTCAAACCAAAATCATAAATTTATCATTTCTGACTTTTATAATTAATAAAATATTGACTAATTTACTTGTTATATCCTTTAACAAGTTAATCAAAGAAATTCTCAATGTCAATTTTGCTTGACATCACATGGAAACTGAAATCAGTCCCACTGCAATAAACATTATTTCAGGCAATATTTTATTATCTCAATAATGTTATTTGTCAGTCCATTTTAGAAGATGTAATTGTATGATTTTCCTGCTTTTACATTTTCTTCATTGTTTATTAGTGAAATATTTTCTCTCAGTTAATCAAGCTGCAACATTATCAAAATTTTCACATACAGAATGGAAAATTTTCACACATCTCTATAACTATTTTGGACACTTGCAGTTAAGCACATTAAAATGCTTATTAGTGGAGAGTTGTGGAATGAGCCTCAATTAGTGAATTAGACTGTATTCACTACACTTCACCAAATGCTCATTAATAGATTTTTTGAAATTTTTTTGCTGCCCATGCTAGAGAAAAAAGTGTGTGGGGAGCAGTGTGGGGAGGCTGGAGAGATAGTCTGCCTTAGCAGCAACATGGAAATGAAGTCACGTGGTTTTCTTTTTGCTTACAGTTCCCTGCAGTAAAGAATGCCTGCGGCCTTTATCAGTAAGACTTTTTAGGAAGGAGGTATTAGGATAGGATAATTCTTCCATGCCACTAGGGGGACCGCTTGGCATATTTTGTATAAAGGATTTTTATGAAGATAAAAAAAAAAAAAAAAAAAAAAAGAGAAAGGAGAAAGAAAAAGGCAGATCTACACGAAGGCAGATCAATTTCTCAGAAAAACAACTCATCCGACAGCTCTCATTTTGGCCAAAGGACTCCCAGATAGACTCACCAAATCTTTAGGGTATGCAAAGCAATTGAAATCTAGGATGCTTTAATCCAACATTCCATAGCTTTCTCCTCCATCCAGAGACAAAATTTCATCATGAGCTGAAGGCTGTCTGAGCTTTCCCACCCCGTTCCTGCTTTGTCTCACCAGATCTTTTCCCTACAGAACTCTGCATGTTTAGTCCCATCTTGGTGTCTTGTTTCTTGGATGATCCAGACTAACACAATAAGCAAAAATATTTATAACAACAACAGAATCCCAGGAAGTCTCTGGAATTAACAGCACACATTATCTCTGAAGATGGAAATGAAAGATGGATTAAACAGGAAGAATGTTTGCAAATCTGTTAGGGAACACTGAAATATCCAAGTCTCCCTGCTCACTTACATACCTGCACTTGCTGGTTGGAAGGTCAGAGAGTCCTCAAGTTAGAGCTGGATGCTAAAAAGCCACAGATCTACCGGCTGTTCCTTGCCACTGTAATATATATGTTTTTAAGAATAAACAATGAATTCTTTTGGAAAGCTTTGCTTTCAATGAAATTCCTTTTACCCTAAAAATTTAAAGCAATTCTGTCCTATTGAATAATTATACACATTTTTATTAAATACTACACATATTGAAAGTGATGGCTTTATTTATATTAGTTCAAAAACTGCAAATAGCTTTTAATATTAGACATTAAATACATGTTTGCTTATATTTAGTGTTATATAATTTTAAATGTTAACATTTTATACGAATATTGCATTTACTGTCATAAATTTATAAAACAAAAGGAATTGTGGATAATACAAAAAATTAATCAATTAATAAAATTAAAAATACATTTTAAACTTCAACAATAATACAATGTATAGTAATATATAATATAGACTATATGATTGTTGAGCCCGATGTAACAATAGTTGGTCATTTTGATTATTAAACCATTTTAAGCTATTTTGAGAAATAAAAAAGAGGTAACCTTTGTAGATACATAGAGAAATAACTAATGTTAAATTTCACAGATAACCCTATATCTATTTTATATAAACTTTCATAATTGCCATTTTGAACATAATGCACATAAAATTTGATATCCTGCTTATAGGTAACTGAAAAGTTTTAAATGTGCCTTTATGAGAAATTATTTGAAATAGTTTTAACTTCCATTAACACATATCAGCCATTACTCAACAAAAGCATCTAGAGTTGTTTCTGGTGAATGCACCACATTTTCTCTGTGTCAAACAACCCTATCCCAGGCCTCAGCTCATTGCACTCATGGTATAAACCAGACCTGAAAAGGCGGCATTCTTATTGGTCATTGGCCAATAAGGCCCATACGCCTTTGTCTGGTATAAAACACATGAACTAGAGATAAGCTGGTCTGATCAGATTATTTCAGAAACTTGAATTAAGAGACAGAGAAGAAAGCTGACAGCCAGAGATCATGAATGTGAGAAATCATGCTGACATAGGCAGGGAGAACATGATTGCTCATGGACCAGCTGAATTGATGGAGATTCTAAACAAATAATAACAACCACAGCAGCACCACTGACAGCATTAGCAGCAACAGTTGTAGTAACTTCAACAACAACAATAATAATGGCAAAGAACAGTGGGGATAACCATATACTTATTTCCAAAAGCAGGACTGTCCAAGTTTCAACAAGATTTTAATTTCAAGTTGCCTCAGACACTCTGACTTCCCAGACCCTGTGATGCCAAAGTCTCGCTAAAATCGTGCAGTGGTACAGCCTGCAAGGCCATACCCAGCAGCCTTGTCCATAAAGAGGGAGCTTCATTTGGAATCCTGATCTAATTTCAGTAAGTTTCAGTAAGTTTATGTGTCTGGAATAAAAAGAAAAACCTTGACTAGGATACTAGCTAAACAAACGTGACCAAGTTATTATCCTGCTTGCTCATCTATAAAGCAGGGATAGTAAAACCAACCTTCCTTGTGCTAAGGTTTAATATGTTAAAGTATTGCCATTGGGCTAGTTCAGGTTCTTGACTTCACTACACCAAAAAGTTTGAGAGGGAGTTTAAAGTAAGAGAAGGCAAATAACTTTATTGCAAAACAAAAATACACTCTGAGGGGCAGAACGGCTGCTGAAAAAGAGGGAGGACAGTCCCTAGTGCCCTAAGGGAATTCCATTTATGGGAACTGTACATAAATATTCATTAAATACTGGGGAGGTCAAGTATGCAAAGGCGGACCTGCGGTTGGCACATGTGGTCGGCATCTAAGTGCTCTCACATGCACTGCATGTATCATTAGCACATAAAATCTCTACCTAGAGTGTGTATTTTACTATCAAAATTATGAGGAAAAGGTCACTATAGGCTAAGACTTGAGCCTAGCTGCACATGCGCAACCTTGGAGAAGTCTCTACCTCCAAGGCAGGAATTTGGAGCTAATAGCTTTTTGGTTTTTGATGTTGATTAGTTGGAGATTAGGGAAGCTACATCATGAATAAAGGGCTTTTGTTCTCTTTTCTGGGCTGTATTTGGTATCAGAAACTTGTCACCATCAGGCAGTCTGCTGGTGTCCTGTAAGACTTTATCTTGCAAAAGAGTTAAGTGCCCAAGAGTGTAAGGAACCCAGAGCCCACTGTAAAAGGAGCTCTAGGTTTCACCAAGGGGATAAGTCAGTATGGTCTCTTATCCTTACTTATCCTGCCTCAGAAGCACCTGGAGTTAACGTCAGTATGAAGGAAATGTTTATTCCCTTCTCTCTGTACACAGAATTTCTGCAAAACCTCCTGTTTGCACTTCCAATTGTCCTCTTATCTTTCCTAAAAGAGTCTAAGAAGCAAAGCTGCACTTTGGTTTCTATCCTTTTATTTCCTTTAGAAGTGTTGCTCACGTGCCCTAATTGAAATCCCAAACCAGGAAGATCAATTTTATAAGGTCCCACACAAGCAGTTTGCTACTTCACCTGTGGCCCATGCACACCAAATATTGCAATTTGCCTTTTTTCTTTCCTTCTTCTTTTCCAAGAGGCAGACATTTTAGAGCACCTAACACCATTCCCACTGTATCCTTCATAGAAACAAGGGGAATAAAAGAAGAGATATGATTGTCACTTCCTTCCAAAGCAGTTGTCTTCAAACTACAAGCTTGTGAACAAAGTCATAATTTCAATATAGTTTTCTCCATTGTCCTTGAGTTGAATGCCAAATATTTTAACGTTGCTAATGGTATGCTGTTTTCTTTTGCTTTTAAATAAACAGTTCCCCCAATCTCCCTATAGTAAAAGTAAAGAGGTCTTGTTAAAG
The DNA here is from genome assembly GCF_048565385.1 of Saimiri boliviensis. Taxonomy (NCBI): domain Eukaryota; kingdom Metazoa; phylum Chordata; class Mammalia; order Primates; family Cebidae; genus Saimiri; species Saimiri boliviensis. The sequence continues at coordinate 109,632,698 of NC_133449.1, forward strand.
TGACAGTTATAGGATTTAAGTATGGATCATATTTGTCTAAGTCTGGGTAGAATAGTAGGAAAATTTGAAAATACGAATCTTACATGCTTACTATTTCAGATAGTTAAACTGATTCCTATTTTTATTATTATGTATTTTGTCTTCTACATATTAAAACCAGTTCTAGGTCCCATACTAATCTTGTCTCTAACACACATAGCAATTATACAATAGTAAAATAAATCAATCCCTACTGTAGAGATAAGAAATTAAGGCATAGAGAAGTCAGGGAAATGTTGGTGGAACTAGAATTTTGAAACTCAGTATAATTTTTTCAATCCAATAAATATTTATATAAAATTTTCTGAGTTGCAAGCATTCTGGAGAATTAATGAAAGATTATAATGTTGTTCTATTCTTCATAGTCTTATAATCCAATGCAGGAGAGACTATGTCCCTAACTCTTTGAACACCAGACAATGCAAGATATGTAGGAGAAACTTGCTGAATCTTCCTGGTGAAAAGAGAGAAGGTTTTATTATTGCAATGACATCTTGAAACATGGAGTAGATGTTCATTGAACCAAGTTCAATGTCTGGGTGGAGAAAACATGAGCAAAAGTTCATCATTGCGAAATTTCAGGTATCAAAATAAAACAACACCAGAATTTATTTTTTTAAAGACAAACTTAAGTTAACATTATGTAATTTTAAAAAGATCAAGATGATAGAGAAATAATAAATTTGTATGCATCGTAGAAAGACATAAAGCTAACACAAACAAGCAAAACACTGACAGATTGGAAATGAATAAATTCACAATTATAATGGGGGGTTTGCATAAATAGACTTCTATCAGATATTGATTGAGTAGATAAAGAATTATAAGGCTGTAGATTAAAAAGAAAAATATGAATAAGCTAGTTTTTGAGTGGCAATAGTATGCAAGGCTTAGAAGTTCTGAAACATAAAGCGAAGTTTTAAAAAATGAGTGCTATTCAAAGTGTTAGGCTTGTCACTCACAGAACTAAGAAAAATAATGTGACCAGATCTCTTTTTAAAACATAACAGAGGCAACAACGAAGGAAAAGGTACTTTCAGATATAGTAAAACTAGAGGCATATATTAAAAAGAAAACAATTAAGTGAATCCATATGAAAGATGACGGAGAACTCAAGTTGAGAAATGGAAATGAAGCCTGGAAAAAGGAAATATATACAATATATGCGGGTTTTATTCACAAGAGGTAGTATACAAAAAAAGAGAAAGTTACAATAAATACGACTCTGAAATCCCCCTACTTGATGGCATACAGCAGTGTTTTACAAAACTTGCTAATGCTAAGTACTCCCTGAAGAAAGTGTCAAAAACTCAGTTTCCTGGGTCTCTAAACATAGACTTAGTGAGTCAGAAACTCCAGAGGGAGTGCTGGGTGATCTAATTCTACAGGGGATTCCTTTTAGTGGGTGAGTATGAGAAACCCTGAAGTAAAGATACCATCAGCCACTGAGAAACCAGAAGGAACTAATAGGATAGTATTTTTGGCAGGTTTAATTAAGATGCCATCAAGAAATCTATGGAAAGTTATCTGGGGTCCAGGTGTGGTGGCTCAAGCCTGTAATCCCAGCACTTTGGGAGGCCAAGGCAGGTGGATCACCTGAGGTCACGAGTTCAAGACCAGCCTGACCAACATGGAGAAACCCTGTCTCTACTAAAAAATACAAAAAGTTAGCCAGATGTGGTAGCATGTGCCTGTCATCCCAGCTACTTGGGAAGCTGAGGCAGGAGAGTCGCTTGAACCTGGGAGGCGGAGCTTGCAGTGAGCTGAGATTGCATGATTGCACTCCAGCCTGGGCAACAGGAGCAAAACTCTGTCAAAGAAAAAGAAAGAAAGAAAGAAAGAAAGAAAGAAAGAAAGAAAGAAAGAAAGAAAGAAAGAGAGAGAGAGAGAGAGAGAGAGAGAGAGAGAGAGAGAGAAAGAAAGAAAGAAAGAAAGAAAGAAAGAAAGAAAGAAAGAAAGAAAGAAAGAAAGAAAGGAAGGAAGAAAGAGAGAGAAAGAAAAAAATCTAAGACACACATGTTTGGAACCTGAGAGAGTGAGAGAGTGTTTAGAATGAAAAATATGGATTTGAAATTTAGCTGCATGAAGGGAAAGGTCAAGGTTGCACAGCTAGAGGTTTACAAAGAAAAGAATGTATAGACCAATATTGACAGTGTCAACAATTAAATTTCAGGAAGAATAGAAATCAAAAATATAATTAAAATAGTGTTATAGATGTAGGTAGAAGACTAGTCATGGGATGTTATAGAAGAAAGAAAAACAAGATACTTTCAGAAATAAATGCAGCAGCTAATGGTGTTAACAATGCAAAAAAAATAATATGAAATAAATACTGAATTGAGGTGACTGAACCACACGATTAGAATATCTTTGAGAATCTCGGAGAGGGCAGAGTATGGTGAAAACTCGCTCATTACAAGTTCAGGGGACTATGTTTACAAGAAATAGAGACAGGAGAGAAGACAACTTTTGAATGAAGTTAGGCTGAGAAAAGACAGTTTGGGAGGTATCAAGAGAGAGAAAGGCGTTCGAGCGAAATTGTTTTGTTATCTTTTTTCTTTATTTATTCAATGTGGGAGATGTTGTGATGTGACAATCATACTCCTTTTAGGACTGAAGGACTTGAGTCCCTAGCTGCTGGAGGAACTGCTCACAGAGAGCACCCCGCCATCAGCCATTTACAAAATCGCCTTGGCTGAAAAGAATGACCTGGTCCAAGGTCATGCTCCTACCCGCTGATAGCTCACATCGAATGACCATTCAGCAAGTATGAATAACAGCCCAGGCAACCTCAGCCAAGCTCAGAAATATTCTGAAGAGCAATTGGATTTTCAGGCTCTTCATTAAGATAGTTGAGGGGAGTCATCCTGCCTGAGGTCATGCCTCTGCCCATGGCAGCCTGCACCCAGTGACCAGGAGACGCATGCATATAAAACCTCAGTCACCTCACACCAAGCTTTGGGGACATAGAAAGCCCATCCTGCTGTGAAACTATTTATGGAGTTGGCCAAAGTCTTTGTTGAGATTTCAACACAAACTTCACCTTGTCTAATTCTGTTACCCCTTCTTTTTGACAGGTGGTAATCCTCAGACCACTCCCTGATACACTTCCCTTGTGCTAATTTTTGCCTTAGAGTTTACCATCTGGGGCATCCAGTCTGTGACAATGGGACCTTTTCAGATTTATTAAGTTGACAAGGAAACTATGAAGCGATGTCAAATGACAGGCAAAATTCAGTCACTCTAAGTATGAATAACCTAAAGTGAATGAAAAAGTAACATTAGGGGTGAAGTAGAAAATACCTGAAGTGCAGATATTGTATTTTTTTCTTCCTAGAGATGTATAAGAGATCTGAAGAGACTCTCCTCTATTTCAATCCTCATGACTGGAGGTAGAAGAGGAAAAACTAGTGAAGGGAAGAAGGGTTAGAAGAGCAATTTTACTCTCATATTTACTCTTGTCTGATATTTTCTGACAAATTATTCACTCCTTGTAATATTCCTATCATGCGTACCCCACAATCTGCTGCCTGTCCACATGCGTGTCTAAGAAGACAGGAAATGTAACCATTTTGCTGTTTAGCCCATTCTCGCTAATCACCATTGTACCTAACAAAAAATGGTGGTCAGTGGCTAGAAAATTAAGTAATGAACAAAAAAGATTAACACATGCACAACTAACACCTCAAATACATTATTCGTATTTAGATACAGAGATTTTCCAACACAAACCTAGATGTTCACCTTATAGACCTGATCTTTCATATTCTCTTCTTCATGATGATTACCACCATTCTTCCAAAAGTTACCCCAGCTCCTTGATACTGTTTGGCTCTGTGTCCCCATCCAAATCTCAGCTCCAGTTGTAATCACCACATGTCAAGGAGGGACCCATAATCCTGAAGTGTGGAGGGAGGAGGTGATTGGATCATGACATCTAGCTGTTCTCATGACAGTGATTGAGTTCTCATGAGATGTAACAATTTTATAAGCGTCTGGAATTTCCCCTTCTTACACTTCTCTCTCCTGCTACCATGTAAAGAAGGTCCTTGCCTCATGTTCACCTTCTGCAATGACTGTACGTTTCCTGAGGCCTCCACAGCCATCTAGAACTGTGAGTCAATTAAACCTATTTCCTTTATGAATTACCCAGTCTCAGGTGTTTCTTAATACCAGTGTGAAAACAGACAAATACACTCATCCTTGTTATTCAAATTTCTTACCTCCCTACTTTGAAGGTATAGGTAACATGTTTTGATTCTACTTGTAAATGCTTCAACAGCTGTTTCATTGTTTTTAAGAGCACATGCAGATTTTATAGGAAATCTTGTCTGTCCACTATCTACCCAGGCCCATTTCTCACTACTGCCAAGAAATCAGCATGTTACCTGCAATAACATCAAACAAAAATACCATGGAAACACTACACTTGAGATAAAAACATTATTCCAGCAGATGTTTATTAAGTGTTTAATAAACTAACTGCCAGACACTGGGTCAGAATCGTATATGGATTTTCTCATACCATTTTTCACAATTCTATTATTATCTGTGTTTTATAAATATGATAAATAGGACTAAAATAATTGAAGTAATTTGTCATTCAACTTCAGCATCCATTTTCTATTCACTCTTTTTTTTTTCATTGAAAGTTAAGGTCTTATAGTTACAACAGCAACCACAAACATATTGCTGAAAAGTAACAGGATAGAAGCTTAGAACTAAGAAAAACTTAAAAGTGATTATATTTATTCTAGTTTTCATTTTTTTTTTCACTCTTATCTCCAGAATGGTCCAATCCACATTACTTTCTTTTTCTACCAAAAAAAAAAAAGAAAAAAAATTCTTTCTCTGTCATCAAAATTCATCCCAACTGACAATTTCTCTATGACACTGGTATGAAGTCTTTAAGGAAAATGTCAAACCTCCTTTCCCCATGTTCCACGTATACCCGTACACTTCTCTTTTATTAGTCACATTTCATTGCCTATGTGCTTATCTACCCAGAAAGTAGATCAGTGTTATCCAAGGTAGACTTCATAGAGGTCTAGGTCTAAGTATGCTTGAAAATAAAATACTATAAAATAAATGAAATTTTTGCATTCTGCCCAATAAAGGATATACTTTTCACTAATTTGATTATGACTACGAACATTTAGGGTGTCCACTTTCTATGAAATAATAACCTAGGACACGCTTTACAAATAGTTTGTTTCTGCATCATGGAACCCAATATCTTAATGTCAAAGATGTTCCTTTACTCGATCAACATTCAAAAACACCCTGCACTAAAATTGTGTTGATTGGAATTCATTTCCAGAAATTTGAAATCTTTAAGAATGTCTTGAAGAACTCTCTTGTCTTCTTTTTATCATTTAAGCTGTGAATAAACTAGACATTTAAGGGGAGGATTTCATTAAGGAAAGTCACATGGGCCTGGAAATTTCATTTTGAAATAGCACTGATTAAATTGCTTTAATCCTACTGAAGCTTTCACCTAGGCAGTGCAGCTATTTCACATGAAATTTATAAGCCTGCTATTTAAATGTCATGCTTCTTTATTATTATTTATTTATATATAATTTATTAGTTGGATGCATCTCTGTAGCCTCAGGGTATCAGTATTTTTAAGTTTAATTAATTTAATTAAGAAACCTATTCTGAATATTATCACTTCCAACCAAACATAAAAGACAAGAACATAAACACAGAAAATACACATATACACAAGCCCATGCAGTCTCAATGATCCAACCCACCAGCAAGTTAGCAAACTCAGAGAAACTAGAAAAGACACATGATAGGAGCCATCTAATTAGAAGACTAAAACTTTTAGTTTTTAATTTGTTTCAAATTTTAAAGTAGAAACTCATAAAAGAAATGCTCCATTTTATGATATGATGTATGCATTTGCATACAGATTCTTCTGCAGGCCATATTAGAATCTCCACCACAACTAAAACACAGCTTTCCTCTGACCTCCCTGAGACTTGCATCCTTATATAGCAATCAGCCCCAGCATTAAGCCAAATCTTCTTGTTCAAGCAGTGGAAAGGGAAAAGTCATCCTAAGTCTGAAAGGACAGATTATAATTCTTTCAGGTATGGATGAAACAAAATTAATAATATTAAATCATGTTTCTCAAGATGATGGAGGGCATTAAAGAATGGCCAGTGTCTTAGTCCATGTCCAACTTGGGGTTTCATTGAAAATAACAATAATCACATCATCAGCATTATCATCAACAGCTCCATTGATTTGTGTCATACATTAGAGTTTAAAGCAGGCGTCCCCAAACTTTTTACACAGGGGGCCAGTTCACTGTCCCTCAGACCGTTGGAGGGCCACCACATACGGTGCTCTTCTCACTGACCACCAATGAAAGAGGTGCCCCTTCCTGAAGTGCGGCGGGGGGGCCGGATAAATGGCCTCAGGGGACCGCATGAGGCCCGCGGGCTGTAGTTTGGGGACGCCTGGTTTAAAAGAACTTAAATGTCTATTATCTCACTTGGTAATAAGAACATTTATATATTTTAATATATTTTAAAATGTGAGGTGCATGAAAATATGTATGTAGTTGGAGTTACAAGCTACGTTTAAACATAGGATAATGTTAAGAACACTTCAATCTTTTTATAGTTGTCTAACTCCTGTTTGCCAGTCCTTCATTTAACTTCATTATCCTGTTCTGGCAATATGCTGTTTCATTTAAATAGCTTTAATAGACCAGATGTAAGATGAGCGTAAGTCCGATCTCACAGTTGACATTGAATTTTTCTTTTAGGACATCATCGATCTATGTTTACTTCTTTAAACTTCTTTCCATTTTTGATTGCTTGCCAAACTTTCACCCACCGTGACCCTCCAAGGCTTTCTTTTTCTGAAGAAGTGGAGGTGAGATGGAATACATAACTGAGACGTGTATTTTTACATTTTATTCATAGTCAATCTCCTCCAGTTTTCTTTACATCAGGAATGATGATAACAAAGTGTCAATAGACTAAAAAAAAAGGACATCTGTTTTATGGGTTTTCCATCATGAGGCCATTTGAAGTGCGAGATCGTTTCTTCTAAAAGATCAACACTTTAAAAAATCTTTCTGATGACAAATTGTGCCTACTTCCAGATCATGTGGCAGTAAAACACTATTACATAGCTCATCACACCCAGGATAAAGTGTCAGCTATGAAACATGATTTATGTGTATATTCAACACTTGTTTTAAAAGCCAAACTTACTTCTCTCTTAATTAAAAGCCAAACTTACTTCTCTCTGCTACTAAAATAATCTGGACTTCATTCTCTGTAATTATCAACCCTTAATTCTTTCTGATAATGTGGTTACACAGAGAGCATTTGCTGCACTTTTTTTTTTCTGCAAAAATCCTCATCTGTGCCCTTAATTACCTACTGACATCATTATGTTGTGGTTGTGGACTTTCACATGTTACTGTGTATAGCATGGCTCATAAAGTCTAATGAGAATAAGTTCCTTAAATTATTCCTAATAATTAACAAACTTGCTGCCTGTTTCTCAGATGTCTGTTTTGTGAAACAAACTTGGCAAATGTTTTCAACTGCGAAAGCAGAATTGAACTAAAAAAAAAATAAAAACATAAATTAATTAAAAAAAACTTTTTGAGAAAAGTAGAAATTTCATGTTTTATCATTTCTCCAGTAATTTGTTATTTAAGTCTTTATTAAATTAAAAGTAAAAGATAAACAAATCTTCCCTGTTTGGCTTCTCCTCAAGAGGCCTATTTTAAACCACTATTCTTTAGGGTCATAATTGTACTTGCATTTATTGGCAATTTTCTCTGTTGCCCCTTTTTTCCACGTTGTTTTGTTTTCGTTGTTGTTTTTTATTTTTCTTTCTTTCTTTCTTTCTTTTTTTTTGAGACAATCTTGCTCTTGTCATCCATGCTAAAGTGCAATAGCACAATCTTGGCTCATTACCGCCTCCCAGCTTCCAGCGATTCTGGTGCCTCAGTCTCCCAAGTAGCTGGAATTATAGGCATTCATCATAATGCCCAACCAATTTTTGTATTTTTAGTGGAGACTGGAATTTGTCATGTTGGCCTCTTCACAGTTGAATACCAGGGCTTAAGCCACAAATGCCTGGTGACTCCACCCTGTCCTTCCAGTGTGTGTGCAGGCCTTCAGACTGAGCTGCTCCATATTTATGTTATTTCCCTTACTGAGCATGTATTAGGGAACAGAATTTTCTACTGTGGTTGTGTTTAGGCAAGACCCCTATGCAGGTTCCCTTATCTGCACAAAACATCTGGTGTAAGCACTTTCTGGGGGAGTCTGAGGTTATCTGAAGACCCTGCCCTTACTGTCTGCCTAAAGCAAGCTGGCTAACTCCTTTCACCACCACATGACACTCTGCTCTCTCTCTGTAGACTAAGTCTGTGTGCCAAACTAAGGCAAAAATGGTTAGCATAAGATTGACACACCTTCTCATCCATCCTGAATTGTGTTCAGTGGAGAAATGTTGCAATTTTATAGAAACATGACACACGGGTTGTGATTTGTGGGAGTAGTCATATCAAATGAGAGAATGAGAGTAGGAGAACTGCCACTCTTTTTTAAAGTCCAGCTTTGTGAGAATACAAGGGAAGTCATTTTGGACCCTTTCTGAGGAGGCAAAGAAAGGCAATAAGTAAGCACGAAGTTGAGGTGAGAAGGTAATAAACAGATTTCTAGTCGATCTAAGAAAAGGCCTTCTGGGGAGAGGAAATAGCATGTGGGCAGAAGCACAAAACTTAAGCAAAAAGTAGAAGCAGATTGGCAAGGTATCCAACATTGTCAGAGGGCAACAGATGTCTGTCAATTCAGGAAAAGGTGGCGCTGGAAATACAAGGAGGAGATCATTTCTGAACAGACTCAGGAATTTGTTTCATTCTGAACAGGGAATCTTTACGCCAATTTTCAAAAGAGAGTTTAAGACATAAAATTGCATTTTATTTTTAAAACATCTATCTGATAGTTATATTAAGAAGGATGGATTTAAAAAGGAAGGTAAAGCTAGAAGCCAGACCAGTGAGTTGGAGAGGGTGGGGAGAAAAGACAAATGACAAAAATCCTGAGAAGTTTTAACCCAGGATTCTTAGCAGAAAAAAATGAACAAATATGAGATAAATAAATTTTAAATAATTGAGTATTCTGGTTTTCTTGGTGTACGTGAGGGTTTAGATTTTGACATGAGTGTTTAAAAAAAACATTCATAATATTCATTGATATAATTGTTAGATCTCTAATACAAACTATGATGTTTTCCCATGTTTTGTGTTAAAACTATTATCATATTTTGCTTAAAAAAGATATTTGAGATTTAGCAGCTCTTCTCTTCACAGATGGTCAGTGATTCCAGGAGTGGCCATAGAAAGGAAAAAGTATGATGAATTTATGAGTATTTTGGCAAAGAAGGACAACATTGATTAAATTCTTGCAGTTGAACAGAATATTAACAAAAATTCTCTGGCTCATTTGAAGAGGATGGAATTAATTCACAAATGAGGGGGTAGCTATAGGCAAGATTCCATGGACAAAGAAACAAACTGCAGATTAGGGTTTAAAAAAATTAACTAGTGAATGGGATGTTAACCTCCAACTGGGGAAGTAATTGCATTATAATGGCTGTGGGAAAAAAAAAAAAAACAAAAAACATCAACCAAAGAAATGAACCTGAACTGAAATGTTTCTAAATGGCAAGTCACTTTGGCTACCTTTTTGGTTTATATATGCTTCATTTTGTACACCACTGCCCTGTATTCTATAATCTCAGCAGTGACTGGAAATGGGAATTCTGCAATATTTGGCCTTGACACATATTCAAGTTTTGTCCACAGACAACTTAATTAAACATGCCCAAACCAGGATTCCACTGCAGCAGAATTCCTGCCTTCCATGGTGGTCTCAAATCTAGATACCTCACTCGGTGGATCCAAGGATCAAACGAGACCACTTTCAATTACCTTAAATGGTGGCACATTGCAGGTGTTTTCAAAGTCTGATTTCTTTTCTAGCATCCTGAGCTACTGCAGGTTGATCTTTATTAATGCATCTGAGAGAAATAAGAAAGCTTTTGACACTCCGAAAGTTAAGGAAACTTCTGGGCACTGAAGTTCAGTGACTTCACACTAATAGTGATAAGAAATATGTAATAGCAGTACTTTGTCTCACAGGTTTTGAATTTTGCCATGATTAAAGCGTAAGATAAACTGAGTGTTGGGGCTTCCTGCAGGACACGCTCATGAGTACCACTATTTAGGGAAATTTCTGATGCCATGAGCTTCAGGATGATTTATTGAGATCACAAATTATATTTTGAGTATAAGTGTATGGATATTTATTCTCCCTATACTTGAAGGTAGCTAAGTCTTCGTGCCCTCTTCTACAACATGATTTGTATTTCAGGGCTTAAAGTAGATGAAACTTGCTAATAGAGCTGCATTTTGTACATATTGTTTTGTTTTTATTGAGAAAATTATGCTGTTGTATCCCATATAGCAAGGTAAAAAGGTACGTTGTTTTTTTTTTAAGTAGACTATATTTATATAGAGTGGCTTTAGTTTACAGCAATATTGAACAGAAGGTACATAGCATTTCAGTAATCCCCTGGGGCCCCACCTCACCCTCCCTACTGTCAACATTATCCTTTATCAAAGTGGTACATTTATTAAGACCAATGACCCTACTTTGACAAATAATCACGTTTTTAAAAAGCAGAATTTTCTATTAGCAATTTTTATTTTGGCATACAGCTTTAGAAATTTAAGTCTATGTATAGATTCATGTAACAAGCATCAAAATCTAGATACAGGATAGCTCCTAAGAAACTCCTCCATTCCATTCCTTTGTACACATAGTATCCCCTTACCAATAAACCCTGGAAACCACCAATTTATTCTTTATAATAATATTTTGTACTTTTGAAGATTGTCAAATAAATGAAATAATAAAGTATAAAATTTCTTGAGACTGGAATATGTTACTTACAATGCCTTTGAGATTTAGACAAGGTTTTGCATGCATCAGAAATTTGTTCCTCAACATTGCTAAGTAGTATTCCATTGTGTGAGTGTACCACAGTTTGTTTATTCACCCATTGAACATTTGGGATGTTTTCAGATTGGGACCATTGAATAGGGCTGCTATAGGCATTGGTGTACAAGTTTCTGTGGGAACCTGCTTTTATTTCCCTGGGGTAAACACTGTGGTGTGTAATCTCTGGATCCTATGATATGTGTGTGCTTAACTTTATTAGATACTAATAAACTCTTGCAGAGGTCTGGTATTATTTAGCAGTCCCAACAACTACATAGAATTCCTGTTACTCTTCATCTTCATTACCACCTGATATTTTCAGATTTTCATTGGTTTGCTTTTTGTTGTTGTTGTTATTAGTCATTCTAATAGACATGTAGTGTTGCCCATCATGATTTTAATTTGTATTACTTTAATGGGTCATGATGTTGGAAATCATTTTATGTGCTTATGTTTTATCTATGTATGCTCTTTGCTGAAGTCTGTATTGAAGTTTTTAAAATCTATGTTTATTTTGACTTCTTGGAGAACTGACTCTTTTATCATTATGTAGTATACCTCTTTATCTATTTACCTATTCTCGGATTGTTAATTGGCATGTTAGATCATTTGTATTTGATGATCATATGTGGAGACTTAGGTTTACCCCTTTATTATTTGTTTTCTAGGTCTTACCTCTGTTTTCCTTTCCCTGCCTTCTTTTGAGTTTCTTCTTTTGGACTTATCCAAGATTGTGGTAGGAATGGCGTTTGAGGCTCAGCAAGAGACTCACAACCTTCTCCTATCTATCATGTCTGGGAAGGTAAAGACTTCCCTATCTCCTGGGAGATAATGAATGACTTTTGGTGCATTTTCAGAGACCAAATTTTAGGTCAGTGGTCTCCCAGAATCAATAAGATCCCTATTATTGAACAGCATGAAATCTAAAGAAACCTGAATCCCTGAGAAATATGTTCAATATACTTTGGCTCTTTGTCTACATACAAATCTCAGATTGAAATATAATCCCTAATGTTGGAGGTGGGGCCTGGTGGGAGGTGAATGGATCATGGGGACAGATTTCTAGTGAATGATTTGGTACCATCCCCTTCGTAGGGTCCTCACAATGTTTCAAGATCTGTTAGTTTAAGTGTGTAGCACCTTCCTCCTTGCTATCTTGCTCCTGTTGTCACCGTGTAAGATGTTCCTGTTCCCTCTTTGCCTTCTGCCATGACTGTAAGTTTCCTGAGGCCTCTCTAGAAGCAAAGTAATGGCAACATCATGCTCCTTAGATCACCTGAAGAACCATCAGCCAATTAAACCTATTTTTAAGTAAATTACCTAGTCTTGGGTTTTTCATTATAGCAATGCAAGAAGGGCCTGATACAAAGCTATTCCAGATCGTGAGCATATGTCGATGGTGGCTGGTGTGAACAGAATGTTCAACGTATTTCCTAAATATTCTGTATAATACCTCGGTGTTGGTCCTTCAGATGACCCCAGGAAAAGACAATGACAGGATTTAATTATCCACCAACAACATACATTTGCAGTACAACTGAGTACAGATTAAACTCAAATCTTCTACTATTCCTTGGTAAAAAAGAAAAAGAAATCTGACCAAAGAATCTAAAGAGAATGTTATTTATTTGCCTCTTATCTGGAAATAATTGTTCTAACAATACATTATATCGTTGTGATAATACTATTTATTAAGGGATATTATTGTACTTTTAAAAATGATTGACACATTTCACAAATTTTAAAAGATTTTTCTTGTTTTTATTTCCCCTTGGTTCAATTTAGTTGTTTAATTAAGAAACATTTACAAAACTTCTAATTTGCACCAAAGGCTTTATCAAGTACAAAAAAATAGACTTGAATATGATATATCCATATTTTCTTGCATTTACTAACAGAGAAACATATTTATTCATTATATTTTATCACCTGTGAAAGAAATGCTGATCATCTCAAATGAGCTTTGATAAAAGTGGAATTGATGGCTGATGGTCAAGGAAACTTTTAAGAATTGACCTTGTTTAAAACACTAGTGGTTTGAGAGGGAAAAAAAAAGATCATGGCTCTTTCCCCCGACACCCACTGTCTTCATGTTCCTTTGCTCTATGGTACATCATTTTTAAAAACTCATCTTTTTCCTTGGGAGGAATTACAGGCAGTGACAGCATTAGCATCACATGGCACTTTAAATGGTGACTAAATAAAAAGAGAGAGCCTTTCCCAAAAGGTACTGAGAAGACTCAAATTGATCTGAATTAAGTCAGATAGCTATCCCTTGAATTAGAGAAAAGTGAATGAAAAAGGCATGCTTCCCCAATGAAAGAAACGCTTGTCATAAACTAGTGAAAACAAAATGCATTGCAGAGTTACTTAAAATATTTCAGTGCATTATGGCCATGATCATAAATAATCCAAAAGAAATTTTCAAAAGCATTTTCCACCTATATATAACAATATCACCAAAGAAAAGATAGTTATTCACAGTAATGAATAAACACACGTTTATTATTACTCAATAGTGTACTTGAATGAATACTCCTTCTAGCAATTAAAATTATATTGTTTTTAGATACATCTGCACTTAGTGGTGAACATCAACACTCTCATTTCAGTTTTCCTTGTTTTTGTCTAGTTTAGTTGATTTAAAAAAAACAAAAAGTATGTAAACAAGACAGTTTTACTTAGATACATGATTTTACTGAACCCTCTTTTAAACATAAATTCATATTACAAGGAGCAATAGAGAATCATGTGAATGTCAAAAATGAAGTTGATTTTTAAGATATATTAGAAAGTGGACTGGATTAAAGCAATGCATTACGTGCAGAGTGATGGGCCATTTCTTCCCAGAATGGTATTTACTTGCTTAATGGTATCATCTTGTGAGGATGTATATTTAAGATGATCAATAAGTAAATTTTTATATGAAATGTATAAACATTCAAAAGACCTGAGCTTTTAAAATATAATGCTAGTTGGTCCAATAAAAAAAGAAACTATTTTACTCTTTCATACATATGTCTATGGTACATAGGACAAACACACTCACACACATATACAATTCCAAATAGAAAAGAGGTAATGCAGGAAAAATTTTATAATCTTTTAATAAGCAGATATTTTAAAATCGATGAAAAAGAAAACAAACAACTTTTCTGTTTTGAAACTTATGCATAAAACTGATTAATAGTCATTTATCAAATATTATCTATCAATACAATTTGAAATAAATAGGTCTATGAACTACAAAAATAAACCTGCAATTTCCTAAAAGTATGAAAAACGGAGAAAAGGATAAGAAAGAGGTGAAAGAGGCATAAATTACTGTTGCTATGAGTGAAGCACATAACAAAGGGATCGGTTCTTAATTGGTACTATTTTATACTTTTAAAGCTTCAGTTAGGATAGTTGACTCACGTATGTATACAGCCATGCATTTGTTTTTGTTTATTTGCAAACATTTAAGTACCTCTTACCTGTTAGGCACGGAGCTGATTGTTGAAGATTAAGAGACCAAAGGCTTACCCTCATATAACATATTACAGATTTATATTTGTATATTTTAAAGAACATTTTTGCATTGTTTTTCTAGCAAAAGGATGTGACAGATTCTAAACAATCTACTTTTAATTTTTTTTTTTTTTTTTTTTTTTTTTTGCTCATTGTACACCAGAACGCAGCAAGTTAAACAAGATCTCTCCTAATTAGTCACTATTAGTTACCTGATGGAAATTAAAGTGTTTTGATATATTAGTCTAGGAAAGCATTCAAAAATCTCTCAAAAATGTCTCATAAAACTTAAGCTTGTGAAAGGATGGCATAGTTTTGTATGGTGCTCACTCACTTCTACGTCTGGAATGACCTGAATATCCTAGCCTGTATACTTATATTATTTCACTTCCTTTTTTTAGTTAATGAATGTTTCAGCATATTTATAAACTGATTGCTCTTTGTTAAATTTCAGGTAAGTAAACAAGTCAATTATAAGGTAATTAGTAGGTATTTATATCTTTAAAATATCTGTATCACTATGAATGTTGATATACCTATTCTCTTCTACTCTTTCTCTATGTGTATGTATATGTGGAAGAAAGGGAGAGGCTTGTGTTATGATCAGAAACTTCATTGAATGAGTTAATTTTCATCTACACAAATCCATGATCCTAATAACGGCCTCACGCTATTCCTTTGAGGGTTGAATGTTGGTCAAACTCTCACTCAACTGTACTTAGCTAGAGAGTTGCAGAGCTAGCATGACGGTTACCACACCGAGACATGATAAGTGAAACAATTAATAAAAGACTTACCAAGGGCCCCTGCAACTAGACACCCATGTTAAAAGCATATACAGAGCAGATCGTTCCTCACTCTTGCTAAGCCTCTCTTGGCTGAAATGCTCATATTTTCTGTTGAGATACGAGGTACACATATCATGCTCTTTTTAAATTTCTACTGATAACCTTAGACTTCGTTGTTATTTTTATATTATGTTGAAGTTTAATATTTATGTAGAAAAGTGTATCCGTCAAGTATCTGCAAATGAATGAATCTGCATAAATTAAGACAATTTGTATCCAATATAGAGATGAAGAAACAAAACTATTACTAGCCTTTCATAAGAATTCTTTCCGTTCTCTTCTAAATGTTTCACTACCCCCAGAACAGGCATTGTCTGACTTCAAACAGCCTAGGTTAGTTTTGCCAGCTTACGTATTTTAGGTAATTAGAATCATATAGTATCTGACTTCTTTTCAGGAATCGTCTTATTGTGGTGGAATTTTATAATATTTATATTTATTGTTGTGTTATATTCAACTGGAAATATATACATCTTAGTTAATTTATCCAGTCTGCAGTTGATGGACATTTTGGTAATTCCCAACTTTAGCTATTATGAAGTGTTGCTATGAATAAACTTGTACATATTTTAAAATAAGTAATTTGCACATTTCCATTGGGTGTACACCAGGGAGTTGAATTTCTATGTCACAGAGTGAGCATATGTTAAGTTTTAGTAGATACTGCAAATTACTGTCTTTGAAATTGACCTTTATTGTGTAAAGACTTATCACATTTTTCAGCCTTTTCTTCTTGTTTTGAATGTAATGCCTTTTTCTAACATCCTCCCTCTCAGTTGTGTACAATTCATTTCCTGCTTTGCCAAGTTCATAGTTTTCAGCTTTCAAAAAGTTCAGCCTCACTAAATTCCACATCATTGAGTATCTTGCTGATATCACTTTGGTTTTATGTATACATAAAGAATTTGCCCTCTCTCCCCAAACGAATGAATATGGAAGGCATTGCATGGTTGAAAAATAACAAGACTGGAAAAAGCCTATATGTTGATTTACAATTGTTTGGTTTTTCAATAATATCCATTTAATTCCTGGAACCCCTTGCACCATTATTTTTGCTGGTAGGCAGTCACTAAGCACCAGAGGGAGTCCAGCTTGCTAGGTAAACCACAAAATTGCATTCTGCATTGTGTCCCTACAAACCAGGGAAGACCCTATCAGCTACTTGAATCTTCCTGCAATTGAACTTGAAAAAAAAAATGTGCTTGAAAACATGCAGTGAGGGGCAGCAGGTTGGAAGTCACATTTTATCATGTTGGAGGAAAGACTACCTCTTTGCAGAAGGTAAAAGCATTGTGAGTAAATTTTAAACCAGTAAGCTGCAAATACAGTAGATTGTAATTCACATTGTTTTATATTTTCACTTCTTTTTATTCATATCTTAAGGATTAAAAACAAATACAATTACATAGAAATAGCAATTATGAATTAAACACAACTTTACAATTTGACTAAGAACTAACATACGAAAAGAAAGAGTAAAGTTGTGTACCATATATACATATATATACATATACAAACACACATACACACACGCGCGCGCGCACACACACACACACACACACACACATATATATATATATATATATATATATATATACACATATATACACCTTTTTTTTTTTGAGATGGAGTCTTGTGTCACCAGCCTGGAGCGTGCAGTGGTGCAATATCAGCTCACTGCAACCTCCACCTCCCTGGTTAAAGTGATTCTCCTGTCTTAGCCTCCCAAGTAGCTGGGACTACAGGTGTGCACCACTACACCTGACTAGTTTTTTGTATTTTTAGTAGAGACGGGGTTTCACCATGTTAGACAGGATGGTCTTGATCTCTTGACCTCGCGATCTGCCTGTCTTAACTTCCCAAAGTGCTGGGATTTCAGGTGTAAGCCACCGTGCCTGACTAGCCCATATTATATATTTTTGAAAAAGATGAAGATTAATGAAATTCATTCTGTGCCTCCAAAAACTATAATCTAACTATCATAAATCAAAATTCTAATGTCTATGTACCAAGAACAATTCAGATTAAAGATGATGTGTAAACAGATGATAGAAATTAAGATACTGTCACCACTGGAATACTCTTTCCACATAATTTTCAAAACCCTTTATATGAAAGTTCTAAAAATATTTATATTTAATTAACATCACTATTTAATTCAAGAGGCAGTATATGTGCACCTGGGTTTTGCTATAAACTATTTCATTCTAAATTCAGTTCCTTTAATTCTTTAATGTCTCTGATCTCAGGTTCCTCATCTGTAAGCTGGGTAATACAATAATTTTCCTATGAGATTATTGCAAGTATTAAATAAGGCTATACATTTAAGCAGTTTATCATGGTGCCTTGCACTATGATACTACAAATACTAACAAAATAATGATAATAATAATTATACAAAAGTGAAGAAATTCAAGTGGGAGACTTTTTATGAAAAAAAAGTTATTGACCCAGAGTAAGTGCTATATAAGAATGTGTTGTATGGTTTCTATTTTTTGAAGCATAGCAACTATAATAAGAGGCAAACTTTTCTTGGAACATGGCAATTCTCTCCCCTCCATAATGAAATGGGACACTTCCCTGACCAAGGGAAGCAGGATGTGCAACAGGGTGTGGCTCATCTGTTTGGTCACCACCACTGCTCAAACATCTTACCGGAGGGTGAGCCTACAAACAGGTGCAGGAGCCCAAGTCGGTATGTGTTACAGTGAGCTCTTTTAGCCTGCTGTCTGCCAATAGCTTAAGTGTTAATCAGCTTGGTGGACCCTCTGCCTTTCTGCGAGGGCAAAGGGCCTGTGTGATAGCTTGCTGTATCTCAAGCTCTTGTCCAGCATCCCAGAAGAATTGGATAACACACGAACTTGAAGGACGGTGAATGTGGGGTTTTATTGGGTGGTGGAGGTGGCTGTTAACGGGGTGGATGGAGAATTGGTCAGGAGATGAAGTGGGGAAATTATCTTCACCTGGAGTTTGGCTGTCCAGCAGCTGATTCTCAAACTGTCCCCAGCCAAACTTCTCCTGACATTCCTTCCCTTCTCTCCTCTGCCATGTGTTCTTGTCATCTGTCTGCTCCTCTGTTTGTTTTCTCATCTTCTGATGGAGCCTGGGGTCTGAGGTTTATACAGGTACAGAATAGTAGGGTGTGGTGGGACAAAAGGCAACTTTTGGGACACAAAAACTGAAATGCCTCTTCTCATTCAGGGCCACGGATATCTAGGCTTGAAGATGAGGTATTTGCTGGGGAACTGTCCTCTTCCACTCCGTAATCCCCTGTCTCATGTCTGTATCAATAGGAGTGAGCCAAAGAAATATTAGTCACAACCTGAAGTTTTATACCATCTCTTCTTTCCAAAAGCAGGACTCCGGCAATTATGACATTGAAATGACTTTGTTTTAACCACAGTTGTCTAGTGTACTCAATTAATCAAATTATTCAATAAAAAATTATAATAATAGTGCAAAAAAGTATTTGGGCAACGTCTATGAGCTGAATACAATACAAAATACTTTACAATAAATATTTCATCTCTTACCATGAATTTGCAATGCTGGCATTTTTTTTTTCATTTCTCAGATGAGAAGACTGGCAAATGTAGAGATTAAAAATTGGCCAAAGCATTTGAGATTAATCTACATTGTACTATTAGTTTGTCTGCTGAGTATTATTCTATTGAATACAAAAGAGCTAGTTTCTACATTCACCACTTGACATTTGTTTTGTTTCTAGTTCAGGTCATTTATGAATAACACAGTTATAAAAATTCAAATGCAGGTTTTTGTGTGAACATGGCTTTTCATTTTTCCTGAATATGCATTATAATAAGAGAAAGAAGCTAAACTCAAAAGGGTACCTGTGATTCAATTTAAATGATACCTGGCAAAAGAAGAAACTACCAATGGAAAACAGATCAGTTGTTACCAGAGTATAGGAGAGGCACTGACTACAGAGGGACAGCAAAGATAATATTTTGAGGTCATGGAAATACTATATTTCCTATTTAGATTGTTGCGGTGTTGAAACACATCATGCATTTGCCAAAATTTATGGAACTCAACACCAACATGATTGAGGTTTACTAAATGCAAATTTAAAAATAAATAAGTAAAGACTTTGCTGAAGGGCACACCACTAGGAAATGGCAGAGCCAGAAGCAAACTCAGGGAGATCTCTATAGCCCATGCTTATTTCACCATGAGTAATGTCCTCTGTCAAATATTTGTTGCCTTATTAGGAATTGTTACTTCCGGGCATGATGGCATGTGCCTCTATTCCCAGTTATTTGGGGAGCTGAAGAAGAAAAATGTCAGGAGCAAAGCAGTTGGAATCTGGAGTGTGCTACAGTTGCATCTGTGAATAGCCACTGAATTCCAGCCTGGACAACATAGAAAGATACCAGCTCAAAAAACATATTTTTCAAATAATTACTTGCAAATGACTTATTATTAGAAGGTTCTTCTATTTTATTATGATGTCCAAAAGAAAAAAATAGTTTACTGTCTAAACCATCAGATAGATGATGTCTTATTATGATGTTCAAAACAAAAAATAGTTTACTGTCTAAACCATCCGATAGATGATGTCTTAATAAAAATATTATATCTCCATTTTCATTGTGCAAATTCAATGTAAGGGACATCTGGGGTGCTACTTGTTTTCAACAAGAAATTGAACAAATTAATACTTTGGATGTATTCCTTTTTTCAGAATCAGAACATTTTTAACATTTTAAAATATTAATCAAATCTATTCTAGTATCTCCATCTGTTCCTCACATCAGAGTTTCTTTAAGATAGTAATTATAGCTCTAATTCTATAATGCTTTTCTTTCCAAGAATACAGGTTGATGTATGCACCATCTCTTCTTCTAGTCAATTAATCAATAAGCATGCACAGGCAGTAATCGTGATGAAGAGTTCCGTTAATGCTAAAAAATTAATGGTCCTTTTCATCAAGCACTGATTAATCAGAAAATAGTTTTTCTATAATTGATAACTATTTTTACAATTTCTTAGAGACTTACTGAAATTATCAGGTTGAATTTTCTCTGTTATGTTGCACAGCAATTTAGAAACCTAAATAATAAAATACAAACATGGAATCAGAATGTAGCAATGTTTTCTATTATAAATTGTTTAGCAAATGAACATGCAGATTATTCCAGGCTCACATTGCTTACTTGGATATGTAAAACCGCTTAAAAATTCAGTACTTACAAATTATCTATAAATACATTAAACTCTCAAAGAACCTGCAATATTAATTGTTGACTGGAGATTTCATCAGGCAAACAAATTATTCAGACAGAATAATGTGTGTCCTTGTTTGCTGTATTTCCCCAGGAGGTAAAACAATAAATTCTCAACCTTAAAGTCACCAAATTTATTTATCTTCTGGAATGAATACTTCTTTTTCTGTTCTACTGTGAACCCAAACGAGCCCTGCAAAAATAAAGTGCTTTGAAATGCATTGTTTTAAGCAAGAGAAAATTCTTTTCTAGCTAGAGTTTGGATACTACGGTACAAAAATATCGAAAGGGTCTTTTTCTCAATGATTTTGTTTGGATGCCAAAATATTTGAGCACAAACATGCTGGAATAAGAAAACAAATATTGTCATCTTTTGAAGATCTGTTGTGGAAAATATCATGGGTTTGTAATCAAGTCATTTATTCATCCTTTCTAAAGATGTTTGTTGAGCACACACTGCATTCAGGATACATTTAAAAGAGTCAAAATTCACTGAGACAACATGAAGTCGAAAATGCCAAGAGACAGAGAACTTCAGCAGGTTTTCTCCAGATCTTTGGGACTCAGATTATTAATGTCTAAGCCAAATTAGAAAGCAGTTTCTCTGAAGTTTTCCAGAAATTTTCTTAGATCATTTTGCTACAACAAATAAGTCAAATTATTTCATTTCAATACATGACAGATTCTCTTAGAACTTAATGTATTTACTGATAATTTGTTAAGTACTGCATTTTTTTAGTGTTTTTAAATATCATGCAACTGTTGTTAGTCTGGACCAAACCAGAGCCATTATTGTCGAGAGTAAGGGGTTGAAGATTCAAAAGAAACACAATTTAAAAAGGATATGGAGAAGGGCATTAACATACTATCTAGCAATTTATGTACTGTTGTATTGTGAAAAATAATGAGACATTTAAATCAGACACTTCTATATTTGAATCCAAGCTCTGAGACTTCTTAGTTGTATGACTTAGGGCACGTTACTTAATCTATAGGTACAACTGTTCTTTCTTCTGTAAAATGAGATTAATATAATCACTAGAGTTCAGTAAAGTTGTTTTTATATATCATCCATGATAACAAGCATCGTATGTAAAATTTACACATCTGAGGTAGATAATTGATAGAGTTTGGCTGTATCCCTACCCAAATTTCATCTTGAATTGTTATCCCCACATGCCAAGGGAGGAACCTGGTGAGAGATGATTTGATCCTGGGAGCAGTTTTCCCGAATTCTGTTCTCATGATAGTGAGTGAACTCTAGTGAGATCTGGTGGTTTTATAAGGGGCTCTTCCCCCTTCACTCTCTCTTCTCTATCCTGCCGCCATGTGAAGAAAGCACTTGCTTCCCCTTCACCTTCCACCATGATTATTAGTTTTCTGAAGACTCCCCAGCCATGTGGAATTGTGATTCAATTAAACCTCTTTCCTTTATACATTACACAATCTGAGGCATTTCTTTATAGATATGTGAAAATGAACTAATACAATACTATTATTACCTTTTTATTGTTGTTGTTGAAACTAGGTTTTAGTAACCATTCTCAAGATTGTGTAGCTATAAAATTAGAGAAACCTAGGCAGTCCTGGCTACAACCTGCAGTGTTCGACCAGTGAACTGCATTGCAGAGTAGGGGAGATAAAGGAGATAATAGGTATTATTACCAAGTAGTGCTCCTGGCATACATAGTGGACCACCAAGCATAATATAATGAACAATGAATGTAATAATCTGTGTGCAGAATGTGCATGAAAGTGAAAAAATGGTTTTAGGAAGAATTATTATGGAATAAAACTGGTCCTGAATGCTCAGGGACATCCCTCTTTTCACCTGTTAGTGGTTCTCAGCAGTAGGAATTTTGCCTTTCCCATCACAATATTTCTGATTGTGATGAATAGGGAGATGCTATTAACCTCTAAAGTGCAGAGGCCAGATACATTGCTCATAATTCTACAAAGTACATAGCTATCACCCCTTATGCCAAAAAAATTGTCTTGTCCAAAATATTAGTAGTGTTGTTGCAGGGTATATGAGCCCCCAGATTTGGGGTTTATCTCAGGAGGGTTCTTGGATTTGGTCAGGAAATAATTCAAGAGTGAGTCAGAAGTAAAAGATAGCAGCTTTTATTGAACTGGTACTGCTCCTTATGGAGCAGGACTAACCCCTAGGCAGTGTGTTCAGAGTGAACACGTGTGGACTGCTGGTTAGCTGCATTTATCTCCACTTTTAACTACATGCAAATTAAGGGGCAGGTTATTCATAAATCTCTAGAAAATGAGTGACAACTTCTGAGTTCTTGCCATACAAAGCGGTACAACTTCCAGGTCGTTGCCATGGCATTTTGTCATGGCACAGGTGGGTGTGTCTTATGCTAATCAGCAATGAGAGCAACTAGAGGTTGCTTTCTGCACCATTTGCTGGCTCCTGCTGGTTTCTTCACTTCAGCCTGCTGCGGCTGGGAAGTAAGTCCTGTTTGTCTCCTACCTCATCATTGCTCTTGAGAAATTCTGATCTATGTCATCTCAGAGTTTTAATCGCTCATGTTGGGTTAGAAGTACACTCTGTTGAAAGAGAGGCTTATCAATTTTTATGTTTATCAGAATCATCTTCAAATTTTATTGACACATAGTACTGTCAGTAATTTTAAGTTTGAAGATTTGGATATATCCCAGAAATCTACATTTTCAACATTTCTTGCCTTCAGGTAATTCTTTTTTTATTAATATAAATAATTGTACATACTTATGGGGGAGTACCTGTGATACTTTGAAAAATGCATACAATCTGCAGTGATTAAATCAGGGTACTTAGAACATCCATCACCTCAAACTTTTATCATTTCTTCGTGTTGAAAGCATTTCTTCTCTTCTAGGTATTTTGAAATATACAATACATTGTTGTTAATGACAGTCATCACACACTATTGAACATCAGGACTTATTCCTTGTATCTAACTCTGTTTCTTGTACCCATTAACCAACCTGTCTTCATTCCCAACTCCTATCCTAACCAGCTTCTGGTAACTATCATTGACCTATCCAGCTCCATGAGATAAACTCTTCTAGCTCTTGCATATGAGTGAGAACATGGGATATTCATCTTTGTGTGCCTGTCTTCTGGTAACTCTGAAGTAGGTGGTCTCATTGATCCTGCTAGGGAAAACATCCAGTCTTAACTCTGCCTTATCTGATACTGTGGGCTGGGAAGTATAGCAGTTCCAGAAGAAGCCAGCTTAATAATAGCTATCACCGTAAACACTTAGCACTTAAGTTTTACGACTCCTCGTATTCTTCTCAGCCAGCTTCCGTATTAGACTAGCACCCTGTGGTCGAGGAGCAGAGACATATTATAGGCAAGGAAATGTGAGATATGGTCTGACAAGGAGGTGCTAATAACTCTGCCGAAACTCAGAATTATTCTCTTCTTTCTGTGCCCAGTGGGGAGGGAAGTGAGTGGAAACAGGTGTTAAAAGAATTCAGTGTGAAGCCAACGTCTGTAGTAAAGCCAAGACAATATGTGCTAGGGAAAGAAGGGACAGCAACTGGCACAGTGAAAAAGAAGAATATGGAGTTAGCATTACAGAGAGTTTAAGAGTTAGAATTTTTCAGTGGCAAGTTTGGAGAAGGCTCTGCATATGAGTAATTTTCAACAGGTTACTTAAACTCTCTAAGGCAAGAGTCTTATACTCTGGCTGCAAGTTAGAATCACCTAGGAGCTTTAAAATAGACACCAATATCTGTGTATCACCAAAGACCAATTAAACCAGTAACTCTGGGGATGGGTGCAGAGTATCGATATTGTTTAATGTGCTCGTGTTAATTCTAATGCATAGCCAGTTTGTGAGCCACTGATCTAAATATGATTTTTGTTCTTCTGGGAAAATAATGAGACAATTAGACAATACATGTTACATATTTCAGCAGGAGATCTGGGGCTTAGCAAGCTTGCCAAAAATGTTAGTAGTTGTTGCTATGATTATGCTTATCATTATTGTCATTGCTATTGATGCTGCTGCTGCTGCCGTTACTTTTGTCATAGTCCTGTCTGTTGTCTTATGGCCTTGAGTAACCTCACTGGATCTGTTTTCTCACCTGCAAAATGGGAATTGTAAGAGCTACCACCTAAAGATGTTATAAAATTACTAAGGTGATATACTGTATTATGAGGTATTTTTGGCAACCAATTCTCATAAATACTCATTTTTTCCCTAGGAATGTCTGCTTTAGCTTACATTGAAAGGGAATTTGAAAGTCTTTCTAATAAAGATGATATTCTAAAGTGCCAACAGCCTAATAAAATCCTAGTAAGGTAGTACAAAATATTTCATAAGATAAACAATTATTATTACTCTTATTATTATTATATGTACAAGGAACCGTGTGTGTTTGTGTTTATCTTATTTAATCTTCCAAACAACTATATCGGTATCATGTTTCCATGTTATATAGGAAGATACATGCTTACACAGTACATGGCAGAATCAGAATTTCAACATAGAAATTCTATGCTGAATTGTTTCCATTACTGGTATTTTCTTACTAAGGAGAATAACGATGTGTAAAATAAAGTTGGATGGGCAGCTACATGCACTATCGTCTTCCTTTAGTGAAATGCTAGGGGCACAGGGAATACCCAACCTGCTGGGATGAAGCTCTCAGAATTTGAGGCAAGTGTGTCTTCCTTTTGATTGTGGTAGATTTGGCTATGAGAAAATGGCTTGAAACAAGGCGTTGAGGCACCCATCAACATGGAATCTAAAATTGGGAAATACATTGCCTGGAGAAATTCTCAAGGCCATGTGTGGGTACACTGGGCAATCTTATGTTGCTGACAGAGTTACAGGTGTGAAATTTATTAATGAATTGGAAAAGATTGGATTCTAGAGTTTGGCCAAGAACAAGATTATTTGTTCTCAAACATAAAACTTTGGCTTTTCATATAGTCACTAGCATGGCTTTTGACTAATGGATTGTAGCAGGAACCTCTGGATTGGGGAAATATAGTATCTTTGACTTGGTGAGCTGGTTTTTTAGATGCCCAGTATGGCCTTCTTTTCACTATAACACATAATGTCTCTGTTCTTTCATTCTCATTCTTGCCCTAACGTTTAAAATGTTACTTATGACAACATGAACATATGCTATGGATCATAACCATTACTAATACTAACCATATTTCAACTTAAGATGGAACAAGGTATCTTTATAGCTCTTTTCAAAAAGAAATAGATCTCTACAAGGAGAGCTGAAAACACTGCTGAAAGAAATCAGAGATGACACAAATAAATGGACAGGAAGAATTAATATTGCTCATGGACAGGAAGAATTAATATTGCTAAAATGGCCACACCGCCCAAAACAAATTATAGATTCAGTGCAATTCCTATCAAACTACCATTTACATTCTTCCCACAAATAAACAACAACAACAAAAAAACTATTTTAAAATTCATATTAAACCAAAATTAGCTCTAACAATTAAGGCAATCCTAAGCAAAAAAAAAAAAAAAAAAAAAAAAAAAAAAAAAAAAAAAAAAAAGCTCCCATATCACCTCCACTGTAGTTAAATCCCACCATGAAAAAAAAAAAAAAAAAAGAACAAAGCTGGAGGCATCACATGACCTGATTGCAAATGATACTACAGGGCTACAGTAACCAAAACAGTTTGGTATTGGTACAAAACCAAAAACATAAACCAACAGAAAAGAATAGAGAACTCAGTAATAAAGCTGCATATCTACAACTATCTGACATTCAACAAACTTGACAAAACTAAGCAATAGGGAGAGGATTCCTATTCAATAAATGGTGCCAGGATAACTGGCTAGCCATATGCAGAATATTAAAACTGGACCCCTTCCTTAAACCATATACAAAAATCAACTCAAAATGGATTAAAGACTTAAATGTAAAACCCCAAACCATAAAAACCCCAGAAAACAACCTAAGCAACACCATTCTACACAGAGGAACAGGCAAAGATTTCATGAAGAAGACACCAATAGCAAGAAATGCAGAAATTGTCAAGCGTTATCTAATTAAACTAAAGGATTTCTGCACGGCAAAGTAATCTATCAACAGAGTGAACAGACAACCTACGGAACGAGAGAAAATTTTTGCAAACTATGCATCTGACAAAGGTCAAATATTCAGCATCTATAAAGAACTTAGCAAATTTACAAACAAAAATGAACAACCCCATTAAAAAGTGGGCAAAAAAACATAAACAGTTTTCAAAAGCAGACAAGATGTAGTCAACAATCATATGAAGAAAGGCTGAACATCACTAATTATTAGAGAAATGCAAATCAAAATCACAATCAGATACCATCTCACACCAGTCAGAATGGCTATTATTAAAAAGCAATAAAAATAAAAATAAAAAATAACAGATGCTGGCGAGGTTGGAGAGAAAAAAGAACATAGACACTGTTGCTGGGAGTGTAAATTTGTTCAGCCATTGTAGAAGACAGTGTGGTGATAACTCAGAGAAATACTATTTGACCCAGGAATCCCATTAAAGGGTATATACTCCAAGTAATATACACCATTCTATTATAAAGACACATGCAGGCATGCATATGTTCATTGCAGCACTATTCACAATAGTAAAAACGTGGAATCAACCTAAATGCTCATCAATGGCAGACTGGATAAAGAAAATAGGGTACACATACACTATGAAATACTGTGAAGCCATAAAAAGAATGAGATCATGTCCTGTGCGGGCACATGGGTAGAGCTGGAAGCCACTTTTGTTAGCAAACTAATGCAGGAAGAGAAAACCAAATACCATGTGTTCTCACTTCTAAGTGGGGGCTGACTGATAAGAACACATGGACACAGAGAGGGTAGCAATGAATACAGGAGCTTGTTGGAGGGTGGAAAGTGAAAGGAGGAAGAGGATCAGGAAAAATAACTAACGGGTACTAGGCTTAATATGTGAGTGACAAAATAATCTGTACAACAATCCCCCATGACAGTTTACCTATACACCAAACCTGCACTTACACCTCAGAACTTAAAAGTTAAATTAATAAAAGAAAATATATATACTCTAATAATTGTAGTGATAATATTTTACCAAAATTATTAATACTTCATTTAAAATTAATTTTAAAAGATACGGCTTCGGATGGTTTTACACCAGCCATTACACATTCTGCCTTAATATCACACTCTTAGAAGTTCTGATGACACTAACAATACATTTAGACTTTCTGCATTGTGAAAAAATGTAAGATATTTTTAAAAGACAAGAGATATTAACTCTGAAAGTGTGACCACAGCGAGCAACTTTAGGCAATGCTTTCAGCTATTTCAGGAACATTAGAGAGACACAATTTGGAAAATTATGGAGTAGAGGGCAGGGCAGAGTGGCGTGTAGATCAAGAAGGAGAGAATACCATGGTTTTAAGAGGCGAAAGAAAAATTTCATCAATTTAATTATTAATTTGATTAAGGTCATTGAGGACCTTCTGTTGCCAGACACTAAACTAAGTGGTCTTAAACGGGTTGCCAAAGCTATGAGCCTGAAATTAGCCCCAGGACACATTCTTTTTGTGAATATTTACTGAGTGCTTACTATGTATTAGGCCCGGGGAGGTACAGAGTGTCAAATCCACACAGGATGTCTTAGACTCTTCACATTTATGCCTATCCTGAACCAACCCCAATTCTAAAATTTAGACAGAGGCTATTCCAATAGAACAATGAAACATAAAATTCTGAAAATAGGTATTTTTCCCAATCGATTCAGAAAAAAACAGATACGTCAAAAACAACCCCAGAAAAGCATGAATTAGTTCTGCTGCTAAAGATTTCTAGGAAAGGGATGTCTTAAGTGATTTAATTATCCTAAGAATAGTTTATTTACTTTTGTTTCTCCAGATCCCTTCCAGTGTCTTAACTGTTCTTGTCTTTGTAATCTGTTTTTAATCTCAGCATTCAGAAGGTTTTAAGAGGAGAAAATAAATATGAGAGTATATCTAAGGTAATTTTGTCTGTTGGAAGAATTTTAACACCAAATGTTCAATCTTGATTCACTGAGCAAATATTTAATTGCAATAATAGCTAACATTTAATATGTAGCTACTAAGTGTCACACAATTTACATGGTATATTAGCTTTCTACTGCTGTGTAAAATATTACTATAAATTCAGTAGCTTCAAGAATACCCATATAGCAGCTCACAGTTAGAAATTGGGCAGAGTTCACAAGTCCATGCAGGCTCAACTGGGTTCTTTGCTTGGAGTTCTCACAAGGCTGAAATCAAGGTTTAAGTCCAGCTAGACTCTTACCTAGAGACTGTAGGGAACAACAGGTCTTCAATTTTAATCAAGTTGTTGGCAAAATCCACTTCATTCTAATAGATCTAGATATGTGGTCCCCATTTCCTTACTGACTTAGAGCTGGAGGCTGTTCTCTCCTTTTAGAAGCCTCCTGAATTCCTTCTTCTAAACCCTCCTCTATCTTCAAAGCCAACAACAGGGTGTCAAATCTTCTCATCCTTCAAATCTCAGCCTGCTCCTGCCACTAGCAGGAGAAACCACTGCTTTTAAAGAGCTGGTGAATCAGTTAGTTTACCTTCAGCCCCATAATCTTCCTATGCTAAAATCAACTTCATTGCACGTGCAAAATTCCTTTGCCAAGTAAAGTAATATAATCACAGGGGTAGTACCAAAGGGCAAAGGCCATGCTACCTACCGCACATATTTTAACTCTAATCTTCATTACTACTCATTTAAAGTTGGATATCACTATCCCAATTTTCACGGAGTATGATGTCCAGGTTGAAAGTCAGGTCTTTCCAACTCTGTGCTGCTGTTTTTCTCCATAATTCCACAATCACAAAACTTTTCTGAGCTCCTATTATTGCTATAATTTAGAGATAATGAAATGAACGGTACCTTTCCTTGCCCCTCAGAAGAAAAAAATAGCAGATTTCTTATTATTCAATTAGTCAGTAATTAACTCCTAGTACTTACTAGATATTCTTTTAAGGATTGTGTTTATGTTAGCTCATTGAATCCCCACAATAATATGAAGTAACTGCAATTATTTTTCCCAAGATTAAACTACTTGTGCCTGGCAAAGTTCAAATTCTATCATGGGAACTTGGCCTCCAGAATTTATGCTTTTAACCATAACATATAGTGTCTCTGAACCATCCACATGTAAGTTCCATATTCAAGTGTCAGGTAGGGTAATGTAAATAAATGTTCCGCACATCATATTCTATTTTGTTTTACAGTATAAAAATCCACCTTAGATTATGTTGTAAAGTAAAATTTCCTTATTCTCAATGTTGACTTGGATTTGAGGATTTCTTAAAACATCCAGAGCTCTCACAACACTGAACTGAGTGGAATTCTCCCTACCTTCTCTTAGATAAAAATTCTCTCTTAATTTGCCATAATCCTCACCACTTCCTATTGTCGCCATGTATTAAAAGATTAAATTACCATTAAATATCCTCTAACACTATTGCATTTTATTATAGCAGATTTTTTTAGCAATTACCCTAATTAAAACATTGGAAGATGCACTAGAAGTTAGAGACAGCATACATTAAGTCCTCCTTCCTTAATTTTAACTGCCCAATCACTATAGTTTACATTAGTTGACAACCTTTGCTTCACCTAGTCACCATTTAATTGGCTTGAAGAACTCTATACCATCTTCAAGTAAATGAGAATATTGGAATAAGCTCTGAAATTGTAGGATTTGAATGGGACAAAGGAAATTTTAAAATCTCATATCCAGCCACTAGGAGGAGGAAAGACTCTTTTCAAAAGTAATTGTAGGTCGTTATATCCCAATTTAAACTTAAATATACATTTAAAATGTTAAATTCAAATTGATGAGCACCTACCTCATCTGAATCTATGAAGATGTTTACCCTTTGTCTTTGCAATGATTTTTTGTGAATTAATCAATTCTCTTGCATATCCTTTTTTTTTTTTTTTTTTTTTTACTTCTAACGCTTATGTTTGATAATCTTTGTGTTGCTTTCCAAAAAGCATTTTGCCCATAACATTTGGACCACATTTAGGGAAAACAGAACTCGTAACCCAGTGGAAAATCAGTAGGCTGTAAGCCTGAAGAGCCCACGCGTTTGTGTTAGATAAATGTCTCCCTACCTGGTTTTTGTTCAGCCCATCCACCCATATAAAACTTCACAGCGGCCACATCTGTATTCAGCCACCACTCTTTGTAAAAGGGACAGCTTGAGAACCTATTAAAAATACATTGTTACTATGAGTATTTTGTTCCTCTTTGCTGTATAATAAGCTGAAAACTACAGTAGGTGAGCATTCTATGGGGACGACTGCTGTTCCTTTTATTGACTTTATGGCCACACAAACTAATAGAAAATGCATTTTATATCACACAGGTGAACTCAATCACACTGAACTCAACAGGATGGAATATTTTCCCCACATTTATGTTGTAAATAGCAGGTTGGTTTACAATAAATATCTTGGACAATAAAATGCCACTTCTTTATACAGTTTTATCATTTAAAAAAACCTATGTTGTAAATAATATTTTAAATTTCTGACTATGCAGCCAATGCTCATTATAGACAATTTGAAAGTTCTTAAGTAGTACATGGAAAAAAAATAATGCCCACAATTTTACCGTAAGAATTCTTAGTGTACAGAAAATGTGAATTTCTTTTTCCATATTAACTTTGCATAGGCACAGATATTTATGCCATTACAATTTTTCTATAAAATGCAGTTTATAAACATGATATTTAATGACAACATAAATTATTCAATAATTATTCTCCTATTTTGAGGTATTTGAAGTTATTTCTCTTTGTATGCACTCGTTCCTTTTTCTTTTTCTCTTTCATTTTATTTCTTTTAGAAAATATTTACTGTGATTTATGTTCACACAGGAAACTCTTAGTGTGCTATTCAACTTCTTTTCTTCAGATGAAATTCTGAATATAGAGTTACTAGTCACAGGCTGTTATTGCTACTGGTGGTGTCATTGTTGTTTGCTGTGATAGTAACATTCTCACTTGTAAATTGTGTTCTATGTATGTAAAATTCTCTTTTGGAAAGATCGCACAAATATGTCATTTCATTTTGAGTATAGTAGTGCCCCAGAGCAAGTAATTTAATTTAAAAGCATCAGTTCTCTATCATAATATCATGAGAACAATCTTAAGTACAGCCTCGAGATCACTGGTAGGAAGAAAGAAGTCACAGATTCGAGCTGCCCATATGCCTTCCAGGATGCAGTTTCACTGGAAATTAGTTCTCTGGGTCTAAATGTAGACGTCCTCATGGGACAGAAGCATAACTCAGTTAAATGCCAGAACCCAGTTTTCTGGATACTTACACTGTTCCTTGCCACATTCTGGCTTCTAACTAGGACATGTTAAATTTGACACAGTGGGGAAAAGTGCTTAATAGCAAACATAAGAAAGATGAGCCGGTTAAATCACATGTCAAATAATTAGTGTTCATTCCAAAGACAAAAAATTAAAAGAGGAAAATAACTTTAAACTAAAAATGTCTTCTAAATTGGATTTCTATACATATCTTTATATATTTAATAGACTTATTTGAGGCTTTAAAATGTATCTGAATATCCATAGACATAAAATTTTGACATCATCTTTTATTCTATGTTAAAATATTTTGAAAAAAATTGCTAAGCTTGTTTTTTGTTTTTTGTTTTTTTTTTTTTTTGCTAGGGTGAAAATATAATTTATAATTTGGGACTTATTTTTAATGAGATGAGGGTCGCACTACTTTTCCCAGGCTGGTTTCAAACTCCTGGGCTCAAGTGTTCCTCCTTCCTCGGCCTCCCAAAGTACTGGGATTACAGACATGAGCCACCACACGTAGCCTAGATTTTGAGAATGAAAAGGGCTTACAACAAGAAAATGAACATAAGTCAGAACTATCTCAGGAAAACCAAGAAGAATGAGCTTGCTAACTCTTGTCTAAAAAGCCGTATCATGACCTTTGCTTTCTGATGTTTCTATTTTTCATTGTGAATAAACAAGCAATTGAAAAGCCATAAAACATTATTTTGGCCACACACATTTAATTTCAAATAACACAGCCAGCATTTTGTTTTTCCTGAGTAAGATGATTAGTAAGAATGGGGTATTTACTATTATTTTACATCGAGTACAGCAGCAGTTCTCAACCTGAGTATTACCTAACATATCAAGATAAGTTAGAGAGGAAAAAAGGGACCTTATAGATCCCCTTTTTATCTTGTTTTTTAAATATTTAACTAATGTTCATAGAAGGTATTCAAATATGGGACACTATATAGCAGATATGTTGTCAGGGTTGGAAGAGGAAGATATTGTTGAGAAACATCGACCTAAAATTGATAAACGTGTCAGCTCTATGGCCTATAGCTAAGCTCTTAAAACTCCAGCCCCATCTATACTCCTAAATTGGTTTCTCACTTCTCTGAATGTAATTTTTAAATTCTAGCCAAAATTATCTATACACTTGCTTCCTCCTGTCTCTTCTATTTGCTAAATCCAAGTGGATTTGGGTGAGCGTAAATCAGAAAATGTACCCAATTTCTTCAATTTCCTATTACATTTCTACCTCCCCTTCGACCCAGACACACACACACACACACACACACACACACACACACACACATACACACACGTCACATCATTCAGACCCTGCTGATACTTTTGTGAGAGATAAGACAAGCAATAAAATTATGTAAAAATAATTATTCTATTGTTAAATGTTAGGCTATCTACATTTTATTTCTACCATAAAACATTTTTCAGTGAATAGAATGAAGATACTTGGGTAACAAAAATAGAAAAACTTTAAAATTTCTCTGCTCCATAAAAACTGAGATATGCCCCGTATCTAAGGCAGAATTGCTAGTAAGTCTTAGCATTTGGCGTAAGTTCATATCTTCCATTGCCTAAAAGAGTAACCTTTTATATCTTTTCTGCTGTTCACTATAAAAATACTCTGTTAAAAAATTATAATCAGATACACAATTCTTAGCAATTTAGATTTAAGACTATCATCTTAATTTCATAGATGCTAAGTTGCCTAAACGGTGTTTAGGGTCTATTATTTCACACTGATGCAATTAAGAAGATACGGCCTCAGGAAATAAAGAACTACAAAAGCCACCCACAGACCACTTCCATCTTTGGATTGCAACATGAAATTTGCCTGCATAACAAACTACATATGTACCCTTGAACCTAAAATAAAAGTTTTTACAAGTATTGAGACAGACAGGTGGGAGGAGCTTTCTGGCAAAACTCCAGCTGGCCTGTGCCAGGGTGGAGCCTCAGGAAATTCCCGCTATTTGCCGGGGGGAGGAGCTTGGCTCAGCCTCTTCCTTTGGAGAACCAGGGATTCAAAGGAGGAGGCTGGAAGGGCACGAAGAGGAACTCTGGCCTTGAGGGGAGGTTTTGTTTGCTCCTTTTCTTCCTTTTCACCCAATACAACCCTGTCTTGCTCACCATTCAAATTGCGAACCTGAATTTTTCGTGGCCTGGGACAAGAATCTCACTTTTAGCTAAACTAAGGGAAAGTTCTACAACAGTACTACTTTAAAACTTACTATATTTTCAGTTTTTTAATAATATATTCAATGATATCATTAAATAATTATTATTTCTCTTAACGGTTTCATTCTATATCATCATTTTATCATACAAAGATACCTACACTCTTCTTGGGGATTTGAATTTGATTCATCCATCCATTAGCTAGATTAAATCTCTCCACCTGTTGTTGTTTTAGTTTTTCCTTTACGGAAAGCCTATATTAATCAGATTTTCTAAGTGATTGAAGAGCTTAGACATATCTTTGTACTGTTATTACATATGAATCAAAATTTGACTGTGAAGAGAAGTTGGAGTTCATAACGTTTGCAGCACAATAATAAAAATGTTACTGCGTTATGTTCTGGCATCTAGTAATGCAGATAAGTCTGAAGCAAGATTTTTTATTTTTTTATCCAATATTTTCCACACAATTGTTAGATTAACCCTTCTACCTTGAATTTGAATTTTTCCTTAAATAATCAACACTCGATAGTCCTGTTTCAGTGGTTGGTCGCAATATACTGTGATCGTTCAGGCTGTAGATTTAAGCTTCTCTGTACCAAAGAGCAATATTCTGTATAAATATTGACCAGCTACTACCTACCCTTCCAGTCATTCAATTTTCCTGAATAAGTGAAATAAACTAATGACAATAATTCTCTTTAATTTTAATCTCTAATTATTTTTACTCCCAGATACTTCCTTAAACTTGTTTCCATATTCTTAAGTCAATTATGTGCAGAATTTATGTCGCCAATAAACATTTACAGATGTAGTAAATATAATAACTTCCTAATTCCTTTTTTTTTTGTTTACCTCTCATCCAGGTTTTTCTTTCATCTCTAAGATGATAATCTACTGTATATTTTCTGTCAGTTCAATAAAAGCATGTTTTCTTTGTATTTTATGAAGGAAACAACACAGATGTGGCTGAAATGTTCTTTTTTTTTTTTTTTTTTTTTTTTTTTTTGAGGCGGAGTTTCACTCTTGTTACCCAGGCTGGAGTGCAATGGCGCGATCTCGGCTCACCACAACCTCCGCCTCCCGGGTTCAGGCAATTCTCCTGCCTCAGCCTCCTGAGTAGCTGGAATTACAGGCACGTGCCACCATGCCCAGCTAATTTTTTGTATTTTTAGTAGAGACGGGGTTTCACCATGTTGACCAGGATGGTTTCGATCTCTCGACCTCATGATCCACCCGCCTCGGCCTCCCAAAGTGCTGGGATTACAAGCTTGAACCACCGCGCCCGGCCCCATGCAGATTTTTTAATGATTTTGTTTTTCTTTAATTTCTTGATTTCTACATTCAGTTTTATGCGAATTTTTCCCTTTTACATGCCTTTCTGATTTCCAAGTGATTTAGAAAGGTTATGAAATAAATCTAATATATGTTTTCAATAATTTATTCACCCCTTGTATGCTGTTGGAACACATTTTTCAAAATACTTGTAGTTTTCAGGATGAACATCATATTAATTGAGCATCCCAGCCAATGTGCACAGAAGGAGTTTCCAGGGTTCTGGAAAATACAACAGAATTTACTTGTTTTGTGTTTTTACTTGTTTGGATTTGTTTATTGTTATTAATATTGTTATCACATTGTCTGTGGATGTCTGAACTGAAACCATAAACAGCTATCTATCTTGCAACTAAGGTAAAATTGAAGTAATTGATGATCCATCAAAAATCTCTCTTAAAATTTTTATTGTTGCTGGTTTTCCCCCTTCATTTTGTGCATTCTTTGTGTCAGAGGCCAAGTACAAGTAATGCAGCCAATCATCTTTCCCAGTATTGGGATAGGACTGATCTTTCCACCATTTTTTATAACTTTTGGATTTAAAAAATTGTTATATTATTTCCAAATTGTCTCTTCTAAAACCGTTGCTACCACAGTCACCATCACAGCCCAATGCCAATCACCTCTCTCTGAGAAACCACTTTTCAGATGTCTTTTCACCAGTGGTCTCCCATTTTAGGGGGCAGCATAACCCCAGCTTTTCTGGCTCAATTCCTTCAGACACCACTCAGGTCAATGGCATGCTTCCACTCGCCAACCAGAGCGGCCAGTGCAAGATTCCAGCTCACTGGAGTCATCTAAGATTCCAAGTAGCCACAATAACCACAGGAAATTCAAATAAACTATGTTAATTTTAATCCCACTCCCACCTTTGGGTTCATGGACTATAGTAACTCCTTCATTTACCTATAGCCTGTCCAGGATCTTCCTTTATGAAAAGTAATTTCTAAGGTGGTCTTTGCTGAACTCATGTACTCTGGTGACAGTACTGTTTGTGGTTAGAGGAATAAACCATGTAGATTAGAACTGGTAACTAGGAAAGAAAACAAACTAAATCTTTAGTTACTTAGAAACATTTTTCACTTTTGTCGTTTGTGTATTTGTCTGTACCTATGTATGTGTATCTGTGAATATTTGTGTTTCTCTTTTGTTACTTTGAAATATCCTCAGGATACTGTAATTTTCTCAAGGTATTCTGTGCTGACTCTGTTTTTCTTTGCTGTTCTGACTTCCAAACAACTAAGAGCCACATTTGTGTCTCAGTGCAGTATACTCTGACATGCAGCCTTGAAATATAATTTCCCTGAGGCTTTACCTTCCATTCTAATTTTTATATTTCCTATTTATACTTTTATATCTATTTTATATATTTAACATTGATTGTATATATTCTTATATATCATCAAATTACTTATGTATAAAATGGGCTACAATTAAAGGACTATTACAGATAATTGGAAACATATATTTATTTTAAAAATGTGACCATTAAATTCACAGATTGCCTCAAAAAGAGGACCCTTAAATCATGTCTTCCAATTTTCGCATATGTAGCTATTAAATAAAGCATAAATCTGAAGCCAAAAGAAGATAAATACCTCCTTCATGTCTCCTAACTTATAAACTGGAACACACTAACTTTCACCACTGATTTATTATTTTTTTTGTACCTGATATTTTAAATTACTATAGGAATCATAACAGACAAATAAACATGTATTACTGAAATATATATGGTTATCAATGAGGTGCTCTATAAATTCTTATATATAAACTAAAATAGTGTGCAGTTAAAACAGTGATACAGGATCTCTGCTTACTGCAGCCTCTGCCTCTCCTGCTGAAGCAATCCTCCCATCTCAACCTCCTGAATAGCTGGGACTACAGTTATGCATCAGCACACCCAGCTAAGTTTTTTGTGTTTTGGGTAGAAATGGAGTTTCACCATGTTGCTCAAGCTGGTTTCAAACTCCTGACCTCAAACGATCCACTCACTTTTACCTCTCAAAGTACTGGGATTATAGATGTGAATCACCACACTTGGCCTAGCAATTTAATTTTTAACAAGAAACTATTACATTTATAATGAAAATCTTTTCTAATTAATTTTTGGAGGGAAAGGAACATTTATTTTTAAGGACAAAATATTAAAAACATGTTACATTTTCAAAATACATCTTTCTGTTTAGTTATATACAAATAATTTGAATTTGAATCCTACAAAGGGTTTACAGACATCTTTATCTCATTTGTCAATCAGATGCTATGATATGCTGATTGTTCTCTCTTTCATATTATAAAGCATCTCATTTTTTTACTCTACTTTATTATTTTATTATTTATATTGTTTTCTTCATTTCTAAAACATACTACAATTGCTTTTGTCTTTGTTATCTACAAATCACCATTGTATGTATATTATAGTATCTCAGTTTTTTTGGCATTGAATTAATGTTTAATAATTGAAAACAGAATGTAAAATTTTTACACTCTGTCATCCTAGATTTCAGTTGCATGTTGGACTTCATAATGACCATCATTTTGAACGTGAAGATTGGGCTTTGAATATAAATGTAACGCATGATGTTTATGGGGGAGATGACTTACAGGGGAGGTGTGCGTATTTCCAAACTTTTGTAGTTCATTACAAAAGAAGAAAAGAAAGAAACAGAAGCAGGTGATCTGAGTTAAGTTTTTTGTCAACTAACTCATCTTTCTCAGTTAACACATGTGTATATACATTCATCTTAGGCTTAAAGTCAATTGTATCTTAATACCTAGATGGAGGTCATCAAAACAGAAATTGAAAGCAAAAAAATCTCAGCTATAACTCTAGAACAAAATCTCTACTTCCTTTCATTTTGGACCCTGTTTGAAGTGGCTATGAATTGCAAATAACAAATTGCACTATCTCGATATTCCATAGTTCATTTTTAATCTTTGTCGGCCTTTTCTGTCATTTTCATTGTTGTGCATGTTTCTCACATAGTTTATGCTAATTTTTATGTGTTGGCTATCACAGACTTTATCAGAAAACATTGGCAGTTATGCATAACATTTTCTGAAAAATCAGATGATGATATTACTGTTTATTCTTAATGTCTCATATTTTATGTATCTTTATAATAAAATATATCTTAAAATAATACCTTTTATTATTATAGTTTTAAAGATTATAAAACACTGTCTTATGTGGCTCAGATTTAATTATCACATATTCTGTAAACTTAATAAATCATCCTGTTATTGAATTAAAGAGGCTATAAAAGCTCAGGGTATAACTTGATAAAGGTCATTCAACTCATACACTGACAAAACTGGGATCAGAATCTGTGTTTTTTCAGTAATTAATAACAATCAGTGTTTCAAAATACTTATAATATATGAAGCCCTTGGCAAGTTCATTTCAGTTATTTCTAAATCTTCTCTATGAGAAAGAAATGATTAGTATTTCAATTTTACAGTAACTGAGGCTCTGGAAGGTTAAGTACATTTCCTGAAATCCCAGATATGATAATTGAAGGAGCCAGTATCCAAACTCAGACAATCTTCTTTCAGAGCCCATGTTTATAAATGCTAAACTGTAAGCTTAATAGTATATATTTTGCACTATTTAACAATGACTATTAATTTAAATATGAATACATAAACTCGTGATGGGATGATATTGATTATATTATACTTGTAAAGCTAAACCAGTTACTTAAGTCAAGCATAAATACAGAAAAGTGCAAAAATCTTTCATGTGCACCTTGAGGAATTTTCACAAAGGGAAAATATCTGTGTAAATATCACCCCAATCAAAAATTAGGACACTAGAAACCTAGTCCCCCTGCATTATACATGTAATGTCCATGTAACTAACAAGCACAAGTACCCCGAAATCTAGAAATGAAAACATCATCAGCCCTCATCATACTTAACACCACCCCCTCCCAATTCATTCCACCTCTGTTTAAAGAGCACTACTTTTTGACTCTTAACACCATGGTTTATTTTGCCTTAATGCTGAACTTGATATATATAGATGTGTATAACACATAATCTTTTGGGTTAGGTTTCTTCTGAGTTTTTAAAATGAGATTCATCAATATTATTGCAGAGAACAGAAGTTTGTTCATTTTCTTTGCTGTATGGTATATTAATATGTGAATATTCTACAACTGATACATCCTATTGCTGATGGGCATTCTAGAAGTTTCCAATTTGGGGGTATTATGAATAGTGTTGCTATAAATTTCATAAACTAAAGGTGTAAATTTTGTAATGACACTTGAGTGCACATATACACACATTTCTGTTGGAATGTCCCTAGAATGAAACAACTCAGTCACAGTGGATATGTATATCCAACTTCAGTAGATATTATCTCAGAGTTTTTCAAAGTAGTTTTAAAATTTTATATGTCTACTTTATTGTATAAGGGTTATTTTGCATATCTTCATTAACAACTTGGTGCCTGCTGTTTATATATATATATATATATACATATATATGTATATAATTGTATCTATTCTTGTTGATATGTATGTTGATAAGTTCTTCCTTAATTATTTTTTGGTTATACGAATATTCTTCTTGGGAAATTGCCTACTGAAGTCTTTTGCCAAGCCTTTTTTTTAAAATTAAATTGTCTCTTCTTTTATTGAAAAGTAGCTCTTTATTACAAATATAAGGTGTGTGTATGTGCCTGTGTACGTACACTCTCATACTTGTCTTTTTACTCCTTAATGACATCTTTTCGTAAACTGAAACTCTTAATGCACAATTATAATTTATCCATCTTTACACTTTCGTTAGTATTATTCATGGTTTACCTAAGCAATTTTAGTCTTCCCCAAGGTCATAAACATTCCATTGTATAAAATTTTTACTCTACAGTTGCACTGTTTGGTTTTTTACATCCACAATCTATTGGAGTTAATTTTTGTTTTATGATGTGATGCGATACGTATACTTTTAAATAGGAATATCCAATTGAGCAGCACCATTTATTGTGAAGATCATTATTTTCCCCATTGGATGGCAATAGCATCTATAGTGCAGATCTGGGAATTTATCAGGTCTCCTTCTGGGCTCTCTTCTGTTACATTGATCCATTTGTCTATCCTTGTGTTCATATCACAGTGAACTGGTAAGTTCAGATTTACAGTGAGTCTGCATATCTGGTAATGTGAATTCACTGGTTTTGCTTTTAAAGATTATTTTGGCTATGCTACATACTCTTCATTTCAAGATAAATTTTAGAAGCAGCTTTTAATTTTACAATGGAATATTTGTTGAGCTCTCAATAGCATTAATTTGAACCTACACATCATTTGAGTCAATCTTACAATTTCAAAATTTCCAATTTGGAAGAATGGTATATCCCTTTATTCGTGGAATCTTTTGAAATTTTTTTCAGTAATAATCTATAATGTTCTGTGATAGCATTTTGCAAATTTTGGTTATATATGGTCTTTGGTATTTCCTATTCTATTTTAGATGCTAGCATTTATATTTTACTTATTTATATTTTATATGAACATAAATAAGTAAAATATTTATATATTATTTATGTATTACCATTTATTAATTTTATACAGGAATACATGATATATATGTATCATTATATAAGAATTTATCTTTAAAGCTCACATTAAATAGCTTCTAAGCTCTAATAATCATATGAATCTTTTTGGATTTTCTATATACTCAACCATATCTATGTAAATAATATATTTGTTTCACCTTTTCTAATTCCTATACTTTTCATTTTTATTCTTTTTGATTTTTTACTCATTTTTTCATTCACTTATTAAATTTTTGCCTAATTTCACTGTCTAGGACTTTCAGTAAAATGATGAAAATGCATAACAGACGTCTTTGACTAGTAGGCAAATTCAGGGCAGGATAATACCTCTATTACTATTTCATTTGAAAATCGCTGGTGACTTTTAAAATACGCTACATAAAAAATATTAATTTTATCTCTAGTTTGTTAACCTTTCTTTTGGTATAAGTGCTTGTTGTATAATCAATGTTTGTATAGATTCTGCTACATAGTTACTTTTTCTTCCCCTTTACTCCTTCCTGCTGCACTTTTGTATGTGTGCGGCTTCCCACTGAAGCCAGTGCTTGTTTTCTGATAACAAGTTGTATATTTTTGTATGTTGGAAATTTGTTTTCCCTTGGAAAAATATTGTCTCTGAGCATACACATATAATTTGCCAGTTATTTCTGTTCTGCACATAGACTGTAGCCTCCAGTTGTACTGTGGCTTCTGTCTTTTCAGTTTTGAAGTCAGATGAAAGTATTATGGTTACTCTGTAGATCTCTCTTGTCTTCTATCCTGGACTACTTTTAAGATTTGCTTCTTGTCTTTGGTGCTCAACAGTTTGAATGCAGTGTGATAAGGAGTGGTTTCTTCTCATGTTTATCCCGTGTAGATTCTCTGAATTTCTTGAACTTGTAAGGTAATGTCTTTGATCAGTTTTTGATAATGTCTTGGCCTTTACTTTAAGTAAAGCACCTGTGGTTTGTTATTTCTTCCCCCTATGGGCCTCCAATGACATACACATCAGGCATTTTCACCATGTACCACAGCTATCTTACACATTGCTGACTTTTTTGCCTGCTAACTTTTTATTGTTGTTTTCCTTTTTTCACTCTTTATGAGTTTCATTTGTATATATTCTACAGCTTTTCCTTTAGATCACTTATTCTGTCTTCATTTGGGTCCAATAAACTGTTTAATTATTTTTTGTTTTTGTTGTGATGGTGTTGGTAATTGTTAATTTCAATTATTATTTTTCCTAGTTTCGAATTTGTTTCAGTCCTTATTATTCAAAGATTTCAGTTCTTTGGTAGAACGTTTCATCTTATATTTTTCTTCTCTTCAATGTATTAATTAATCTTATATATTAAAGTTGATCTAACAAATTCATTATCTGGATCACATAAGGGTCCACTTTTTTTTCCCCATTATCTTGATCTTATTTTAATTTGGCCTCCTAAGTGTTGATGGAATGCCAGACATTGTGTTTAAAATGCCATAGAAGCTTTGAAGGATGTTGTCTTCCTTCCAGAAGATTTGATTATCCTCTGACTATCCCTCTGGCAAGTAGGGGCAAATCAATACCATCTAATGAGTGACTGAGCTGATTTAAGGAGGAATTTTAGAATGAAAAAGATGCAGGTCCCTTAGCCACTAGTTTACTCCCACTCTCAGTGTATTTACCCTGCGTTCTTCTGCACTGACAGATCTCAAACTCCAAAGACGGTCCTCCTAATACACTGAGAGCATCAAAACTCCACTAAAATTTCAGCTGTTGGTTTGGTTCCTTATCTTCTTGTCCAATTTATTTAACAAATAAACAAATGTCTTTTGATGAAACTTGGGTCTGAGTGAATAACAAAACATGTAAATTCCCTTCTGGGAGCCTACCTTCTCTTAGATCTTTACCCTTCAAATCTTAGATGTCTCCAATGTCTTCAAACATTTGTCTTTTTTGTTTTTTTTTTTTTTTTGCTTCCAATCTGGTCTTTCTATTTTTTCCTGGCAAAAGTGTTGATTTGTCATCAGATACTCTGGCATAGCCAAACAAACAAACAAAAAAAGCCTATGGTACAGCTTTAATTGCAAATTTTATGCAATTATTGCATTTTATTTCTTAAAATAAATGAGATATCTATTGCATATGCAACAAAGACTGTTGCATTGCCTGTTTGTATTTGTAATTTTCAAACAAAAGTAAATTTCATATACATTTAAGGGTTTTTCTATATAAGAGCCTGTGATCTGTGATTTGTTTTTAAAGGCCTAAAAAGGGCTGAACTTGGGACTTTGGAATGCAGTTGCTGACTTAAGCTCTAAAGCACTGCCACTCTGTGGCAGCTCTGAGAAACAGCAGCCCCCTGTATATTGCTGCTGAAAGGATGCCCCAGAAAGTTGGTTCAAAATTCCCTTCTCCTGTTATTGAGAAAGCTGAAATATTTCTGTGTAGTACAACAGTCCAGCTACTCTATACATCATCTTTTTCACCTCTCTTTCTATCCAGTTTTCCAAGTCTGAAGTATAGTCTTAGATTCTCTTCCCTGAGATTACCTGAGAATAGGAAAGTGCTAACCTCGTGAGTCACCTGAGTTTACATTCAGGCTCTGGCACTTACTAGTGATGTGGTCTTAGGCTCATTACTTACTCTCTCTTTCATAACCTTAAAAAAAAACAGCAATGTTAGTAGGCACATACACTTTGTGGAAATTTATTGACGTATATGCGTGTGTGTGTGTGTGTGTGTGTGTGTGTGTGTGTGTGCGCGCGCGCGCTCTTGCGCTTGTGTGTTTGATATTTCAATAGAATTAATTTTAAAAGAGGTTAATAATATATATTTAAGTCCATCTTCAAAAGATTATTCTAAGCATTTAAATGTATAATGTCACCTCCACAGTGAGGCCTACACTGACTTTCTTTTTCAAAATTCTAATC
Source organism: Saimiri boliviensis (assembly GCF_048565385.1). Taxonomy (NCBI): domain Eukaryota; kingdom Metazoa; phylum Chordata; class Mammalia; order Primates; family Cebidae; genus Saimiri; species Saimiri boliviensis. Next base: position 109,676,735 of record NC_133449.1, read on the forward strand.
TTTCTTCATCCCCATCCACACAAATCCAGACATCCCAGCCCTTTTACTCAGTTCTGATTTCTTTTTTTTTTTCCTACAGCACTTAGCATCTTTCAAAATGTCATATAATTGACATGTTGTATATTTCTCTCTTCCCTTGCATCACAAAGGCAGGGATCTTTGTTTGGCTCATTGGTTTACAAAAAGTGCCTAGAACAGTGCTTGGCACATAGCAGTGCTCAAAAGAATTTGTTGAATGCATTAACTGGAACTTAGCGTAGTTTTTGGTGAATAATGATGGCTTACATTTTAAAAATCTGATCATCTCATTATCATCAAGGCTTCCATTGGAGTCTTTTGTTCTCAGATCTTAAATATGGCCTATGGACATGAAAAGTGCTGATGAGTAGATGGCATAGTATCCGATACTGCTGGAAAAGGTCAGTGAAAACAACTAAATGGTACAATTTAAAAGCATGAATATGACGATATGTAAATTATATCTCGATGAAGATGTTGTTTTAAAAAATCAAAGTAGATGATTAACTCTTCAAGAAGAGAAAAATGTCTAACTCCTGGTTCTGACACTAACTTATTTTTTGATCTTATCCTGGTATTTCTTTCTTGTACTTAAGTCTTCTCATATACAAATTGAATGTGTTGGTTATCTAAATTCTAAACCCCATTCCAGCTCTAATATTCTGTCTTTTAAAAATCAGCTTCTGCCAAGATGGAAATAAAAATAAGTCAGTGAATATTATGCCATCGAATTGCTCTTCGATCTGGAGTGCACACTCTTCAAAAGCATTGGGTTGAGAGGATGAGCTCCTTTTACACATACAAATTTATGCACAGATATGTAAACACAAAATTTCAAACATGCATACACATATCTAACTATCTAATTCTGTTGGACAGGAAATAAGACAATGGATGTTGATTTCTTGGTTTCCACATAATCTTTTCCCAAAACAGCTTTTCCAGCTCAATAAAAGTAGATCATGGATAACCAAGGCACTGATTCCCATGCCTGCATACCAGAGTGTACCTTAGGGGCCATATGGAATCTCAATGCTTAACAAAATTAGCTTGGTTTAATTTGATCGAGTTAGAAAACTCTGTTGTCACAATGAGAGAATGTTCCTATTATCTAATTAACAGGGCTTATCAGGAGAGCAGTGACTACTGAAGTCCCCTGAATACCCAGCCATATGGGCATATGAAGCATAGATCAAACAGGTCTCTTTGTAATTATGTTAATAGTAACTCTATTTGCTTTTCCTCATTTTTATCTAAGGTCACTGCAAAGCATATTCCCTGGATTTTCAATGAGTGTCAAATAATAGGCACTGTAAATGGATTTGAGGTATTAAGGCCACCATTTACTGGAGACATGTTTGCTGCCCAGTGGATAACCCCTTTTGCAGCTTCCCAAAATGCCTTTCTGTATGCCTTCCTGAGATACCTCAGGTCATCTGCTTGATTGCTATGACCTTTGCTCTGCCATATGACTGTGCTGAATCTAACTACCCATGGCAATGTGATGGCAATGTGCTCCTTTGATATACCTTGAATGTAAAACCCTTTGCTAAATAAGAAAGTACAACATGTATAATTTCCTCATTAAATCAGTAGACAATGTCACTGTGTGTTAAATGGAATTAAGAAGCCTATTCCCACATGTTACACACTGGCATGAAAATACAATGCACTGCCATTTCAAGAAAGTATTTAATAAGCACGATCACATATTCGTCTCTTGCTGAACACTAGGCAGAATGATATACGTACACTCAAAAGCGCAGGTGAGAGTCAGTACTCTTCTCCCTCTCATTTTCAAGGAGAAAATTGAGTCTTAAAGAAGAGAAATGATCTCAAGCGAGACTCAACTTACTTTAGTGTCTTTTGAGGTCTATCAGCTTCTTGCAGTCCAAGGTTCAACAATGTTCTTGGCACACAGTAGAAGCTCAATAACGTTTTTTTCAGTGAATGCCTTTGTAACACCTACGCATTGGTTAGTCATTTACTCAGAGTGTTGTCTGAACAAAAAGTGTCCAATGAAACCTGAGGAAGGGAAATCCTAAACCTGAAAGTAAGATAAGCTTGTGCTGACAAAAAGAGTCAAACTCTGTAAAATATCTAAAGAGGTTTATTCTGAGCCAAATATGAATGACCAAGGCCTGAGGTACAGTTTCCAGAGGTCCTGAAACCTGTGCCTAAGGTAGATGGGTTGCAACTTGGTTTTATATATTTTAAGGGGACATATAGAACATGAATCAACACATACGGGTATACATTGGTTCCGTCCAGAAAGATGCGACAACTCAAAACGGGGAGTGGGGAATACAGATAACAGGTGGATCCGAAGATTTTCTGACTGACAGTTGGTTGAAACAGTTACTATCTAAAGGTCTGGAATCAATAGAAAGCAGCATCTGGATTAAGATAAAAGATTATGGAGACCAAGGTTCTTATTACGTAAGTAAAGTCTCATCAGCAGCTCCGCTTAGAGACAATAGATGGCAGAGTATTCATTTTCAGGCATTAAAAGGTACTAGACTCTCTGTTAATCTCTTCAAGATTTGGAGGGCCTGGGAAGAGGAAAGATCTAGTAATGTTACTAGACGTTCTTTACAGATGCAACATTTCTTCCATAGAAATAGCTTTGCAGGGTCATTTCAAAATACAGCAAAGAAACATAGATTTCAGTAAAATATTTGTATTTCCTTTTATATCTGTCATGTGATATTATGGCAGAGTCAAGTTGGAAAGTAAACTGCAAACTACATTATATAGGGTTAAATATAACACATCTGCTGAGATTTTGTGGTTCCTAGGGCATGGCTCTCCAGGCCTCCTAGGTAAGAACTGGGGCAAGAGAGGATGAAGGTGAGAGTTTAGTCCTCACTTACTAATATAATATAGATTTGTAATTTAAAAAACAGTTTTTTTTCACCAAACAAGTACGTGAACAAACTATTAAGAAACTAAAAAGAAACACAGAAAACACTCATTTTTTCTGTCCCTTGGGGCTATTGCTGCACACAAATCAGGGAAGGATGCTGGTTCTTATCTGTATAATTCAGATCCAAATTCCTGAAATACCCAAAAATTAGGCAGAGGGAGGAAAGTAGATCTGATTTTACTTGCACTATAAATACCTTTTCAAATCTCCAGAAAGTAGGATCTAAAAAGAGATAAAACAAAATTAAAATTGGTCTTCTCAATTTGAAAATTACAGTGTTAAATGCCAAGTTTCTGTGTATGAGTGCGTCTCGTTCTGGGGAATCCTCTCTCACTCCTTCCTCCATCCCGATGTCTCACTGGGATCAATAAACATTGTGAAGTTAATACTGAAGATGCTTAACTTTGAGCAGCTCTAATCAGACCTTATCTTTATGGTTAATTTGCAATTAGCCTCAGTCCTATCTTGACTCCAGCTATCTCTGTAACTAGGTGTGTAAGCTATCTATGTATTTTTTTTCCATTTGTTGTTGGCACATATTCCAATTATAAGAGGCATTTAACATAAGAAAATGTTTTGAATCATACTGACAATTTGGGTCATTAAGTATCATTTTTTTGTGGAATAGTTTCACTTATTATTCTACCTGAAAAGAGAAAATCTGCATTTTTGCAACTGAAATCATCAGACTTATCTATAAGTACTTTTTCCTAGTTTTTTTAGTTCTATATAAGAAGACACTGATAATGAAAAATAAAGACTGTTGGATATTAAATTAAAAGGAATCCTATAGGAAAAATATTACCGCCTCTTGCAACCTGGAATGTCATACGTGTACCTTAGTAATCTAGGAATCACTATCTTTTACGCGGGATTAGAGAATTATATATCTATTACAACAGTTTTATAGCAGATAAGCACAAACGGTCTTGAAGAAGAATTTTTATTTTTATTAATTTGCATAAAGGATAAGTTATTATTACCACTAGAAGTATTCTAAGCCAAAATTTTTCTCCCAAAATGTTATTTCTGGATTATTCTTCTGAAATTCCGTATTATTCATCTTACAAAATTTTTCATACTTTACTATAATTGTTTCCTTTAAGGATCTCTTGGGGAGCTTCTTGACACCAAAAACTATATGAAATTCATCTCTGAATCCAAAATTTCTAGCCATGAAAGACACTGATAAATGTTAAACAATTAGGTAAATAACACGACTTAACTCACCCTAAAACTTACTTGAAATAATTAGTGATTGCTGCAAAAAAGAATGAATCACAATAAAACATAAATCAAAATACTAAAGTAAACTTTTATTTGTAAATCACCTGTATCGTAGCAAAATAATCTTTAGATTGGCAAATAATTAATTATATTTTCCATCAAAATTCTACAAGTTTATTACTAAATAATATGATGGGTTTTTTTTTCTTTTCTTTTTTTTTTTTTTTTGCAGAAATTGGATATGTACCATACATACCTTTCATAATCTAGAAAGGAATGACAATGTTATTGCATATATTTTAAGATGTTTACATTTATTTTGGAAATAGACACATTATAAGGCTCAAAATCTGAATGGTATAAAAGTACATACTGAACAAGTCACTTATGTACACCTGTCTTTTCACATTCAATACTCGTTCAATAGAAATGTTTCTGGACTTCCAGTTCCAAAATGGCCACGTAGAAACAAGCTGGCTTCCTCTCCCTTTTTCCAAAAACCAAAAATATAAACATACAGTGCCAAGATTATCACCAGCAATCTCCCAGATCTCAAATATGAGGAGGAAATAGTTCCCAAGGCCACAGAAAAATGAAAATAGTTTGAGCAGATGGTAACAGAATTGGACTTCCATATTCATGATGTTCCTCCTCCCAATCTTTCTGAAGGCAAGCATGTAGAAAATTTCTCCTGACTGACAGCTTCTACACTCGGAAAAAAAAGTGATATCAAGGTGGACAAGCAGCTTTCCCTTCATCCTAAGTTTGCTGGCAGGAGACCTGTTCCTGCCAAATTCATGAGAAGCATCTGGAGTGCCTGGAGGAAAAAATATCCCTGAAGAAAACTAGTGACAAAGGGGAGATTTGGGACTGCAGTCTCCAGCCCTGGAAACTCTGCTCTCTAACTCATCCAAAGGCAATGCCAAATCAGGGTGGACATTCAGCAGCATCACACTTTAAAGGATTCATTCTAGAGCTCACCCTAGCCAGCCTTCCCAGGCTGCTGGGACATCCCTCATTCAGGAAAGGCAGCACTCTGATCATTTAACAGAACTGAGGGAAACCTGGCTTTAAGACATTATCTAGTGTCAAAAATGAGGCAGCAACCCAGCAGGAGGAGGCGGGGAGAAAGAAAATCAACAGATAAATTATGAAGAATCTCTAAGAACCCATATCCAATAGAAATAAAACAAGCCAGATAGAGAAGATTCGACTAAATGATCCTTCAATGCAAGGAGATAGACATTCATACACATAAAAACAACAAACTGGAAACCATAACTTTCCCTAAAGCAAATGGCAAGGAACAAGTGACCCTAACAGGACAGCAATATGTGATCTCTCTGACTAAGAATCCAAAATAGCTGTTTTAAGGAAACTCAGTGATCTCCAAGATAACACGAAGAGGCAATTCAGAAACTTAGAGAAATTTAACAAAGACATATATATATACATATATATATATTTTTTTTTTTTTTTGGTAAATCAAACAGAAATCTTGGAACTGAGAAATAAGCTTGCTAAACTGAAAAACTTACTAGAGGCTCTCCACAGCAGAATAGATCAAGCAGAGGCAAAAATGAGTGAGCTCAAATACAGGCTATTTGAAAATATTCTGACAGAGAAGAAAACGAAAAAAATGGAAACAAAAATCACACATAAAACACAGAAAGTTACCTCATAAGACAAAATTTAAGATTTATTGGTGTTTAAAGGAGTTGGGCAAGAGTAAGGGGTAGAAACCTATTTAGAGAAATGACAGAAACCTTTCCAAAACATGAGCAAGAGATACATATCCAGGTATGGGAAAGTCAGAGAACATTAAACAGATTTTCCCCAAAGAAGACTACCCCCAGGGTATAATAATCAAATTCTCAAAGGTCAAGGACAAAGGGAGGATTCTAAAAACAGCAAAAGAAAAGAAGCAAATAACATACATGAAGTCTCCAATTCGTCTGGCAACAGACTTCTCCCTGGGAACTATACAGTGCAGGAGAGAGTGGTATAACGTTTTCAAAGTCCTAAAAGAAACAAAATATATCATTTAAGAATACTGCCTAGAGAAAATCTATCCTTCAACTATAAAGGAGAGCTAAAGTCTTTCCCAGACAAGAGCAGAGAGAATTGACCAATACCAGATCCATCGTACAAAAATATGCTCAATGGAATAATTTGATCTGAAAGAAAAATAAACACTGATGTGCAAAAAGTAATCATTTGAAAATATCAGACCAATAGGTAAAATTAAGTACTCTAATAAACTGGAATACTATAATACTGTAATTGTGGTGTGTAGTCCACTCATAACTCTAGCACGAAGCTCAAAGACACATCTATCAAAATGATATCAAAATCAACCTGTTAAGGCAAAAATTATCAGAAAACAAGAAATTAAATTGAGACAACATAAAATCAAAATATTGAGGGAATGGAAAAAAGTTTAGAGAGTTTATTTTTTTTTATTTTTGTGTTTGTGATCTAACATAATTCCTCACCCTGTAAAATAACTTGTTATATCTATAAGACTTTTTTTGTAAACCTCATGGTAACCACCATGCAAACAGCTAGAATAGATTTACTAAAAATAAAAAGCAACAAATTAAAACATATTACCAGAGAAAATCACTTAACCACAAAGGAAAACAGTGAGAAAGGGAAGGAGGAGAGTTTCAAAACAACCAGAAAACAGACAACACTGAATATAGAGTGCCTGAATGGATAAAGAAAGAAAATTCCACAATATTTTGCCTACAAGAGACTCGCTTCACCTGTAAAACCATAGTCTGAAGAGAAGTGATGGAAAAAGATATACCGTGAAACTAGAAACCAAAACAAAGCAGGAATAGCTAAATTTATGTCAGTTAAAATAGACTGTAAATCAAAGACTGTAAAAGTCAGAGACAAAGAAAGCCATTATATAATAATAAATGTGTTAATTCAACAAGAAAATATAACAATTGTAAATATCTATACAGGCTGAGTGCAATGGCTCATGCCTGTAATCCCCACATTTTGGGAGGCCAAGGTGGGTGGATTTCCTGAGCCCAGGAGTTCGAGACCAGTCTGGGCAACATGGTGAAACCTAGTATTTACCAAAAAAAAAAAAAAGAAAGGAAAAAAAAATATTAGCCTGGCGTGGTGGTGCACTCCTGCTGCCCCACCTAGGTGGGAGGCTGAGATAGGAAGAATGCCTGAGCCCAGGAGGTTGAGGTTGTTGTGAGCCATCACACTCCTGCACCAGGAGACAGAGAGAGATCCTGTCTCAAACAAAACAAAACAAAAAATCCTATGCACTCAACACTAGAGCTCTCAAGCATATAAAGCAAACATTGATAGATCTTAAGGGAGATAGTTATCAGAATGCCCAATAGGTATATAAAAAAAATCCCCAATATCCCTAATTACCAGAGAAATAACAATCAAAGCCATAATATAATATCATCTCACCTCATTAAAATGGCTTTTATCAGAAGATGGAATAAAGGATGCTGGCAAGGCTATGGAAAAAGGGAAATCCCTGTACACTGTTAATGGAAATGTAAATTATTACAGCTGCTATGGAGAACAGTATAATGGATCTTCAATAAATGCAAAATAGAACTAACATATCAGTCAGCAATGGGAATATATTTGGAAGAGAGAATATCAAGATAACAAAGAGGTATCTACACTCCCATGTTCGTTGCAGCATTATTCACAGCAGCCACAATATGGAATCAACCTAAGTATCCATGAAAGGATGAATGAATTTTTAAAATGTGGTATATATACACAGTGAAAAATTATTCGGTTATTAAAAAGAATAAAACCCTGTCATTTGCAGCAACATGAATTAAACTGAAGGTCATTATGTTAAGTAAATTAAGCCAAGCACAGAAAGACAAATATTTCATGTTCTCACTCATACATAGGAGCTAAGAAAGTGGATTTCATGAAGATAGAAAGAATATTCATGGTTACAGAGGCTGGAAAGGGTAAACGGCAGAAGAGAGATTCATTAATTGTTACAAATACATAGCTGGATAGAAAAAATAAGACCTAGTGTTTGATAGGTCAGTAGGGTGACAATAGTTTACAGTAATATACTATATATTTCAAAATAGCTAGAAAAGAATAACATGAATGTTTCTAGAATAAGATAAAGACATATACTTAAGGGGTAGGATACCCCATTACAGTGATTTCATCTTTACATTTTATATGAATATATTGATTTATTCTATTTACCCCCAAAATATGTACATCTGTTATGAATCAACTTTAAAAATTAAAAGAAGAAAATATTTCCAAAATATTTTGTATATTTGTAGAGGCAGCTTGTGCAAGCAAAAGCAGATATCTACATGCATATATTTATATGATAGATTCATTTCCTATTGCTGCTGTAACAAATAAACATGAGTTAAAAGAGCGTATATTTATCTTACAGTTCTATATGTCAAAAGTCTGACATGGGCTGCACTGGGCTAAAATAAAGGTGTACGCAGGATTGTATTTATTTCCAGAAGCTCTAAGGCAGAATCTATTGCATCGCCTTGTCCAGCTGTTAGAGGTCACACACATTTTTAGGCTTTTGTGCTTCTCCGGTCTTCAAAGACAGGATGGTGGGTGAATTTTTTATCATGATCCCATCTCTCTGATACTCTAAGTACAGTTAGGAAAGGTCTTCCTTTTTTCAGTATATATATGATTATATATTTTAGTATATATATGATTATATATTGGGCACATCTAAGTGACCCAGGATAATCTCTACATCTCAAGTTTCTTAACCTTAATTACATCTGAAAAGTTCCTTTTACTATGTAAGGTGTTCAGAGGTGTTTAGGAAGATCAAGGCATGGACATCTTTGGGGCAATTATTCTGCTTATCCGTGTTTCATGTACACATACACATGCACATACACACACTCAGGCGCGCGCACACACACACACATACACAGTTTGCTTTGAATTAAACAGCACATTACACATGCTGTTTTGCACTTTTTTATGTAGTTTTTTTAGTATTGGGTTTTGAATATTTCTCCACTTAACTATATAAATAACTTTATCATTCTTTTCCACAGTTGCAAGGTTTTTTGTTAAAAGACTTTATCATAATTTATTTAACTCACTAAATCCTTTGTGTATCTGGATGTCCATGTTTCTTGAAAGAGGCTTTCCTGGATAGACAGTCACATTTGTGTAATAAATGTGCTGCTTACTACCATTTTGATTATGACAAATGTCCTCCTCATTAATTCTTAAATGTTTTTATTTGTTAGTAATAATTTTTTAAAAACTCATAATGCCCTGGGATGTAACGCCTTACAAGATAACACTCGTCTTTCCCCATTTCCTTCACATCTTCATTGCTTTGGATTATCGGTTCTCCTCACTTTGTGAATAATCTTAGGAGATTTGAGGCGGGCACCTACTCATCTTCCTTCTCTCATCATCCTCATTCCATTGGACTTGTTACATGCTTAAGATCATTTATTTTCTCGTTTTCTTCCCTTACAGACTGTCCTCAAAGTCATAGATTATGCAACATCATTTTCTTCCTGATATAGTAGGTATGGTTCAATCATATAAATAATTTCAATTATTTCTAGTATGTGGCATCAAGGCTGCTAATGTGTACCCGCTGAGAATATGTTTTATTTCCTATCACTTAACTTTATATAACCTTCCTGTGTCAAAACATTTGACTGGTGATGAACACAAAGCAAATTCATCCTATCTTTGGATAAGAAAGATTAGGCATTATTTGCTAAGTTCAATTGTCTGATAAAATAGTTTCATCTGGAATTCTCAGAAATTTTCTGAGATTTTTTTTTAAAGCTCCTTGATTTTTGCTGAATTTCACCTTTATTATTTATGAGTTTTATTTTTTTATTTTTTAAAAAAGATTCTTGTTTAAATTAAAGTGTCTTTTAGAACCAAAACTCTTAAAAATTAAACACTAAAATGAAACAGTAGCTATAGAAAGTTCAGAAACCATAGAGAAAAATGTCTAGTAGCAAATACAGTCTATTTTTCTTACATGCAAGAGGTTTAAGTATTGTTTCTATTGCTGCATTTTTCTTCCCTGTAATTTATTTGCATAAGACAATTTAAAAATTTTTACAGCATTGTTGTTGTGTTGTTATTTTCTATGACGCAATAAAAATTGCACTTACTGTCACTAGAAACCATAAAAGAATTAGAAGAGAGAGGAAAATGAAAAGGTAGAGGAAAAGAGAGAGAGCAAGAGAGAGAGGTGGGGAGAGAGAGAAAAGTTATAGAATAAAAGAAGGTCGTCAGTTATTTCAAAAGTCTCTCAGTATGAACAGGGTAAAGAGATGTCAAAAAGCTTGTAGACATTTTCATACATGATAACAACCTTAAGTACAAATTACATTCAAAAATGTCTGAATTTTGTATTCAAAATTGTATTTCAAAATGTTTATTTTATGCTGTCAGATACCACAAATAAAAGAAGATACTTATTTGCTCTGAAAAAGAAAAATATAATTCACCTTAAATATTAACTGCTCTTTTGAACACTGAGGTAAAACTGAAATAAAGAAATTTGTTTAAAGCTTAACAATTGAAGAAATAGCTACCTCTTTACCAGAGATATAGGGCTCGTTTTGCTTTCTTTTAACTGTGCTTATTTTTAAACTGCAAGAGGTGTGAATACACCCAATCTTCAAAACCAAATCATAGATTTCTAGAAACAATCCTTCAGGTTGATCGTATTTTGTTACCAACAGAATAAAAACTTCTATTTCCATGTGCAACGAAATTGTACCACGGGGGATGGCAGAATACAATTAAGGAAGCGAGTGTCAATTGAAACCAGAAGCTGAGATGTCTGAACCACCAGACAGCTAGAAGGGAATTTACATAATATATAACGAGTCGCAGGAGCTCTACTTAGATAGTATCTCTATTTTCAAATCTGTGTCCATGTCACTTGACACTTTCATAAATGCATCATGGCAGAGTTTGTAAGACGGCGTTTTGGAGAGAAGAGATGACATCTTTCCGTCTTTAAAACAATCAGCTCTGCTTGCAAATATTCTTGTAGTTTGATTTAAGTAGGTACACAACAGCCCATGTTAAGGAGATTGTGGGTTGCATGCACTGGCTGCCTTCAGCATTTGAAAGCCGTTTTCAACTAAAAGTCTGACTACTTAGAATTCAAGCCGTATGCAACTAAGAGACTCCAAAAGAGGTAATGAACCATAAATTATTGCCGTTAGATATTTAATACTCAATCAGTACGTGCTCTCTCAAGCATATCCCACCGGCATTGCATTCATTCTGACAGTGTGGTACTGGTTCAATTACTTTGCTCATTACAATAAAAGATTAATGAAAAGGGGTATATTTTAGTTCACAGAGATTAATTGCATCCCTTACTTTCCCTATACTAGAAATATTCAACGCATAATCCTGATAGCTTTTGCATCAACAAGTATATGGAAAATTAATAGACTTTCTTCTGCTGGAAATCTCAGAGGCTTTTTCAGAGAGGAATATCCAGGGAAAACAAGATTGAAAGTTGGCTTTGGGCTGGAAATAAATTAATTTACCTGCTTTAAATTTACTCTTATGACATTTTGAATTAACTAGTATAAAGATGTGTATACTATACGTTTTTTTATCTGCACATTTTCTGTTGAGTATTTGCAAAGAAAATTCTCTTTGGAGATCTAATTCTTCCAGATAGACACAGCTATGTCTAAGGTTGGTAGAGGTTCCAACATTTGAAGATGTTGACTGTTAACATTTCACAGCTTTTTCCTCAGAGAAAATAGATGCCAAGTGCACTAGTATATTTATGTTGATTTTTTTAGCGTAAAGTTATTTACCACTGGGAAATCTAGGATTAAAATTTCAAAGTGCCTCGCTGGTAAATAATTCTTGAGTTTTTCACAAACTTTATGGATATGGTACTCTGTTTTCCGGTACCTTGAAGATAACAAACAAACATCTCTAGCTAGTGTGTATCTGGAATAAAAAGGAAAGTTAAATGTATTGAGCCTTCCCTGCTTTGTATAAAGCTTTTGTCATACCTTATTTTACTAAATCCTTACAATAATTTGCTTATATGATTGTTTCTATTCCTCAGACAAGAAAAGTGCAGTGGCTTGCCCATGATCACTCAGTTAGCAAGTGTCTCAGACTGGAGTCAACTCATTGTCTTTCTGTGTGCAAAGCTCAGCATGTAATGCAGAAACCAGATTAAAAATAAGAAAACCTCTATGGCCAGGAATTAGCTCTTCTCTAAGCCTACATTTGTTTGTCTATCAAATGATGATGAAATGAGGCAACCAACACAAATGGAAAGCAGGCAAGCAGAACTGCTCTATGTACAGATGGGAATAAAATATGGATGGACTGGGGTTTAACTGTGCAAACCTGATCTCTCGGTCCTAGTGGAGTCAGTCCCTTTGGCATTGCCAGATGGACTCTGTCTGAGATGTTTTCCTGAGTCCAAACAGAAGTTTAATGACTCATCTCTTCTTATTTGCAATACAGCCTATTAATCTGTTTCTCACTCAGAGCTATTGAAAAAAATTTTAATGGTGGAAGTATCTAGTCTGTTTCTTCAGATTGTTATTCTATGCCTGGGAGAGAGATGTATTTCCTTCCACATAAATGTAAATAGAAAGAGAGAGAAGCAGATAGCCTAATTCCCTTCTCTATATCTTAGGTACCTTCCAGAAGGCTTATCCCCCAATTTCGGTGATGTCACTTCTGGGAAACTGCAAACTTCTTTAGTAGACACTTCAATTTTTCAGTCGTCTCTGAGGAGGAGCCCGGTAGATCAGAGACAAATCCATTACTTCTGAAAACATATATCCATCATAAAAATCAAAGATTAGCAGGGCTGAGTCAGCTTATAACAAAATTTATCCTCTTTGTCAGAAAAAAAAATACTATCTTTGTAGCACCAACTAACCCATTTTGTGATGAATTTCTCTGAATTTATTGTATTTTGGTAGTGATTATATTGTGTCAAAAAGAATAGAGCTCATCATTGTATTTTAATAAAGTAGTATATTTCACAGAAATTTTAAACAGGATTTGTTTTGTAATTATCCGATGAGTTTATTGCATTTCATTTTAAAAAAGCAGTCGAGAAACAGTGGCCACAGAACAGGTGTTTTTATGTTTGTTTTCATAGTTACAGGAGATTTAGATGAGGAAGAACTGGATGTTTCCCAATGATTCATTTGCTTGCTTTATAAATGATGATTATACTTCTACTTCTCATGGAGGCCATCACTATTTGGAATTTCTTATATGTTTTGCACCTGTATTAATGCAGACCCTGTGTACTCTCCTTACATACTTTCTGTTTAACAGCTATTATGCATAAGAAGCAATATATGAAGTGCTGGGCAAGTCTTTTAACCTCTTAGTCCTTAATTTCTTTATTTATAAAACAATGGAATTAGAACCCAGTATGAACCAACAAACACTATCTATCTATTAGATTACATCTTCAAAGGTATAGGGTTTGGTACTTTATAAAATAGAAAGTGTGCCTTCAATAAGCTTACTATATAGAGTGGAAGATAGAGGCAAGCCAAGAAGAAACATGAGAGAGTGATCTGCACAATACTGGAGGGAGGCATGAGATTAAAACTAAACGAAATGCACAGTGTGACCGACATTGAGAGTGGGGTAGGTGTAAAAACTCAGGAAATGTGTCACGAAGAAAGGTCATATGTGACCTTCATCTTGAAATGTGAGTAGCAGTTTGTGGGCAGATGTCAGGAGACGTAATTTAGGAACAACAACAAAAAAATTCCTATCAAAAAAGAGTGGCAGACAGCATAATGCTCTTAGGGACTGGCATATAGGCAGGAGGATAGGTAGGAGAGGACAAGTGATTCCAGTACAGGCCACACCTCTTACTGCCCTGGAGGCCTCCCGAGATCCCCAAATTTTATCTCAAAAGTGATAGGAAACCACTGACAAAAATTACCAGCCTTAGATAATATTATAATTTAGTCATCATGTGATAATACAAAAAACCGTATGCTCTCATATTTATAAACTACTCATAAAAGTATAAGAAGAAAAAGCATGAGGAAAATATGGTAAACTCTTCAAATTTAGGGATGTGTTATTCAGAGTTCTCCAATAAAACAGTGCCAAGAGAACCATATTAGAAAAGACGTGTTATGAAGACTTGGGTCATGCAATTATGGAGGCTAAGAAATCCCATGATCTGCCATCTGCAAGCTGGAGACCCAGGAAAATTGGTCCTGTAATCTCAGCTCAAGTCCAAAGGCCTCAGAACCAGGGTGCTGATGTTTTAAATCCCATTTCGAGTGCAGAAGAGGGCTAATATCCTAGATCAAGCAGTCAGGCAGGATGTTAAAAAAGAGTGAACTCTTCCTTCCTTTGGCTTTTCATCCTATTCAGGCCCTCGGTGGATTGGATGATGTCCAACCACACTGGGGAGGAAATCTGAGTCCACCAATTCCAACAGAAATCTTCTCTGGAAATACCCTTTCAGACACACTCAGAAATAATGTTTAATCTGGACACTGGGTGACACAGGCAAGTTGACCCACAAAATTAAGGAATGCAACTCCAAAGGTCTCCAATTTCATCTTAATGTACAGTGACCATAAACTTTTGAAATCTGCATTAGATAACTTTGCAACCTAGTGCAGATTACGTAAAATTGTAACCCTGTACCAAGTTCCTTCCATGATGCTTAATGAGGACTTTAAAATTATTGTATTTGGTTTGAAATTTTTTAAAAATCCTTGTTATAGTGGGCAAATAATATTGATATAATTTGTGGTTTCTCATTATAATCTCTAGACACGAAATCTGGCTTAATATAAATTAACTAGATTTTGCCAGGTCATCTCATAGTTCCAAACCCCTGGGGTGAGTAATCTACTTTGCTTTCTGAAGAATATAAATTGTCTTCTTCCGTTGTCAAAAATTTAGTTGTCTTGGGGATCTGATTAGCTCCATATCCAGAAAAGAGTTGAAACTAGGAATATCTCAGGTTCTACGTGTCATCTTGGTGCCTTGAATTAGCTGTCCTAATCATTCTCTTGGCATTTCAATATGCTTTGGTACCTCAAAATCATACCATTCTAAGTCAGGCATGGTGGTGCATGACTGTAATCCCAACTACTCAGGAGACTGAGATGAGAGGATTGCTTGAGCCCAGGAATTCAAGACCAACCTGAGCAACATAGCAAGACCCACGTCAAAAGAAAAACAATGATACCATTGTGAAATTCAACATTAAAAACCATACCGTATCTTTCCTTTTAATGATATTCTTGCCTTACATCTCTGATCCTCAGGGGCCTAGCCATAATTTTTATTTACCTAATGCGATACCTAATAGAAACTCCGAAATAACAGGCCCACACATCATAGACATAGCCTTCTTTTTTTTTTTTAATTTCCAAATGGAGGACTTTAAAATGAATGTTCTCCAGCCTTAGTTAAGGCCATCCAGTATGATTTACAATGTTATTTTCAGTTAAATGGAAACATAACCCTGTCTGCTTGTTGGAAATCTACTGAGCAAATTATTTTTAAATTTATGCAATTCCTAGGGTAAACTGAATGGGGTACCACAGTGAGCTGAGTAGTCAACCTTGACATCAAGAAGTGCCAGTTTTGTTAGGAGAAGCTTGTAGGGTTATGGAAAAAAATCTTGGGAGACCAATCCCAATATTTTTAATTCTGCTCACTGTGACCTTGTAAATTCACATAATCTTCTAATTTCATTATCATTGGGCTTATGCTACAGACAAGAAAATGAAGATTTTGAAGGAAGATTTTAAATGACTAATAGTTGCAATAATATTCACGAAGCTCCTAGTACCATATGCCAGACACATATTAGGATCTTAATAAATGGAAGTTGTTACCATTATGTCTTCACTCATCACTTAAGGACTAATAAACATTCTTTCTTCTATAAAAGAAAAAATCACATTCTTACCCTCAAATTGGAAAATAAAAAGCCAGTATGAAATTGAGGATTAGAATAAGAGAAATATTCTTTTTAAAAAATTTAATGGTCCTCTGGTTCTAAAAAGAAAAGAATAGTCTATATAGACTTCAATGTGCTGAGCTCTTTAAAAATACTCTCCTGAATCTTTCTGTAAATGGAGGGTGGGGAAGGAAACTCAAAAGTTTGATGATTTGAGAAGATTAATGCCTGTCCACGCCAATGCTACTCCTGTGACAGGTTCAAATGCCCCACTCACTGCTTATTAAACTTCTTGCTGACATTTGTCCTCTAATCCTCCTCCAATTGTTCATACATAGTGCAAGAGTGGATTCAAGTCTGAGCTACGGTTAATAACAATATTTTAATGTCACCCAGTATTTTAATAAGCTATGGTCTCTAGAAGAAAATGAACCTTCATTATAATATAAATGCCTTTTATATACAGACTCAACCGGATTCTTGACTACTATTTCAATACATTTATTTCAAGCATAATCAAATTCTGAGAAAATTGGTTAGTAGAGTGAGCATTGGCTGAATGGTTCATCCTGTTGAATTTTAATTCATTGTCCTAAGTAAACCTGAAATTGACAATATGACTAGAGTGCAAAGTCAGCCACCAAAATGAACACTTATAATTTGGAATTATTTCTATCACGGTGTCTCCCTAAAGGTTGGACAGAGCAGTTACAGGAGGATCTGATTTTTAGAAGCTTAGGCGTCCTTGGAGCTTAGGACTGTTGTGTGAAATGGGCACGTATTTCCATGTCAAGAGATGGACTGGCTTATTCATTTTTACCATATAAGGGAATCAATATATATTGAGAAATAAGAGTTGTTCTATTATTAGTATCAATATGACAATGAATGATTGTTCTTACCTACTAACTATATTCTTGCACATACAATTGTGCCATTACAAAGCCTATGAGGTGAGCTGATCAAACACGCTTATCTCCATTTCACAGAATTGGAAATGGAGGCACAACATGGTGATAGCTCATCTAACTTCTCAAAAGAGATTATTCCATTGGGGGAAAGCATGTCCTCAGCATGTCCCCAAAGCATGTTTCTTGTAGGAAACACTTGGACCAAATCATTTTGATTTCACTGTGACACGACTTGTAAATAATCACATTTGACTTAAAGTTATCACCATAAATAAAATAAAGTCATGATGTCACTGATTAAAAGGTTTTCAACTAAAATTATGTCATACTCCATCACCAGAAAATTAAAGTCAAGGAGATGGAAGAGAAGTGGTAAAAAAAAAAAAAAAAAAAAAAAAAAAAAAAAAAAAAAAGGTATATAGTAAATTGTTCCTGTAACAGCAATGAGAATCATATACATTATAAAACAAGCTCCTTGTCCCATGTGAGGACATACCAAGGAGGTACCATCTATGAAGCAGAGAGCAAGTCCTCGCCAGACAATAACACTGCTGGCACCTTGATGATCCTGAACTTCCCAGTCTCCATAACTATTCATGTGAGACTTGGCATGAAATAAGAAAGAAGAAAAATTATTCAGAATGGGCACTCAAGATTGAACGTGTATGGCTGACTAGAAATGTCAGGTGCCAAGTCTCAGAAAGAAGATCCAAGTTATAGGTGAATGGTCATGGTGTGAATGAAAAGCTGGGGGAAGAGATCCAGGGCCGGTGGGAGAGCCCACAGAAAGTAACGGGGGTACATAAAAGGAAAGCAGCAAGAATACAGAAGAGGTGGATCCCCAAGGAGCTTGGAGCCTTGAAGAAATGGTAGGTGGACATGATTCTCTGCTCCCCTTACCCCTGTGACAGTCTGGTGGCCACCAAATTGTCAGGGGACCCCTCGGCCCTTGTGAGTTCAAGCAACACTGTCAGTGATGATTTGTGAACTTCTTAGGGACAGAGCACTATCTGGCCAGCCCATTTAGGTGCAAACTCACTCCTCAGAGGCCCAAACTGATATGGAATGTACTATAGTGGTTGTGTACCTGGTGTGGGCCACTGCCCTACCTGGGAAACCTCAGTGCTTGGGTCTACACATCACTAGATCCCCTGAAAACACTCCAAAACTAAGTCTGATTTGGAAACCCAACAGAGAACCAGTGGGCTCCAGAGGAGCTGTGGGATCCCCAGAGATCTAACCTATGGTGTAGGCTACCCCGAGGCGATGAAGGACACAGCCCACCAAAGCCCGTCTTAGAACAAAGGAAACATGGGCATAGCACCAATTGCTGAAAGTTGCTGTACCACTGGACAGAAACAGAAGTGAAGAGGGGAGCAATCTCTGCTCCCCCTGTCAATTTTTGTGGGTGGTGCAAAGACCCTCCAGGTTGAAGAGTCCACCTGGAGAGAGCCTTCGCAGCCTTTTTGCGGTGGCTGCACCACCACTGAACGTAAGCCTGTGCTGCGAGGGCTTGCACAATGAATGAGGCCCATCTCGCATTTCCTGCACCGAACAGCAGTGTCCTGGCAATGGAGGGCAAACAAGCTGCAGACCTGTCTGTGCTGGACTGGGAGACTGGGAGAACTGGCTCTTCCCCAAGCCCAGTTTGGTGGTAGCTGCTAGAGAAGGGCCTTCAGTCCCCAGCCACAACGTGGCAAAAGCCGAGGGACAATGTCTATGTGAGATGAAAGATGTGAGCCCTGTGACGGGCATGGTAGGAGAGTGGATCACATTCCTGACTGCTCAGGATGTGGAGCTGGTGCAACCATCCGACGCTGCCCCTATCCCTGAGACCTACGCGCACCCTAACACATCTTCCCCACCACTTCCCATCAGGGCAGGTGCGTCCAGGTAACGTTGGCGCTTAGTCTCAAGCGCCACCTACTGGTAGGAGCGCTGAACTGCACCACCAAATTTAAAATTCAAAACTGGTAAGACCTCGACACTCTCAGTCTCTCAGGGCTAAGTGTGTTGGCTCATTTATCTAATACATTGCTACAACAAGCAGCATTTGAGAAAGCCACTGCCTAAAAGCTGTCTACAATCAAGAAACCCATACAGAGCCCACTGAAAGCATCCAGAAAAGAAACCAAATGGTCATACACAACATACACGAAAGTCATAACCTCAAGGGAAAAATAATAAAAAATGTAGAAAGTCTCATATAAACAATAGAATATTTAAAAATAAGAAGGAACAGCTCCTTCAGATGATAAGGAATGAGTCCAAGAACTCTGGCAGTACAAAATGACCACGTTTGAACGTTTGTTTGTTTTTATAAGTTTCAGGGTACATGCGGAGGATGTGCAAATTTGTAAACACATGCCATGGTGGTTTGCTGCACCTATCAAATCATCACCTAGGTATTACGCCTAGTATGCATTAGCTATTTTTCCTGATGCTCTCCCTTCCCCTGCCCTCCCTTAACAGGCCCCAGTGTGTGTTTTTCCCCTCCCTGTGTCCAAGTGTTCACATTGTTTAGCTCTCACTTTTAAGTGAGAACATGTGGTGTTTGATTTTCTGTTCTTGCATGCGTTTGCTGAGAATAATGGCTTCCAGCTTCTATCCATGTCCCTGAAGATGACATAATCTCATTCCTTTTTATGGATTCATAGTATTCCATGGGGAATATGTACAACGTTTTCTTTATCCAGTATATTATTGACAAGCATTTTGGTTGATTCCCTGTCTTTGCAACTGTGACTAGTGCTGCAATGAACATACACATCCAAATATCTTTATAATAGAATTAATTATATTCCCTTGGTTATATACCCAGTAATAGGATTGCTGGGTCAAATGGTATTTCCGGTTCTAAATCTTTGAGGAATTACCGTGGTCTTCCACAATGGTTGAACGAATTTGCATTCCTGCTAACAGTGTAAAAGTGTTCCTATTTCTCTGCAACCTCACCAGCCTCTGTTGTTTCTTGACTTTTTAATAATCGTCATTCTGACTGGCATGAGAGAGTATCTCATTGTGGTTTTGATTTGCATTTCTCTAATGATCAGTGATGTTGAGCTTTGAAGTGATAATTGAAACTACAAAGCAACTAGCTAAAAACACTAAGAAGGAACAAAACCTCATATATCATTATTAACCTTGAATGTAAATGACCTAAATGCTTCACTGAAATAATATAAACTGACAAATTGAATTAAAAACAAAACTCAATCATCTTCACCCTTCAAAACACACACCTGATGTATGATGACACCCATAGGCTCAAAACAAAAGGATGGAAAATAATCTTTCATGCAAATGAAAAACATAAAAGAGTATGGCTGGTATTCTTATGTCAGATGTCACAGACTTTAAAAAACAAAAACAAAAACCTCCCATAGAAAGGATAAGAAGACAAAGAAGGGCATTATATAATGATAAAGGGTTCAGTTCAACAAGAAGGTTTAGTTATCCTATATACATACATACTCAGCAAAGGAGCATTCAGATTTATAACACAGATACTACTAGATTTCAGAAAAAAAGATGAACCTCATAGAATAGTGGTGGGGAACTTTGACACCCTATTGATAGCATTAGACAGATCATTGCAGGAAACTAACAACAACAACAACAAAACTATAGAAGTAAGCTGGTCTCTCGACAAAATGGACTTAACAGACATCTACTGACAATTCCACCCTACAACTGCAGAATACACATTTTCCTCATCTGCACATGGAACATTCTCTAAAACTGACCACATGGTTGACCATCATATTAAGTATTCTCTCAGACCACAGTAGAATACTATTAGAAAGCAATATCTAGAGGAATTCTCAAAACTACACAAGTACATGGAAATTAACATCCTCCTGAATGGCTTTGGGTAAACAACAAAGCTAAGGCAAAAATCAAGAGCATTTTTGAAATAAACAAAAATAGAAACACAACATATTAAAAATAGTGTTAAGAGGAAATTTTATAGTGCTAGATACCTACATCAAAACGATAGAAAGATCACAAATTAACATGATAATATTGCACCTCAAAAAACTAAAAAATAAGAACAAACCAAATCAAAAGCTAGCAGAATGCTGTCAATTGTATTAGCAGTAACAGAGGATAACTAAATGAAATTGATACCAAAAACCATAACAAAAATCAACAAAAGTTTGTTCTTTGAAAGGTTAAACAAAATTGATAAATCACTAACTAGATTAATAAAAAATAGAGAAAGAAGATTCAAATAAGCACAGTCAGAAATGATACAATGACATAACAAGTGATACCACAGAAATACATGGAATCATCAGACATTACTATAAATACCTCTATGCACACAACCTAGAAAACTTAGGGAAAATGTGCAAATTCTTGAAAACACAATCTCCCAAGATTGAACAACAACAAAAAAAAATTGAAGTTTTAAAGACAGCAATAAGGAGTTAAGAAATTGAATCAATAATTTTAAAAATTTGCCATCCAATAAAAGGCCAGGATCAGATGGATCCACAGCCGAATTCTATCAGAATTGCTAGCACCAATATAACTGACACTATTCCAAAAATCAACGAGGTGGAGTTCCTCCCTAACTTACTCTATGAAACCAGTATCATCCTGATACCAAAATCCGGCAAGGACACAACAGAAAATGAAAACTACTGGGTGATATACCTGATGAACATAGATACAAACATCTCAGCAAAACACTAGCAAACAGAATCTGGCAGCACATCAAAAAAGATAACTCATCATAATAAAGTAGATTTTATTTCAGGAATGTAAGAATATTTCAAAATATGCAAATCAATAAATGTGATTCACCACATAATCAAAAAGTATAAAAATAACCTAAATGAGCCTCTCAAATAGATGCAGAAAAATAATTTAATAAAACTCAACATTCCTTAATGACGTAAACCTTCAAGAAACCAGGCACTGAAGGAACGTACCTCAGTTATTAGAGCTATGTATGACAAACCCATAGCCATCATCATCTGGAGTGGGGAAACATGGAAAGCCTTCTCCCTAAGAATTCAAGACGAGGGTTTCCACTCTCACCACTTCTATTCAACATGGTACTGGAAGTTCTAGCCAGAGCAATTAGCCAAGATAAAGAAATAAAGTCATCCAAATTGGAAAAGAAGAGTTCAAAATGATCTCTGTTCACTAATGACATAATCTTATATGCAAAAAAAAAAAAAAAAAAAAACTAAAGATTTATTCAAAAAACTCTTGAACCTAATAAACAACTTCAGTAAAGTTTCAGAATACAAAATTAATGCACAAAACTCAGTTGCATTTTTATACATCAACAGTGTTTAAGCTGAGAACCATATCAGGAACTCAATATAATTTATACTAAACAAAAAATGAAATATCCAGAAATATATTTAGCGAGGGAGGTGAAAGATCTCTTCAAGAAGAATGACAAAGCACTGACAAAAGAAATCTTAGATGACACAAACCAATGGTAAAACATTTCATGCTCCTGGATAGGAAGAATCAATATTGTTAAAATGACTATACTTCCCAAAGTAATCTAAAGATTTAATGCAATCCCTATCAAGCTACCAATGTTTTTTTTCACCGAATTAGGAAAAATATTTCTAAAATTCATATACAACCGAAAAAGAGCCTGAAAAGACAGAGCAATATTAATCAAAATGAACAAAGCTGGAGGCATCACATTACCTGATTTCAAACTACACTCCAAGGGTATAGTAACCAAAACAGCATGACGCTGGCACAAAAGTAGACACATAGGCCAATGAAACAGAATATAGAACTCATAAATAAAGCCACATGCCTACAATCAAATGGTCTTCAACAAAGTCACAAAAAACAAACCATGGGAAAAAAAGATACTTTATTCAATAAATGGTGCTGGGGAAACTGGCTAACCATATGCGGAAGAATAAAATTGGACCTCTGTCTCTCACTATACACAAATTAACTCAATATGGCTTAAAGACTTACATGTGAGGCTTGAAACTATAAAAATTCTAGAAGAAAATCTAAGAAAACTTCTTCTGAACGTTAGCGTAGGTAAAGAATTTATGACTAAGATCTCACAAAAAAAGTGCAACAAAAACAAAAATAGACAAATGAGACTTAAAACTAAAGAGCTTCTGCGCAGCAAAAGAACAGAGTAAACAGACAATTTACAGAATGGGAGAAACTGTTTGAAAACTACGCATCCAACAAAGGACTAATATCCAGAATTCATAAGAACTTAAATCAGGAAAAAAAAATACAACCACATTAAAAAGTGGGCAAGGGACATTAACAGACACATCTTAAAAGAAGACATACATGTGGCCAAAAAACATGAAAAAAATGCTCAGTATTACTAATCATGAGATAAATACAAATTAAAACCACAATGAGGTATCATCTCACAGCAGTCAGAAAGGCTATTATTAAAAGACCAAAAAAAATAACAGATTTTGGTGAGGCTGTGGAGAAAAGAATACATCTAAACATGGTTGATGGGAATGTAAATTAGTACAACCCCTATGGAAATCAGTTTGGAGATTTCTCAAAGAACTAAAAATAGAACTACAATTCAATGCAGAAATTCCAATCCTGAGTATCTACCCAAAGAAAAGAAATGTCTTCTTCAAGAAGTCATCTGCACTTGTATGTTTATTGCAGCATTATCCACAATAGCAAAGTCATGAAATCAAACTGTTATCAACATTTGACTGGATGAAGAAAATGTGGTATGTATACACCACATAAGACTATGCAACTATAATGAAGAATGAAATCCTGTCATTTCCAGCAACATGGATGGAGCTGGAGGTTATTGTCCTGAGTGAAGTAACTCAGAAACAGAAAATCAAATACTATAGACTCTTACTTATAAGTGGGATCTAAACAATGGGTAAACATGGAAACAAAGTTCAAAAGTAATAAATGCTGGGGACTCCAAAAGGAAACGGTGAGAGGGAGATGAGGATTCAAATTTATCTACTAGGTATAAATTCACTGTCCTGGTGATGAGTTCACTAGAAGCCCAAACCTTACCATTACATAATGTACCCATGCAACAAACTTACACATGTGCTTTCTAAATCTAAAATAAAGTTAAAATTAAATAATTATAGTTAAGGGTTGTAGAGAAAGAAACTGATCATATCAACACAAAATGACTAAAAAGTACAATATGTTGTTTTAAAAGAGTAGGCTTTTTTTTTCTCTCTGCTCACTGCAACCTCTGCCTCCTGAGATCAAGCAATTCTCCTACCTCAGCCACCCAACTAGCTGGGTTTACAAGCATGCACCACCATGCCCAGCTAATTTTTATATTGTTTTAAACAGAGATGTGGTTTCACCATGTTGACCAGGCTGGTCTTGAACTCCTGACTTCAGGTGATCCTCCTTCCTCTGCATCTCCAAAGTCCTGGGACTACAGGTATAAGCCACTGAGCCCAGCCATGAATAGCATGTTTGAAAAACAACTAAATAAAACCATAGGGAAAACAATGTAATTAAAAAAATAAAAAAATAAAAAATAAAAAAGAGGCCGGGCACGGTGGCTCAAGCCTGTAATCCCAGCACTTTGGGAGGTCAAGGCGGGTGGATCACGAGGTCAAGAGATCAAGACCATCCTGGTCAACATGGTGAAACCCCGTCTCTACTAAAAATACAAAAAATTAGCTGGGCATGGTGGCGCGTGCCTGTAATCCCAGCTACTCAGGAGGCTGAGGCAGGAGAATTGCCTGAATCCAGGAGGCAGAGGTTGCAGTGAGCCGAGATGGCGCCATTGCACTCCAGCCTGGGTAACAAGAGTGAAACTCTGTCTCAAAAAAAAAAAAAAAGACGGATTAAAGGCAGACGAGGTACAGCTAAAGGAAGAATCTCTGAACTAGAATATGAATTTTAGGAATTACCCAGAAAGCCATCACATAGACAGAAAAAGATTACAAACATGAAAGGGAGTCCGGACACTTGAAAAGAGTGAGAAGATCGCCAAATACAAACATGAACTAATAATTTGTTAATTAAGTAACAACATTGTTAACTTGTTAGTTAAGTAATGAAATTACTCAATATTTGTTTTCCAATGTGGTACAGTCAATATATGAGGGGAATTTCTCAGAAGTGATAAATGACATGAACACCTTTATATTAAAAACAACAATTCATTGGGTCTCAAGCAGGATAAATAAGAATAAATCCATACCGGTAAATATTGTAATAAACTGCAAAATTACCAAATATTTTTTTTTAAATCTTAAAACCAAGTGGAGACAAAAGACATATTACACATAGAACACACCTAAACTTCTCTAAAGAGAAAAAGACCAGATGTTATAGACTGCATGGTGTTTCTCAAAAATTCATATGTAGAAATCCTAACTCCCAGCACCTCAGAATGTAATCGTATTTGAAACAGAGTAATTGAAGATGTAATTAGTTAAGAAAAGGTCATCCTAGAGCAGCATGGTTTTCTAATCCAATATAACTAGTGCCCTTATGAAGGGGGAAATTCGGATTTATATAGGAAGAGTGTCCAGGAATAGGATGTGAAAAGCAAAGCACAAAATGGCTCTCTACAAGCCAAGAAGACGAGCCTGGAACAGTCTTCCTTCATATCGCTCAGGAGAAACTGATGTCTCCAACACGTTGATTTTGGATTTCCGGCCTCCTGAACCGTGTGGCAATAAATTTCTATTGTTTAAGCAAAAAAGAAAACACACACACACACACACACGCACATGCAATGTGACATGTTACACAGCATGAAAGCCCCACATTATTGCCTTAACATACACTGTGCCTGATAAGAGAGGGCATGTTCACAGTTAGTGAGTACTCCTCAACATTTCGTTAAGTCCTTGACTTGTGACAATACAATAGCATGTCTATTAGTATCTTGGCATTAAGGACTTAAGTTAATTGGTTCAGTTTAGGACACTGAAAATCAGAACTTTCTTACTTTCCATGATGCTGAAAGAGAGGAAAAAGGCAAAGTCATCTTTTATATTTTAGGCTTGGGAGGAAAAGAAGAGATAATGAGACGCTCTCGGAAGATTGAATCAAATGCTTTTGAAAATGTTTTCTCCAAAACACAAACAGGTTGTGTCTTCTCACCATTTTATGATTTTGTTTAATTTAGAATAGCAAACAAAAAAATAAATAACCTATAAAAATTTCTGGATCTGCTGCAGTGGCTCAGACTTGTAATCTCAGCACTTTGGGAGGCCGAGATGGGTGGATCACCTGTGATCAGGAGTTTGAGACCAGCCAGGCCAACACAGCAAAACCCTGTCTCTACTAAAAACACAAAAATTAGCTGGGTGTGGTGGTGCGTGCCTGTAATCCCAGCTACTCAGGAGGCAGAGGCACAAGAATCTGCTGAACCTGGGAGGCATAGGTTGCAGTGAGCTGAGATCACGCCACTGAACTCCAGACTGGGTGACAGAGTGAGACTCCGTCTTAAAAAAAAAAAAAAAAAAAAAAAAAAAAATTGGAACTATTAAAAATTATGAAGAAGAAAATGGAAATCTTCTATTACTATTACCATGTCTAATTTCTCTGGCTGTCTCTGGGTAAGAATGTGAAGAGCATAGACCTTGAAGCCAGATTCCGTAAAGCTGGAATAAAACCTTGGCCATTTGCAAACTTACTAATCTTTGGTAACTTTACTTAATTTCACTGTGTCAGCCTTATCTCACTTGTAAACGGGGGATAATAATAGCACCTACCTTTTAGGACTGTTAGTAAGTCTAAATAAGTAATATTTGAAAGTACTTACAGCAGTACCAAACACATGAGAGCAATGAAAGGCCTGGCGTGGTGGCTCACACCTGTAATCCCAGCACTCTGGGAGACTGAGGTTGGAGGATCACTTGAGCTCAGGAGTTTGAGACCAGCCTGCCCAACATGGTAAAATTCCATCTCTACTGGAAATACAAAAATTAGCTGGGTGTGGCTGCACGCACCTGTAGTCTCCAGTAGTCCCAGCTACTTGGGAGGCTGAGGCACAAGAATTGCTTGATCCCAGATGGCAGAGTTTTCAGTGAGCTGAGATCACACCACTCCACTCCAGCCTGAGCAACAGAGCAGGCCTCGGTCTCAAAAAAAGAGCAATGAAAGTGTTTGGCAAATATAATAACAATAATAGAAGATGACAGTAAATATGGTAGATTACAATAGTGTTACCAAGTATTCGAACCATTTAATTCTGGGGTCTATGACAGCATGTGCTTCTTCCTCTCATTGCAATGGGTTTTCAGCATCCCCTGTGGGAGGACAGTACTGCTCTGTCCATCTGAACTTGCTTTACATAATGAAATGTGAGCAGAAACAACATATACTTACTGGCATTGTAGACCCTGGTCAAGTATGGCAACATATATGGCATTGTAGGTCCTGATCAAGAACAGCTTATATACAAGCCATTGACTAGGGTTTACAATGCCATATATGTTTACTCCAATTCTTTTGTACTTTTTCTTCTACCACTACAATGGCGTGTCTGAAATAGGGACTGCTATTTGGCCCATATCCATCGCAGACAAATAGAATGAGCAGAAAATAAATATTTGTTGTGATAAGCCATTTAGATTTGTGAAGTCCTGCATTACTCCAGCAAAGCTGACAAATACAATAACTATTTTTAACAAATAAATACAATAATTATAAATGAATAAACTATATTAGCATTGAGGTACATTTCAAAATAAATCACCTTTTATTATTTACATATTAAATTTCTCTAATAATCTTAAATTTTACATATGTATGATTTTAGCATGCTTTTCTTCCACTTAGCTTATGAGTTCACTCAGCTTATACGTACAGTTAACGTCATCATTAAATAGCCTTTGAAAACTTTAGGGCTAATAGAGATCTAAGATGGCTGATCACTAGCAGGTCGGGATTGTAGCTCTGACTGAAAGCGCAAAGAACGAGAGGATGCCACACTTTCACATGAATTCTTGTTGCTCACGCACCAGGAGATTCCCAGCGGAGGAGCCCCACAGGTCGCCAGGCGACTCTTGTGACCGGCGAGGCGGTTTAGCCGGCGCCTCGGAGCATCGGTTCTTGGTGCAGAGTCAGAAAAGCACCATCAATCTTAACGCCGCTGATTTACTCGGCACAGTGGGTTGCTCAGATTTCGGCGCTGAGAATCAATAAGTTGGACGTCCACTCAGAAACCCAATTACAAAGACGGTAAATACAAAGACCACAGATGGATAAATTTATAACGAAGGGAAGAAAACAGCCAAAAAAGGCTGAGAATACCCAAGATCAGAACGCCTCTCCCTTAGCAGGGGATCACAGTTCCTCATCAGCAACGAAACAAGGCTTGATGGAGAACGAGTGTGTTCCAATTACAGAAGCAGGCTTCAAAATGTGGATAATGAGAAACTTCTGTGAATTAAAAGGACTTATTTTAACCCGATCCAAAGAAACTAATAACTTTGAAAAAAGATTTGACGAAATGTTAACAAGAATAAATAATTTAGAGAGGAATATAAGTGAATTGATGGAGCTGAAAAACACAATAGGAGAACTTCGTGAAGTATGCACAAGTTTTAACAGCCGAATTGATCAAGCAGAAGAAAGGATATCAGAGGTCGAAGACCAACTCAATGAAATAAAACAAGAAGACAAGATTAGAGAAAAAAGGATAAAAAGGAATGAGCAAAGTCTCCAAGAAATATGGGACTATGTGAAAAGACCTAATCTACGCTTGATAGGTGTACCTGAATGTGACGAAGAGAATGAATCCAAGCTGGAAAATACACTTCAGGACATTATTCAGGAAAATTTTCCCAACCTAGTAAGGCAGGATAATATTCAACTCCAGGTAATACAGAGAACACCAAAGAGATATTCCTCAAGAAGAGCAACCCCAACGCACATAATTGTCAGATTCACCAGGGTTGAAATGAAGGAGAAAATACTAAGGGCAGCCAGAGAGAAAGGTCAGGTTACCCACAAAGGGAAGCCTATCAGACTCACAGCAGATCTCTCAGCAGAAACCCTACAAGCCAGAAGAGAGTGGGGACCAATATTTAACATCCTTAAAGAAAAGAACTTTCAACCCAGAATTTCACATCCAGCCAAACTAAGCTTCACAAGTGAAGGAAAAATAAAGTTTTTTGTGAATAAGCAAGCACTCAGAGATTTCATCACCACCAGGCCTGCTTTACAAGAGCTTCTGAAAGAACCACTACACATAGAAAGGAACAAACAGTATCAGCCTTTCTAAAAAATACCAAAAAGAGCATCAATATAATGAAGAATTTACATCAACTAATGGGCAAAATAGCCAGCTAATATTAAATGGCAGTATTAAACTCACATATATTATTATTAATTCTAAATTTAAATTGACTAAATCCCCCAATCCAAAGACAGACAGGCAATTTGAATAAAAAACTAAAACCCATCAGTATGCTGCATCCAGATCCATCTCACATTCAAGGATAAACAAAGACTCAAAACAAGGGATGGAGAAGGATTTACCAACCAAACAGAGAGCAAAAATAAATAAATAAAAAGCAGAAGTTACAATTAAGCAACAAAGATCAAAAGAAGCAAAGAAGGACATGATATAATGATAAAAGGATCAATACAACAACAAGAAGAGCTAAAGATCCTAAATATATACGCACCCAATACAGGAATACGCAGACATACAAGACTTATAAAGAGACTTAGACTCCCACATAATAATAGTGGGAGACTTCAACATTAATATTAGACAGATCAATGAGACAGAAAATTAACCGATATCCAGGACTTGAACTCAGATCTGGAACAAGTAAATGCAATTAACATTTATAGAGCTCTCCACTTTAAATATACAAAATATACACTCTTAACGGTACCACATCATATCAACTTAGAAGTTTAAACAAAATGTTGGTTGGCTCCTTGTTTGTTATTCTCTTCCCTCATTTTCTTTCATGTCTCCATTATTAAGGACAATTATAGGCATATCAATATTTAGATTGCATTCTAGCCTGGGCAATAAAGCAATACCCCCATCCTCTCTCCCTCTTCCTCTTTTTTATTCTTTTCTAAAAAAAAAAAAAAAAAAAAAAAAAAAAAAAAAGAAAAGAAAATTTTAGGGCTTATAGGTAAGTCGAAATAGCCACCAGCAGCTTATATGTGACAATAAAAGAAAAACAAGTATAGACTTCAAGTTTTCTAAGAATGAAACTGTAAAGTGTACACGTGATGTATTTAAATAGAATCTTGTAAGCCCAAATAATGATACTTCTCAGGGTATGAAGACATACATAATTTTACTATAATAAAATCAAATGTGTAACATATCTAAAACAAAGTAGATAAAAAATAACATAGCAGTTAAAATTATTAGTGCCCATTCAAGAAGTGTTCAATGATTATACCATAGATTCAAGTATATTTCCTTTAGCAACACCATCCAGAAGATAAGCTCCCCGCATCTAGGACTAGTTTACTTAATCCATAAACTAGCCACATATTCATGGTATCAATTAACTTGAGTGTAGAAGAAAACTGATTTTTGATAATTTTTAAAATGTAACAATTCATCATGGAATATTCAAGAATTCATTGAGCCTTCTTATTCTTATATATCCCTATGAATATGGAGCATAGCATTATCATTCAGGGCGTCCATCACCTAAATGTCATAACGCTCCCTGTGAGCATGGCTTTAAGGACACCTACTGCTATGAAAACAATATATTTTGAAGCGTGTTCCATGAAATGCTGTTCTACACCATGCCAAAAATAACAATAACCAAAAAAAAAAAAAAAACCAAGAAATTCCATAGCCAAAATGCTCTAAAAGCTCTTGGTATAAACAATGCATGATACAATTATTTACTCTAAAACTTTAAGGCCCCTTTGAGAAATCATCATTTCATGAATTGGTAAGAAAATATATTCTACAAGGAAAAAAAAAATTAAATGACCACAAGGTCCCTTTTGGCACACAGCATTTTGCAACACTATACTTTTTAATTAATACAATAAGGACTTGTCTATTATCTAGGTAATTTGTCAAATAATCTTTGTTGTGATTTCATATTCATCAAACAACCATTATATCATTAGTTTCAGTTTCCAAATCTTTAAAATGAAGATAATTATAGTAGAACCTGCCTCAAAGTAGTTATGAAGATTAAATGAGCCTATTCAAACACAATTTTCAACATAGAACCTGGCAGAAATGTGCTTTCTATGGACTCACTCATTTAATACTCTGAAGTTCCTTGAATAAGCAAGTTGACAGAGAAACTTCATTTTTAACCATTACAAGACTGCCCATGTTCATTTCTAAGCTATGCCACTTAATTATTGCACCAACACTGATCATGTTACTTAACTACTATGGGCCTTTCCTAATTCATACAGTGTAGATCATATGGCATCTATCTGTGAAATAAAATGCTGATTGTAAAGAGTTTAGAACAGTGCCTAAAATAGAGTATCCATTCAGTAAATATTATTTCTACCAACTGCTTAATCCAACCATGTTTAAAAAAAAAAATACATTTCCCCAAATCAATCACTACATTCTTCCACAGCACTATTTAGCACTTTCTGATCATCATTATAATATTAAACAAATATATGTAATAAGATAATATATGATATAGAACAGTAACCCCACAATGGAAAAACATAACCACTAATGAATTTCTACTGTATGATAGGCATTGGACATGTATTAATTTATTTAATCTCCTACAACCAGCTTGGGAATGAGCATTATCATTTCCATTGACAAATATATCAATTGAATATCAGGGAAGATAAACATTTTGGCCAAAAATGCATCTAATAACTGCGATGCCACCTAGGATTTGACCTACTGTGTCAGAATACAGGTAGCTTTCCCACTGTAGCTCTAAATATGAGATTTATACATAATGGCAACTTGAGAGACATGTCTTTTCAAATCATCAAGTTTAGTACATTAGCGTGAACCACTTTATAACAGAAGAGGGTGTGATGTGCCATGGTCAGAACATGCACACATCCATTATAATCTGTCACCTGCTTCTCCTAGTAAAACTGTTTTATCAAAGTAAGTCACAATTCTAACTGTGTCTACTCCCATCACTGAAAGTGCACAAAGAAACAGCAACTTGAGATGACTCAAGAACAGAGTACAAACAAAAATAAGCTGATAGAAAAATGAACAGCATGTATCCATTCATTTTTAATAGATTCCATTTGGTTTTAAAAATGTGTTTCAATACAAAATTTTTATTAAAAGGCAGGGATTTTCCTCATACTGAAAATGTGTTTGTGTATGTATGCTGTTATTCACAATATGCTTTTGATAGAGGAATAAAGTTCCTAGCTTCTCTTTTCAGGTGGAAAGGAAGAAAGAAAGGGGCGAGGAAGGAAGGAATGAAGGAAGGAAGGGAGGGAGGGAGGGAGGAAACAAGAGAAGAGAAAGGATAAAAGAGGAAAAAGGAAGAAATCTTGTCTTATGTTGCAACATTCACTAATGTGGAGGACATTATGCCAAGTGAAATAACCAGTCACAGAAGGACAAATACTGCACAAATCCACTTACATAAGGTACTAAAATAGCCAAACTCATAGAGAGGAAAATGGTGGTTGCAGGAACCAGGGAGGGGAGAAAGAAATGAGAAGTTGGCATATGATGGGTGTAAGGTTTCAATTAGGCAAGGTGAATCATTTCTAAAGATCTGCTGTACAGCATTGTGCCTACAATTAACGATCCCATAATATGTACTTTAAAATATGTTAATAGGGAAGGTCTCATGTTAAGGGTTCTTGCTACAAAGAAATAGGAGGAGAAGTAGGAAGAAAATGAAGAAAATAGTGGAGGTAATGAGTAGAGTCATTACTTTGATTGTGGTGATAGTTTCACAGATATATACACGTGTCAAAAGCCTTTATACACTTTAAATATATGCAGTTTCTTGTATATCAATATACCTCAAAAAAACATGATGGCTCATGCCTGTAATCCCAGCACTTTGGGAGCTGAGAAGGGAAGATCACTTGAACTCAGGAAGGAGTTCTGGACCAACCTGGGCAACATAGTGAAACTCTATCTCTACAAAATCAAAAAATTAGCCAGGTATGGTAGCATATGCCTGTAATCCCAACTATTTGGGAGGTTGAAGTGGGAGAATCACTTAAGTCAGGGAGGTCGAGGCTGCAATGAACCATGAGTGTGCCACTGCACTCCAGCCTGGTGACAGACAGAGTGAAACCCTGTCTCAAAAAAAAAAAAAAAAAAAAAAAAAAAAAAAAAAGAGAAATGGTATCAAAACTGACATATTTGAGAAAAAAAATGGTAACCCAAAACATTGTCTTATTAGAAACTGTAGTAGGCAGAACACTGACCCAAGAAGATGTACACGATCTAATCCCTGAAACCTGCAAATTGTTACCTGGTGTGGTTAAAGAGACTTTGTAGATGTGACGGAAGTTCAAAGATCTTGGGATGGGAAGAGTATCATGGATTACCCAAATGGGAATAATACAATCAAATGAATCTTTAAAATCAGAAAATCTTTCCCAGCTTTTGCCAGAGGAAGATTTGACTACAGAAGAATAATCAGAGTGATGCAGTTGTTCTGCCTTTGAAAAAGGTTCAAGAGCCAATGAATGAATAAAGTTTCTAGAACCTAAAAAAGGCAGGGAGACACATTATCTATCTCCTATAGCCTTCAGAAGGGAATAACTTCTTGCAGACTCACTGGTTTTGGCACAATGAGACCTGTGTCAAATTCTCACCTCCTAAACAATAAGACAATAATGCGTGTTATTTTAAGCCATTAAGTTTGTGGTAATTTGTTGCAAGGGTAATAGAACACTAATACGGTAACTATTCTAAAAATACAGAAAAATCTGTCAAAGTGCTTCCAGGCTTATTACTAAAAGTGCTATAAAAGGAAAGCCTGTGGTTACTCAAAATATTAAACACCATCAGCACAATCTGTGCATGACTCAGTCATATGAAGTAAGGTCTTAGTGTGCCAGCCAAAAGAATCCAGCAATAAAATTATGAGCACGTACACTTCTATGTATATATCCACTTTCTTCTACTTTCAGCAACATTCCAAATTACTCATTTCAACGACTTTTCTTCCCAGTGCTTTGTTTTTCAAGGATGACTCACTTATTTTCTTCCATCATTAGTTTGGGTTCCAGAGTGGATTGATTATCTGCAACTTGACTTTGGAAATTCTTCTGAGGTCAGCCATAAGATGTACACCGCAACATTCCAAAGTTTCTTAACGTCCATTTTAAGATGAAGGTTCTTTTGCCCAGTTATAAGATACTGCCAAATCTTTCCATTATTTTCCTAAGTCCCTTTAGTGATTTCTCAGACCTTTCATTCTCCTCTTAAAATGCAAACATTTCATCTGGTATCTTTTTCTTATTTTCCTCTCGCTCCATCTTCACCCTACTACAGTTTCTTTAATCAGTAGTTATGTATCTTTTTATCCTTTCAAGTGATATCACCAAGGATAAATTTAAACATTTAATAACGTTTTTTATAAGAGACGGGACATATACTTTAAGTAGTACAACCAACTTCTTTCTTATAATTCACATGTCATATGATAACCTCAAAGCTGTCCAAATGCTTTCTGAATCTTTATCGAATAACAAACACATGGCACTGTTTTCACCATCATACCCCTATCCCATATACAAGTGTCAGATACTGTTATCAGATCAATAATTTTTGTTTCAGCTTCTCCACACTACCATAACAAATTTCCA
Organism: Saimiri boliviensis; assembly: GCF_048565385.1. NCBI lineage: Eukaryota > Metazoa > Chordata > Mammalia > Primates > Cebidae > Saimiri > Saimiri boliviensis. The sequence goes on from NC_133449.1 coordinate 109,711,509, forward strand.
TATATTGGGTAGCTAACAGTAACAGACATATGTTCTATCAGTTTTGGAGGTGAGAGTCTGAAATTTGAGTGATGGTAAGACATGCTGTCTCTGACAGCTTTGGTAGATTAGCTTCTGGTGTTTGTCAACAACTGGCATTTCCTAGTTGTCAATGCATCACTACAATCTCTGTCATCACTTGGCCTTCTTCCCCATGTTTCCTCTATGTCTTTAAATCTCTCTCGTCTTATAAGGACACCAGTCATTGGATTTATGGCCCACCCTAAAATGATGCAAGTTCATCTTAATTGCATCTGCAACGACACTATTTCCAAATAAGATCACATTCCTAGGTACCAAGGATTAGGATTTCAATATGGCCTTTTTTATTTTTATTTATTTATTTATTTTTGGCGTGGGGGCAGACAAGGGATACATTTCAACCCACAATATTCCTATACAGAATTTCAGAACTCTCAATAAAAAATTCAAATTCCAACTTGCAATCAACAAGGAATGCGATGTAGAACAAAATGTATTTGGGAAGACAGTATTGAGGAATGTTTAAAGCTTGAATTCTGTGACAAGAATGCCTTGGCTGGAAGGCTGGCTGGACTTCATAGCTGTGTAACCTTGTATAAGTTGTTTAACATTTCTGTTTTTCAGGTGTCATTGAACAAAATAGGAATGATAACAGGACCTACCTACCTCAGAAGGTAATGGAAATTAAATGAGATGATGTATGCCAAATCACAATGCCTGGCATGAGAAACGATTAATAAATATTGGCTATTAAAATAATTAATTATCAAAAAAATCTTTTAGTTGTTTTATGGTTATAAATGTTATTTGAGTTGTTACATGTCATTGGCACTGGACAAAATATCAGAATAATGAAAACAGCCTTGACTTTACCAGTAAAAAATATATTTAGCCCATATTACATATAAATTTAAATGTACCAAAATTAAATTTCAGTAATCTTTATTATTAAAATAATCATTTTACCATAATTTCAAGCACGAAATTTTTAATGATTTTTTTAGTTTATTTACAGTCTTATTTGTCTCTGTCCCTCACCATGTCTCTCTTTTCTGTCTTGCTTTCTTCCTCTGTTTTTCTCTTTCTCAGTATGTATTTATATCTTCCATATATTTATATACTTGTATTAATTATATTATTTTTATTATATCAAAAGCTCTAGTACATTTAATATTATACTTAAGCATTTTCAGGTTTCTGCAATCCTGTGGAAACATAATCGTTAGGATTATGTAATATTCTATTAAATGTTCTTATTAAAACTTATTTAGCTTTTATAATATTTTGACCACTGTGTATGGCTTCAATTTGACTGTTTTGTTAATGTCAAAATATCTGATACTTTAACAAAAACAAAACTGGTGTATTTTTAAAATTAAGTAAAATATCTGATGTAAAACGAAGTGAATAATTGGGGAAGAAAGCACTGCTTAAATGCAGTACAAGGAGCGGAAGTAGTGGCTAATTCTAGAAGCTCTGCACAGCAGAGAAAGATCACATTTCACATATAATCAGCAGCTAAGCAAAGTTAAATTCTTATAATAATTTCTTTATGTAGGTTTAAAAAATTCAGAATTCATACATTTTTATGTGGCATTTACTATGATGTATTAAGTAAAAGAATAGTGTTTATTTGTCATTACATTTAATCAATTTGCATTTGTGCTTTCAGATTATTTAACTAAGTCCTGAGTTTACAGAAGTGTAATATTCTGTTGGGCAGCCCTAGAACAGACGAGAAATGGAAAAATCTGCAAATTACCTGTTTCCCCCAAATTTAAACTATGTAAACTTCTTTTCAAAAATGAAAGAGAAAGGTATTGATATAGTAAATTAAATGTGATGACACACACAGGGAAATTAATCTGTAGAAGGGAGCCTTCCTCCCTTAACTTTCTTGCTTTGAGTAATGTTTCCCCCACTGCACCATGATGCAACTTTGAATCTTAAAATGCATCAACATAAAAAAACAGATGTCAGCCTGGCACGGTGGCTCATGACTGTAATCCCAGCACTTTGGGAGGCCCAGGAGGGCAGATCACAAGGTCAGCAGACAGAAACCATCCCGGCTATCACGGTGAAACCTCTTCTCTATTAAACAGACACACATACACACACACACACACACACACACACACACACACACACACACAATTAGCAGGGTGAGTGACACACACCTGTGGTTCCAGCTACTTGGGAGGCTGAGGCAGGAGAACCACTTGAACATGGGAGGCAGAGATTGCAGTACGCCGAGATCCCACCACTGCAATCCAGCCTGAGTGACAGAGTGAAACTCCATCTCAAAGAAAAAAAAAATGTATTTAGATGCAAATAATTAAACATGGAGGGGAAAAATTCAAACTGGTCTACTGTGACAGACACATGCCATGAGATCTATGACTAATTTGATGGTTTGTTCAGCTCTCAATGCCACCTGACTTACTAAAATGCCGCAGTTTCTCCCATGCACAAGATTATTGCTGACAATTATGCTGCCTAAAAAAAATGTACGAACTCTGGTACTTGTATATATTTAAATAATACTTCATGTGTAATTTTTCCAAGCATAGTAACAATGAATAAGAATATGCGGTGGCTCATGCCTGTAATCCCAGCCCTTTGGGAGACCAAGGCAGGAGGATTGCCTGAGGTCAGGAGTTTGAGACCAGCCTGGCCAACACAGCAAAACCCCATCTCTAATAAAATTACAAAAATTAGCTGGGTGTAGTGGCAGGTACCTGTAAACCCAGCTACTCGAGAGGCTGAGGCAGAAGAATAGCTTGAACCTGGGAGGTGGAGGTTGCGGTAAGCCCAGATCGCGCCACTGTATTCCAGCCTGGGGTGACAGAGCAAAACTCCATTTCAAAAGAAAAAAAAAATACATTAATCTATTTACACAAACTTCTTTTGAGATGGACTCTGTTTTTTTTTTTTTTTTTTTTTTTTTTTTTTTTTTTTTGAGACGGAGTTTCACTCTTGTTACCCAGGCTGGAGTGCAATGGCGTGATCTCGGCTCACCGCAACCTCCGCCTCCTGGGTTCAGGCAATTCTCCTGCCTCAGCCTCCTGAGTAGCTGGGATTATAGGCACGCGCCACCATGCCCAGCTAATCTTTTGTATTTTTAGTAGAGACGGGGTTTCACCATGTTGACCAGGTTGGTCTCGATCTCTCGACCTTGTGATCCACCCGCCTCGGCCTCCCAAAGTGCTGGGATTACAGGCTTGAGCCACCGCGCCCGGCCGAGATGGACTCTGTTTTAAAGCAGCAAGGACATTTTTTCCCTGGGGCTGCAGTTGGGAAGTTATTTTTATGTTTCTCGGTTCCAGAAGCCTAATATTTTAAAGCAGCTGACCAACTTTCTCACCTGTTTCAGGTATTTAAATTTATGTTGCCCATTTTTTTCTATGTATAATATATATTTATCCACCTCAGGTGAAAACAACATCAGAAAGAAAAAAAAAAAGAACACCAAAACAAATTAAACCAACAGGATTAAGCAAAAATTTAGATGCAGTCAGCTTGATCAGGGATGTTTTATTCATCAATCACCTGCATTTACATTGAATTGTTTACACATAGATTTCAGGCATGAATAGCAAATGCACCACTTCATTTTACATATGTGGTATCATGGATTAATGTGCACATTAGTCTGTTAGATCCACCTTAGGTGTTCAGGTGCTACATAAAATGACTTGTTAGTTGTATTAAAACTTTTTTTCAAATACAATTAAAATAATTTTCAGACATTGGAAGACATAATGAGGCAGATTATTTAAGTATCTCAGCCATGTTATAAAGGTAAGTTAGACATGACTGGAAGCAGTATTAATACGTTTATGTCACAGAGAAAATTGCTGATATTTATATAGTTATTCAAAGTGTATGTGTTTTACAAACTGTTTGTCATTATTTCTCTAATTTTATGTTATGGAGAGAATCAACTGATACCAAGTATGTAGGAAGCTGTGTTAGTCAGGGTTTTTCATAGGGACAGATCTAATAAGATATATGTATATGCGAAAAGGAGTTTATTAACAGGAATTGACTCAGACAATCATACGGTGATCTCTGCAAGCTGAGAGCAAGGAAGCCAGTAATGGGTCAGTTCAAGACCCAATGCCTCAAAAGTAAAGAAGTCAACAGTGCAGCCTTCAGTCTGTGGCCAAAGGCCCGCACGCCCCTGGCAAACCACTGGTTTCAATCCAAGGGTTCAAAGGCCAAAGAACCTGGAGTCTGATATTCAAGGGCAGGAAACATCCAGCACAGAGATAGATGAAAACCTGAAGACCCAGCAAGCTAGCTTATTCCACCTTCTTCTCCCAGTTTTTTGTAGCCATGTTGGCAGCCAATTGGACAGTGCCCACCCACACTGAGGGTGGGTCTTCCTCTCCCAGTCCACTAACTCAAATGTTAATCTCCTCTGGCAATACCCTTGCAGACACACCCAGAATCAATACCTGGCCTCCGTCAATCCGGTCAAGTTGACACTTAATATCAACCATCACAGAAGTCTACTTAGAGAGTTGGTTCAGTAAGATATCTATAAAGACGGAATATTTAAGCAGAACTTTTCATAGTAATGAGTCAAGCTTGCAAAGGTTACAGGGCATCACATTCAAAATAGAGCCACAGTCAAGCTCAAGACTCAGAGGCAAGAACAAGCTTGGCATGTTCCTGGAACAGGAAGAATGCAAGTGTGTCACTTAGCATACTCAATTCTGCTCGATGCCAAATCTACACTCTTGATACTAAGCAAAGCTACCTCAAAAAGAACATGGAGAGAGTACAAGAGTAGTCTTCATTTTCCTCTTTCTTTAGGTCGCCAACTCTCCACGGACCGTGCTTTCCTTTTCTTTCTGAGGCCCTCCCTTAGCAACTGGAACCCTATTTTTAGATCTAACATATACACATGTTGCTAAAAAATTTACAAAAAGACAACACCCAGTTTATATGTTTTATGAAAAATTTCATTTTCAGTAAGGAAGGATGGATTGATGGACATTATTTTTATTTTCAGGAATTCTATTTCCATGAATTTTACCTATGCTCTTGAGCACTTTGAGTAATTTTAAATCACAAAGACCAAGACTCTAAATTATGCATCATTATGAATATTCATTGCTTAATCATGATTAATAATCTTCATCATTAGTTCTAGAAAATTGAGTCTATGAAATCCGTTCTTTTCATTATTACTGTTATTAGCACATTCGATCATTTGATTCAAGAATGGTATTATTACCGTTGTGTGTTTTATTTTTTTAAAAGATGAAATGCAGTAAAATTTATGAATAATAGCATGACTCATCTTTTTGTTTAAAAGGATGAGATTTCAGAAAATGATTGACAAGTTGAACGATTATGCAAGAGCTTAAAATATACATCGAATAACTTATATAAGAGGCATAAATGCATTATAAAAGGCATAGAAAAGTAACCAAGTACAACTTTCAGAAGAATGACTTTACATAAAAAGAACCTTTGATTTTCCTTTTGCCTTGTATTTCCTATCACTTTAGATTATTTAAGATAGCTTTGTAAGATATATGAATGTCTTCAAGCCATCTTAAACTATGCTTATTTGCTTAAAGAAAATTAAATAAGTTAGAGCCGCACTACACTTAAAACATACAACAATGAGATTGTAGGTAAAATCTAGTATTAAAAAAGCAACAAGCAGAACGAATGCTTTTGCATTGAAAGTACACTAAACTAAGAAGAAAGAACTCTTGGATCAGAAGGTTCACTGGTAGAATCTATGGTTGTTCATCAAATAAATTTCATTTCTGCTCACCATGTAAAATAATTTTCTTCTTAATTTAAAAGGTACGATACTAATCATTTAATTTTGAGACAAAAAAGAGAGAGAGAGAGAGAGAATTCCTGTGGCATTTGAATACTTTCCGCACTTCAGGCATTGTTTTCTAATTCAAGACATTGAGAGCTATGAATATGTGAACTCTTAAGCATCCTTTCAATTTTGACATTCCCAGTTTCTGTATCAAACCAGAATCTCAAAGAAACTGTCCCAAAGGACGGCGGCATAATTTTGCTTTTGAACATCAATAGTTATTTATTCTTAACATATAACCTTCAAGAATGTAGAGCATGGTGCAAAAAGTCTTGGCAGAAGTGCTGAGGCACAGTAGTTCTCCCATACCAGCTCTGCCACTGACAAGCTTGAGATATTGGATACTTCACTTAATTCCGCCAATCCTCATTTATTAAGCTGAGATGAGTTTAAACATTTTTTTCTCATTGCGAATGATAAATTTCAATGAGAGACCAGTAAGTTGCTCTTAAAATGAATGTTAACAATAATTATAGCCAACACACCATGAAAACATTCTCACTAAACAGTAGACTCTTGCTTTTTCCCTTCTGAAATGTGGAGTGAGTTATGATGGCTAGTTGGCGTACTTGAAGCCCTTCAAATTGTCAATTCTTACTCTTTCCAAAGCTCTGGAGGTCTGTTTTCTCTGAAATGTTTGTTTCTTTCAATTTGTAGCTCTCTGTAGGTTCCTACACTCAGACCATAAAATAAAAAATACTAGGAAAAGTGAATAATCTTGCCCAAAATTTATTACAAACAGCAATCTAAAAGACTCATTATCACAGTATGAAATATAAGAAAGAAGGATCATAATCAAAGAACGTGAGAAAAATGTAGAAAAATACGTGGGTATATATCTATCTAGCCATCTCAACAGCATCTGAATGTATGATGTTGTGCCTTTCATGAATGAATCAATAAACACATTTCTGTACTCGTTTAATAGTGCATTATTGGAATTAAACTCTAGCTATAAATACTAATTAGAATTAAATCATTAGAAATGAATTGTGCTAATCGTCCTCTACCAGGCTGCTATAAATGAGGACATTCAAATTGGTTAGAATTCATCAATTTTTGTTTTATATTTTTATCAGGCTTTTATAAGACAAAAGTATGGTGGGGCGGGGGGGCAGGGAATTCCCCAGGCTTCAAAAGACTATAAAATCTCATTGAAGTTGGTTTCCTGGAAGTTAAATAAAAAGGAGGGAAAAAATCCTCTTGGTACTTGTGCACTGCTGAGTTGGTCGAATTGAGCCAATTCTAATTTTTCAGGGTTGTTGTACTCACCAGGGAGGACATGAGCAGACAGATGAAGTACAGAAGATACTCTATACACCAGCATCTGCAGAATCTAAGTGATTTCTCAGCCTGCACTTCCAAATCTCTGCATCCTGGATCTGAGTGCTCTCTTTTTTTTTTATCATTATACTTTAAGTTCCGTGGTACATGTGCAGAACTTGCAGGATTGTTTCATAGGTACATACATGCCATGGTGGCTTGCTGCTTCCATCCCCCTGTCACCTACATCAGGCATTTCTCCCAATTTTATCCCTCCCCAACCTCCTCACCCCCTTATATCCCTCCCCTAGCCCCCCATCCCCAACAAACCCCAGTGTGTGGTGTTCCCCTCCCTGTATCCATTTGTTCTCATTGCTCAACACCGACCTATAAGTGAGAACATGTGGTGTTTGGGTTTTTTTTCCTTGTGTCAGCTTGCTGAAAATGATGGTTTCCAGATTCATCCATGTCCCTGTAAAGGACATGAACTCATCCTTTTTTATGGCTGCATAGTATTCCACCATGTATATGTTCCACATTTTCTTTATCCAGTCATTGACCTTCACAGAACTGGAAAAAAGCACCTTAAACTTCATATGGAACCAAAAGAGAGCCTGCATAGCCAAGACAATTCTAAACAAACAAACAAACAAAAAAAAACAAAGTTGGAGGCATCACACTACCTGACTTTAAACTATACTACTACAGTAATCAAAACAGCATGGTGGCCGGGCGCGGTGGTTCAAGCCTGTAATCCCAGCACTTTGGGAGGCCGAGGCGGGTGGATCAAAAAGTCAAGAGATGGAGACCAACCTGGTCAACATGGTGAAACCCCGTCTCTACTAAAAATACAAAAAATTAGCTGGGCATGGTGGCGCACGCCTGTAATGCCAGCTACTCAGGAGGCTGAGGCAGGAGAATTGCCTGAACCCAAGAGGCGGAGGTTGCAGTGAGCCGAGATCGTGCCATTGCACTCCAGCCTGGGTAACAAGAGCGAAACTCCGTCTCAAAAACAAACAAACAAACAAACAAACAAACAAACAAACAAAAACCCAGCATGGTACTGGTACCAAAACAGCAAAACAGACATATAGACCAATGGAACAGAACAGAGACCTCAGAAGTAATGCCACACATGTACAGCCATCTAAACTTGTTAAGCCTGACAAAAACAAGCAATGGGGAAAAGATTCCCTTTTCAATAAATGATATTGGGAAAACTGGCTAGCCATGTGCAGAAAGCTGAAACTGGACTCCTTCCTTACACTCTACACAAAAACTAACTCCAGATGGATTAAAGATTTAAACATAAGACCTAACACCATACAAACCCTAGAAGAAAACCTAGGCAAAACCATTCAGGACATAGGCATAGGCAAGGACTTCATGACTAAAACACAAAAAGCAATGGACACAAAAGCCAAAATAGACAAATGGTATCTAATTAAACTTAAGAGCTTCTGCACAGCAAAAGAAACAATCATTAGAGTGAACCGGCAACCAACAGAATGGGAAAAAAACTTTCACAAGCTACCCATCTGGCAAAGGGCTAATATCCAGAATCTACAAAGAACTAAAGCAGATTTACAATAAAACAACAACAACAACAACAAATAAACATCAAAAAGTGGGCTAAGAATATGAACAGACACTTTTCAAAAGAAGACATTTATGAGTCAAACAAACATATGAAAAAATGCTCATCATCACTGGTCATTAGAGAAATGTGTATCAAAACCACGTTGAGATACCATCTCACGCCAGTTAGAATGACAATTATTAAAAGTATCTGTAGACAACAGATGCTGGAGAGGATATGGAGAAATAGGATCTGAGTTTACTTTCACACTCTTTAGTTAGAACCTGTGGTGCTTTGCTCAAGCAGTCCTATTTCCTTGGTCATAGTGATGTTAATACTGAACGTTAACTTGATTGGATTGAAGGATGCACGCTATTGTTTCTGGGTGTGTTTGTGAGGGCGTTGGCAAAGGAGATTAACATTTGAGTCAGTGGACTGGAAAAGACAGACACCTTCAATCTGGGTGGGCACTATCTAATCGGCTGCCAGCATGGCCAGAATAAAAAGCAAGCAAAATACAGTAATGTGGAAAGACTAGACTGCCTGAATCTTCTGTCCTTCATTTTCCTCCCGTGCTGGCTGCTTCCTGCCGTCGAACATCAGACTCCAAGTTCTTCAGCTACTGGGCTCTTGGACTTACACCAGTGGTTTGCAAGAAGCTCTCAGGCCTCTGGCCACAAACTGAAGGCTGCACTATCAACTTCCCTACTTTTGAGGTTTTAGGACTCAGGCTGGCTCCCTGACTCCTTGACTTGCAGACGGCCTATTGTGGGACTTTACTTTGCGATCCTGTGAGTCAGTTCTCTTAATAAACTCCCCTTCATATATACATGTATGCCGTTAGTTGTGTTCCTTCTTCTAGAAAACTCCAACTAATACAATAATATAATGTGTGACCTCAGCCCTCTTCAGCTCTGAGATATGCTAGTCTGGGCCAGCGCAAGGCCGACGGTTGACTACAGCTTTTCTGAGAAAGTTGAGAAGCTCTGGAGCTCAGAAACTCTATACAGAAGACTTCAATTTGTCTCAGGGTGGAAGTAGCCACCTGGGCCAGCAAGAGACATCTGAGAGCAGTGGGGAGAAAACACCGAGAAGAGATGCACCTTAAAGACTGAGAAGGTAGAGAACTGCTGAGGAAAGGTCACTCATCTATGGTCAGGTTTCTCAAACTTGACACTATTGGGTCAGATAAAGTTTTCCTGTGGGTGGTTGTCCTGTGTACTTAAGAGTATCATTGGACTATATCTGCTAGATGCCAGTAGCACTCCTTCCAAATTTCAAAAATCAAACCTGTCTCCCGACATTGTCACATGTTTCACAATGTGGGAAAGAAGAAAGGGCAGCAAAATCTCCCATGGTTTCAAACCAGTGATCGATGCATCCCCACTTCCAAGGCTTGGATTAGCTCCTTCTTATTTTATCTTTTCATAATCATGCCCTGCTACAAACTGAATTTTGTCCCCTCAAGATTCATATATTGAAGCCCTAGCCTCTAATATAATATGTGGACAAGAAGCCTTTGGGAGATAATTAGGTTTAGATGAGGTCATGAGAATTCTATTTTATTTGGTTTTTTTTTGTTTTTTTCTTGAGACAGGATCTCGCTGTGTCTCCCAGGCTAGAGTGCAGTGGCATTATCACAGTTCACTACAGCCTCAAACCCACAGGCTCAAGTGATCATCCTACCCAAGTGATCATCTTGGGTGGGTGGGACTACAGGTGCATGCCACCACACCTGGTTCATTTTTGCATATTTTGTAGAGATGGAGTTTTGTCACATTGCCTAGGCTGGTCCCCGAAGTCCTGGGCTCAAGTAATCTACCCACCTCAGACCCCCAAAGTGCTGGGATTACAGGTGTCAGCCACCTTGTCTGGTTCTGTTCCCTTGATGGGATTTGTGTCCTTATAAGAAGAGACACTAGAGGTCTTCATGTTTTTCTGTTTCTATCTGAAGACATAGTCAGAGGGCAGCCATCAGCGAGCTGGGAAGAGAGACTTTCCCAGAACCCAGCCATGCTAACTCACCCTGATCTCAAGTGTCTAGCTTCCAGAATAGTGAGAAAATTGCCTTAAACCACCCAGTGTATTGTATTTTGTTATGACAGACGGAGCTGACTAAGACATGGCCCCTCTCCCAGAAAACTTTCCCTCACTCTTTGTAAGATTTAGATGCCTGCCCCACCATGCTTCTTTAACACCCTGTTCTTTGTTTATTCAATGTAAATGTAGTAGACACCTGCTACATACTATATTTTGTCCACGACATATGGTAGCAAATAAATTTGACAAGGTTCCTGTCCTTATAGAGCTTTCATGTTTGGAGAGGAAACAGACCATAAAGTGCATAACCGTAAGTAAATGAGATATGTGTGGTTGCTGTGAAGCAAATTAAACAGTGATGTGATACTACTTGGGAATTAACAAAATAACTAAAGTGTTCATGAAAGCTAGCAACTGAGCAGACAGAGATGGAAGGAAATGAAGAAACTAACAACCAGAATGAAGAGGCATCAAGGGTGAGAACCCCAATGGGAAAACCAACTAGGCTTATTTGGAGAATTACAGGATGGCCAGTGGCTAAGTGCTGTGAGTCAGGGGTGGAATGTAAGTCTGAATTGAACTAGAAGAGGTGAGCGTGGCCCAGTAGATACAAAGCCTAGTAAACCATGGTAAGGAGTTGGATTTTTTCCAGTGGCCTTTACAGTACTCAACGTACTGTCTCTAATTGTCAAAACCATTGGTCTCTTCCCCTTATTATCCATGTGGCCTTTAGAAATTCCTTCAATGTCTTTTAAAAAAAATCTGTAAAATGGGTAACAACAAATGTCTCAAGTAATGTGAGTGATACACAAAATACAGTGATGCTAATAGTAAGTGGTATTTAATAAAATTGTAGTTAGTGCATTGCATGCATTATATTAATATCTTTCAATCTTCAGAGCGATAGGTCTTATTCCTATGATGAGGATAGAGGAAAAACACTTGAACTTTTCTCTAGTGTTGAAGGCACAATAGGAGATTGCTGTTGAAAGACTCATAATGAAAAGTGCAAGGCACTTCAGGATATGGGAACAGCACGTGCAAGGCACTGTTATAAAAAATCCTGGAGTGGAGAGGGACTAGAAGTAATCAGGTGCAGCTGGAGTGTAAGGTGCAAGGAGCAGTAGGAGAAAAAT